>NC_137200.1:6712625-6847625 GCF_960531495.2 Zeus faber
TATACATTTTTTCCAATATTTTCCAGATCCGTTGAGATAATGAATCAAAAGAAACATTCAAATATTCAGACTTTTTTTTATCAGTAAAGGTTATTATTCTATTGCAATCATGCAATAGAATAATAAACATGTTTTTCTCATTTTATTCCATTGCTACCAATTAATAAATCGCTCAAATCCGATTAATAGATAATCAACAATAAAGTCCACATTGCCATGTTAAGGAGAGACTGGGGAGACTGGACAGATTAGAAAAAGTGGAACTACTGGTGGGACTGGAATGACTGGACAGACTGAAGAGACTGGACATCCTAGAAAGAGTGGAGAGAGTGGTGAGACTGGACAGCCTGGACCAACTGGAGGGACTGGACAAACCTGACAAACCAGAGAGACTGGAAAGGCTGGACAGTCTGGATGGAGCTCTCCATCCTTTGCAATGTCTCTCATCCCTTTCTTTCTCTCCATCTTATCTCTGTCTGACACTAATGAGGAAATATGGAGTGAAGTGGAGGAAATGCTTGGACTGATATTTTCAATATCAATCTTTCCTCTCCTCTCTCTCTCTCTCTCTCTCTCTCTCTCTCTGTCTCTCTCTCTCTCTCCTTCTCTCTTTCCATCTCGCTCTGGCCTGGCTCTCACACTTTTTCAACTTTAAAAAAGTTGTTTTTTTGGTTGATCTTTTGAATTTTTAACACCACTCATTAATAGAAATGCTACAGTGAAAATTTAAAATGAAGACTAATTTGGAATTATTCAAGATGGGGAGAAGGCCGAGTATGCAGGCCGGGTCTTCAACCAGTGCTGAAATTTTAGCAACATATATGAAGTTGTGGTTCTCTTTCAAACACGACAAACTCTCCTTGATCCTCCGCCATTTAGAAAAGAATAGAATAGAAAAGAATAATACAATATAACGACAGAATATAAATAACTTCATTGTCCATAAGTGAACTGCAACTGTAATAGCCAGTTAGAGTCTTTAACTGTCTTTAACTGATTCCAACAACGGTGCCGCGGTGCACAATTAGCCTTTGTGTTGCAAGATCAAAATTGTAAAGCTGCAAATAGTTCATCTCATTCATCTAGAATCCTCTGTCCAGACAGAATAGCAGCTCCAGCAGAACAAGTCTCACTCACTCACAGAGTGAGGAGTCTTGGTAGTGATGAAACGTTTGACTCATTTTTGAAATTCTGTTCTTGTCGACTCACTCGGTAAAAGAGTCGTTCCATATTTCGACTTTTTGTTCATTTGTTCAGTTGGAGTAGCGCACGGTGAGCGAGCGAGCACTTCCAGTGAACGATGGATGAGAGTGAATTATTTTCAGTTTGTGAATTGAAGATGCACTCCGCTCCCGACAACCGAGTCATTTAGAAGAGTTGTTCACTACTAATGAATCGTTTGCGAGTCTTGCATCAGTCACTATTGGCAGACCATAATAATAAGAACAGTTGGAGGCGTTTCTGCCATTTTTAATTGGTTAACAGGATGATGGTATGTCATTGCCGTAGAAGAGAACTGGATGGTAAACACTGCCTTAACTGTTTATTATTATTATTATTGTTGTTGTTATTGTTATTGTTATTGTTATTATTATAATTATTGTTTTTGTTATTATTATTATCATTATTATTAAAATATTATTATTATTAGTAGTAGTAGTAATTTAGTGAATCCTGAAAATACAGATTTTACATCAATAGCTTTTCAACCTGCTTGGCCACCAAACCTGTGGAAAAAAAACAGTCCTCGGTTTGTATTGAGCGGAGAACAGTCCCACCCCCTGCTGAGCTGCTCACACACTGTAAACACCAAGCAAGTGCACAGGGAATGGATTTCAATGGATACTTTTAAGAAAACATTTCCAAAAGATTCATTACAATACAACAAAACATTTTTTCCAACTCATATTTTAATCAACAGCAAAATAAAAAAGGCTGAACATGATCAACACATGGTGTTGTTATGTTGTGTTATATTACACTATGTTCTGTGGGAGCTTCTGTGCCTTGACCTGTTTTGACCATTGTTTTTAATAATAACAAGATGAACTATAAGTGCCTTTCAAGCAACCTCAGGATATAAAAACAATTTTCTTTTTAATTTAAATAAAAAAATATTATATGAATAAATATATAAACTAATAAATATATCAATGAATAAACAAACAACAACAAAAGAGTAAATAAACAGATAAATAAATAAATAAACAATGAATAAATACATCAAAAACCAAACAAACAAATAAACAAAAAAATAAATACATGAAAAAATAAATAAACAAACAAACAAATAAATATATAAAAATAAAAAGGGTGTCTTACTTACCTATAACCTATAACAAAACCATTTCTATATATATAAAAAAGGTCACAAAATAAGTCAATTCACATTCAGATCAGAGAAAACAATATTAAACATTTACTTAAGGTGGAGACTTTTCATGTATTTGTAAATGTGGGAGAAAAACACAAGAGACATTTTGTGAAAACACTGGAAGAGATCCCACACTGAATGTAGAAGAAACTGTCTGCACATTTGTTTAGTGTCGAAAAAAGGGAACAAGTTTATTAATGGTGGAAACTTTGCACACTAAAATGTCAATTCAGGAAATAAACAGGGCTACAGTTTGTGTTTAAATGGGAGACAAACTGTGATTAACTCACTAGTTATTCCACTTGAATAACCAAACGTTTGCACCAGATTGTATTTCGTTTACATGTCTGTTTTTGGCCAACTGGTGAGCTTTGTTTTTGTAGGAACGTGTGTGTCCAGTAATAGCTGTTTCAACCCTTTCTACACAGGTCTGTTTGAGTCACTGTGTATTTTGAATATTGCACATAACTGTTTGTCTGCAGGTAACAGTGGGCAAACAACGCTGACGCATCTCTGAGCCACGCCCTCATCGGGTAAAGAATTGGGTTTTCCCTTTCGCATTTGTGTTGTTTTAAAATGTGTGATGTAACGTGTCGCGCTGCATGATTTATTTCCATCCAGCCTTTTTTTTTTTTGTTTTGTTTTATTAATGTTATTTTGTCGTTTTTGATGGATGACAGAGGCGTGTGTCTGTGACTCCAAGGGCCACTTTCTGCATTGTTGAATATGTTCAACTTAGAGCTCTGACCCCGTGGAGTGCATCACCACACAATTCGGTGTTCCTGACATAAAATTAAAAACTAAGATCTTGAATAGATAACAAGCATGACAGCCTCAGCTCCGCCTGGGTGGAGCCTCAGCTCCGCCTGGGTGGAGCCTCAGCTCCGCCTGGGTGGAGCCTCATGTCCGTGATGCCCCCAGACAGCGTTCGTACTGAGGGCCGCGCCGTCGCAGACGCTCGTCACAGGCTCTACTTGTGTGTGTATACTGTCATCTGGTGGTGGCACTACACCCTGCACCCTTGACACTACTCAATTCATTTTACTATTTAGAAAATTAGTTGAAAAAATGAAATATTTATACTTCTTTTTCAGTGTCCTGCTTGCTTATGCCCCCACATCATATAGATGTTGATACAGATTTTTAGGTTTATTGTATATTGGCAATTATTTCCATTTTCAGTCAATGCTTAGGTTTCTTGTACTGTATACTGACATTTCTTTCCTATTTTTTTTTTAGATGTGTGTATCGCAATTTTGTTCACATTTTTAATATTATTAACTCATTTTTATTACTGATGGCTTTTAATGTGCGCTGCTCTAACTCCATCACTTCAGGACTTAGTGCTCAAGGCCTAATCTCTGGATCTCAGTTGGGAAGCATTTTGTGCAGAATTACATTTAGAATTTCAATGAGCTGCTTGTTTATGAAAAAATATATAAAACAAAAATTAAATTGCAATTTGAATTGCAAATTGCACCACAGCCACAGGATGTTTCAAAGTGGATTCAAAATTGTATTCATTCAGGTCATTATAAATTATGCCTGTGACGACCCAACAAAAAACATTTAAAGAAGCAGGCCTACTGTACCTTCAGAGGATCGGAGAGGTCAATGACACGGCAGGGATGATGCAAACCAAAGGACTTGTTTCCCACAGAGTAGGAACTGCAGGTTCGTCTCCGAACGCTGTGATGGGAAACAGCTGGAATGCTAGATAGACTCATTATTGAGATGATGTACATTCAATGGCCTAGAGTCTATTCGTCACTGAAGTTCCACACATTCCACATTACCACTTGTGTCACAAGATCAAAATTGCAAGACTGAAGGAATTCATTAGTTGCAGCAGAACAGCATCTCTGTGTTCCTCAGAACAAGTTTCGTTCTGAAAGTGATAACTATTAGTAACGTTGAAGTGACTCTTTTTGAGATTCGGTTCTTGGCGACTCACTCAGTAAAGAGTTCGATTTTACATTGGTTTGAGTCAGTCGGTGTACCGCGCGGCGAGGGAGGATTTGCTGAACCGTGAACAACAAACTATCAAAATAAATATCACCGGAAAAAACTCACACGTAACCAGAAGACGACTCCATAGACAAGTTGTGCTTTAATGACTAAAACAAGATTGTACAATTGTTAGTGTTGATTGCAAAAGCAGTGTCTGTCTACTCCCACTGGTTTCTGTTGCGTGACACCACACAGTGCAGTCAACATCCCAAACTCCTGGAAACACACCAACATTTCTCTATAGTTTATTCCACTGAGATTTTTCATGTTATTTCAGACACTGAAACCAAACGTGGTTTCCTGTTGATGACATGGCAACTGAATCCAAGGCATGAGATGGTAGAAGAATAAAATAAAAAGAAAACAACGCAATAAAGCAATAAACATGGCAGTGATGATTGTAGCAGGACATGGAGGTGTTTCAGTGCTGATGTGCACGTGAGGCGACATGAGAGTGCAGAGGACACAATTAACAGTGTCAGGAGAACCCCCCCCCCCCCCCCCCCCCGAAAAGGAAACTTTGAGGCTTGAGACGCGCAAAATAAATGATTTGACAGTGACTTCACCGAAGTCATAGAACAAAAAGAAAGAGCCGCTGGGAGGTACTACCGCAGGACGAGCGACGTTGGCGAGCGGGAGAAAAAACAAAAACAAAAGAAAAACACGATACTCCCCCAAAAGCTAAAACAAGACCTCACTTTTAACAGCTCCGGACACTTGTGGTGGACCAGCGAATAAAAACAAAAAAACATTCACCCGCTTTTACTTTACACCTCGTTTGTGTGGTGTGCGACAAAACCATCCCAGGACGCATTTATTTGGATTTTTTTCCACTATAGGACTTCATGAATTTACAAATGTATGAAGTGAAAAGTAAAAATCTAGGATGCAATAAAATAAATTGTAGAGAAATACAGAAATAAATGTTATTTATTTTAAGCAGATGAGGGCTTTAAAGAGCAATTATTATATTAATATATGTTATTATTTCACTTAAATCTTTTAAAACAATAAAAGATCCCCTTTGGAGTATACTAAGCTGTTGACCGCCGCATTTCCTATTTTTGTCAGAGCAAGGGATGAATTTGGGATGAGATCTTTTTATTTTTTTCTCCTCTTCCCATTTAAAATTGTACACCAATTTTTTTTTTTGAAATGTCAACATTACAAATATCTCCAATACTAGAAAAGTTCTAAATCTGTTTGAGGTGCAGCCAGGTATTGCGTGATGTCGAGGGTGCTGAATGCTCTATTCATTTTTCTTTTAATCTTTTTTTACTACAAGACAACCTTCTGGATTTCTTATTTGGATAAATACTTTAGATTTTTATTGTAACCATTTTCAGGAAATGTCTCATCGTGCTACAACGGGTGCCACGTGGAGCAAATGCTGTGCATGATAATTCACATTCTCTCTCAGAAATGTTTACAATTAGGCGTGGATCCATCCATCCAGCTATCTAAAAGTTATATTTACAAGAGGTTACTCCTACTCTTAAAGTGAGCTTTAAGCACGATAAGATACATGTGCAAAAACACAGATGTGTCGGTTGATAAGGCCGAAACTCTCTTCCCCAGAAACAAACATAGAAATCCTTTAAATAAAAAAATAAAAAAAACATTTAACCATAAGTCCTCAATTTTGGGAAATTAGAAGAAGAAGAAGAATCCTCTGGGTACCAACTGTAACAAACAGAAGTGAAACAGTTTTACAAGAGGATAAGAGGGAAGAAATAGACGCTGCTCTACGCAAAATGAAAACCAACAAAAACAACGTGAATCGTGAGCAAACAAGGCGGGTTCAGTCTGTTCTCTCAGTGGATCAGAAGATGTAGTCTCTGGTCATCTTGAGGGAGGGCATGGCCTCGTTGACGTTCTGGTCCAGGCGGTGGTACTCCACCGTGTTGCGCGAGCACAAGCTCTCCCTCCAGCGCCGACTCTGGGCCAGGAGCAGGATCTGAGGGGGGGGTGGGGGAGTAGGGGAGGAAAAATAAAAGTGAGGACAAAGGAGGGGATGATGATGTACGTTGAATATAATATTCCAGTCATTCAAGTCCCACAAATGTGAGAATGTAAATTGGCTCTTGTGTTGCAAGATCAAAATTGCCAGGCTGCACTAATTCATCAGTTCCAGCAGAACAGCAGCTCTGTGTTTATCAGAACAATTTAACGCTGACAGTGAGAACTGTTAGAAGTGATGAAGGGTATGATTTTTTTTTTTTTTTTTTTTTTTAATAGACGGGTCACTCAGTTGTTAAAATAATAATAATAATAATAATAATAATAATAATAATAATAATAAATAAAGTTGTTTGGTTGATTCAGTTGGTGGGACACACGGTGAGCGAGGGAGGACTTCCTGAACGATGAACCAGAGTCAGAAGAGTTGGCTGAGCTCTGAGTTGTGAATGGAGTTCTCACAAGAATTCAAACCTCATTCCGATCATATAATTCCATCAAAATTATTTATTTTTGTGGAGAGCAAAGAGTAAATCAGTCACATTCAAAATGAATTACAGCAAATGCCTAGACCTTTTGCCTTGGACTTTAATTTATTCCTCAGTCAATGTTATCAGTTTGTGAGTCGTGTATTCACTAGGCGGAGTGACCCCAGACTCCCAAGTCATTTAGAAGATTTGTTCGCTACGACCGAATCATTCACGAGTCTTGCATCACATACTACTCGTAGACAGTTCTACATCTTCTCATTCTTCCTGGTTAACAAGATATTGGTGTGCCGTGTGATTATTTAATTATTGGAAAGTGTGCTGTGGAAGAAAAAAAGGTTGGGAGACAGTGGATTATTCAAACAAGAAACATCGTCTGACCAGTGATGGACGGTGAAGTTGGTCCCCGGGCGCTGTACTGTAAGCTGCCCCCCGGAGGAAGGACAAGCTTCGATTGGGAAAATGCGGAAAAGACATTGCATGGCCTCCAGCTGCATGTGTCGGCCGTAGCTACACGTAATGCATGTTGTGTGTGTGTGATAATAAAAGACGAGTTAAAGCTTGTCCATCTTTAATCTTTAATTAAAGATGTGAGTGTAGTCGAAGATGAACTTATTTGATAATGCATGTGAGCCACAACGATACATCTCCAGCTACTGCATTTTGGGGCTGTGTGACTCCAGACGGCACAAATCAAACCTCCTAGTCGGACACGATCATAAGGATTTTGTTGCCAATTCAATAAAATACCGCAATTGTAAATATTGCAATGTAATATTGTTTTTGTTCACATTTTGGAATATTAAGATGGAAAATAATGAACAGACACATCCTTGCAATAGAGAATCATACATTGGGAGTCAATCCATGTTAGATTGCAGGCCAAAACATGCATATGCATATATGCATATATATTAGTTATTAAAAATGCAATATGCATGAATTGTGTGTAGGGTAGGGTTGAGTGACATGACCTAAAATAAATAAATAAAAGTTTGTGAATATTTTGCATTTTGGAATAATAATTGGTATAACTGTACGAATTAACGAAAAAATTCCAGACTCAAAAGCAATAATTTATTAACTAGAATTAAAAAATGCAATATTTGTGCGCTACTCTGTCACCTCATTGGTATTTTATGTAAAAATAAATTTCACACTGAATTTAACAATATTTTAAGAACATTTATGTTTTGCAGAACTGAAAAAAAAAAAATACTTAACTGTTTCACACCATTCCCAATAAGTCTCAAAATATGATCATTAAAAATACATAAAACGCATGTACACACACACACACACACACACACACACACACACACACACACACACACACACACACACACACACACACACACACACACACACACACACACACACACACACACACACACACACACACACACACCTACCTTTCGGGTGAAATTTCAGGATGAACCTAAAATGCACTATAACCTTTACAGGTGAACTTAATTTGACCTTCTCTAAACTTTTGAAGGCACATGTCCAACTGTTCAATGTTTCAGTACTTTTTGCACAACTTGCTGTTCTCTAACAAGGAGCTGAACGGAAAAATTCACAACAGGTGTTTGATCCATGAATCAACCAATACATTTCCTGGTTCAGTTACAATTGGTATTTAATCAGTCCTCTTCATCATGCTGTTCACGTTTTTACATCATGAGACCAAGACGACACCTAACAACTGATCAACAGTACCTCGCCACATTGAGGTTTCAAACAGGATGTTCTCAGAGGGAAGTGGCCACTGAGCTTAGAGTGTCACAGTGTTATCAGCAGGTTGCAACAGAGATACAGAGACTGGAAGAGTCACAGAAAGACTGGAAGAGTCACAGAAAGACTGGAAGAGTCACAGAAAGACTGGAAGAGTCACAAAAAGGCATAGAAGTGGACGTCCTTTGGCCACATCCCACACTGATGGCTGCTTCATTGTGAACAGTGCCCTGCGGAACCGGATGATGATGCCACTCAACTCCAGCCACAGTTAAGGGAGGTGAGAGGCACCCAAGTGTCACGTCAGACCATTCAAAACCGTTTACATCGGCGTGGTCTGCGTGTGAGACGACCTGCAAGGGTCCCTGACCACACCACCAGGCACAGCCATCATCGTCTTGCACGGGCCAGGGAGCGTTTACACTGGACGAGGGACCAGTGGCCTCAGTGCTGTTCTCTCATGAAAGTCGATTCACGTTGAGCAGAAATGATGCCGCCAACGATGTTGGAGACGTCAAGGAGAGCGCTATGCATCAGCCACTGTTGGCACCAGACGAGCCTTTGGTGGTGGCGGTGTTACAGTGTGGACAGGTGTGTCTAGTCAATACAGAACTGCCCTACACTTTGTGAATGGTACAGTGACAAGTACATACTACCTGAATAACATCATTAATCCAGTCATTGTGCCCCTGCATGAACAACAAAGGCCTCATTTCATCTTCATGGACGACAATGCTCCAGCTCATGGAGGTCGCATCATTAGGGAACGGCTGCTAGAGGCTGGGGCACCTCAAATGGAGTGGCCTGCACTTTCTCCAGACCTGAATCCCATAGAAAACCTATGGGATCAGCTGAGTCGCCGTGTAGAGGCTCGTAACTCTGTGCCCCAGAACCTCAATGACCTGAGGGCCGCCCTTCAAGAAGAGTGGGGGGCCAGGCCTCAGCAGACAATAAGTCGACTTGTGAACAGCATGAGACTTCATTGTCAAGCTGTAATTGATGCTCAAGGCCACATGACAAGTTATTGAGACATTGACATTTTTTGTTGTGGTATAACCTCCACTGTTGTTGGCTTTTGTTTCAATAGATTGTTTAAATGAGGAAATCACCATTGCATGTTTCTACTTTAATACCCTACTTTCATGATATATCACTGTAGCGTGAACTTTACATTTTCCATAAATTTCACACAAAAGCCAAATATCTCTCTCTCTCTCTCTCCCTCCCCCCCCCCTTCGGCTGCCCTTGTCAAGAGGAACCAAACTACTACAGCTACTTGTTTTCATACACCAGCGCTTCTGGCAACAACTGTCGGCTAATATCGCAGATCATTGCTTTCTGCTCTGGGTCGAACTTTCTAAATCAGAACCAAGTACAAACTATGGATGAAAAAGCCTTTTGTGGGAGCCACTCTTCCATCAAATAAGGACCGACCACAGGGAGAGTTACAGAAAATATTTTTCTAAAAGTTGGTGTTTCGAGTTATATTTCAAGACAGTGAGCCTTCACAATTGATCTGACTGAAAGTAAAACTGAAAGGTAACATTTAAAGATCAACACAGGACTTAGTGTATTAATTCACGGATCATCAAAAATAAAAAGTGCAATATTTAATAATTTAGATTTTTTCCTCCATGAATTTGTTACACTACAAAAGGAAACAGGAGGAACTGCACTGTGTCAGATTGAAAAAGGATCTAGAGGTTTGGACCCCAGAGTTGGTGAACCACTGACCTTCCTCTTGTTGTGGTAGGTGATGTAGACGATGGCCACCAGGAAGGCCAGGATGACCAGGTGGAAGAAGAAGTGGGAGTCCTCGTCCTCCGTGGTGTAGAGGTCCGTGGCCTTGTAGCGCATCACCTCCACATGGTCGGGCTCCAGCCGGCTGATGGCCGCCAGCTCCTTGCTCTGGTCATTGCGTGACACAGGGTTCATGTCGAACTCGTCGTCCGAGGCGTCGTCGAGGAGGTTGTTGTCGAAGCCCTCATAGCCCTCGTCCTCGCCATCGTCACCATCTTCGTCGCCTTCGTAGGCGTCCAGGCTAGCACGAGGTTCGGGCTCCCCGCCGGTGGTGTCGAACAGTTGCGGGAAGGTGTACTGCTCCCCAGTGGAGGGGCTCTTCGGCCCTGCCACTTTGGACTCCAATGGCTCCTTCAGGGCTGGGTCGACCGGCTCGGGGGCTTTGGTAGCGGAGGCGGTGGTCGTAGTGGAGGGGGCGGTGGTGGTGGCGGCAGGAACAACCTCTGCTGGGGAGGTCGAGTCTGCCACAGAATAAGCAGCTCCTTTGTCAGCGTCTGCCTCTTTGGTGGTCTCCTCCACCTTTTTGTTATGATGGTTGTCGTTAGAGTTGCCGATGACCACAGTTGCACCTTTGGCCAGCACATCCTTGGGGTGTGTTTCTTTGGGTAGTGCAGTGGCATTTTTATGTGGGGCGATGTACGATTGCACGGAGTCCTGGGCGGCCGGTGTATCGGCAGGATTCTGAACGGGTAAGGTAGGTTCATTGGGAGCCGCTGTGTCGGGGCCATCGGGGATAGCGGTAGCGGCAGCAGCAGCAGCAGCGGCAGCAGCAGCAGCTGCAGCAGCAGCGTCTGCAGCAGCAGCGTCTGCAGCAGCAGCGTCTGCAGCAGCAGCGTCTGCAGCAGCAGCGTCTGCAGCAGCAGCGTCTGCAGCAGCAGCGTCTGCAGCAGCAGCGTCTGCAGCAGCAGCGTCTGCAGCAGCAGCGTCTGCAGTAGCAGCGTCTGCAGCAGCAGCGTCTGCAGCAGTCTCTGCAGATTTGTATTCTGGTGCCGTTACCTTTTGGAGAGTCACCGTCGTTTCAGAGTTTGTCGTTGTCAAGGAAACATTGTGGGATGCCTGTCCCTCCGTGGTGCCAGCTATACAGAAGACAGGACGACATAAACAAATAAAATCACATACATATTAAAACATTCCTAACTCTATGGAGGCACCACTATTGTATTACGTGTACAGTATATGGCAAAAACTGCTACGCAAGTCTTCAAACATGAATATACACTGAAGCAGTCAAGAGTGCTAAATAAGGATAGTTATTGGGCATGTGTCCCTTGGGCATTTTTGTGTGTATTAATTTATTGTCATTACCAATTTATTGGTTTTCAGTGACGCTAGTATCACTCGATTTTGGTACAGCAATGGTCTCCGTTGAGTTTTGTTTTTATTTCTAATACAGGTGAAATCAGATCTATCCTTGTTTTAGGATCTTGTTGCCATCACTTTGCAGCCTTGTGTACAGTTACTATATTCTCTTGAGCAATCCTCGTTCTCCCTGTGGCGTCTTCACTGTTTTCCCTATCGTGTCGCTAAGTTACCTTTCCCTCAAGAGAACAATCCCCAGGTTGGAGGGAAACTAACACCTTAGCAACAAGCCTTTTCATTTAATATTTTTCATACCAGGTTGGTCCCAGGTTAGAGATTGAGACCGGGCCAAGAAAGCAGCAGACAATTGCATGACAATGCATTTTCACTGCTTGTGATTCAGGGAGATCCATGAATAGACTTCTGATGGGACATATATAACTTTTTAAAGGTCCAACTCTCCAATCTCACAAAGCACACCTCATTCTCAAGCTGGTTCCAACAATACAACCAGTGACTTTGGTTCACCCAAATAGTCTGCACAGTCCCCAGATCTTAAAGCTATGGAGATTTGGGAATTGGCGGAGCACAAATGTGTGGCTGCAAAAACTGCTGCGATCTAGTCAGCATGGATAAAGAAACACTTAATATTTCTGGCACAAAACTGGTTTGAAGGCAAATGGTGCTCCGTCTCCTATCCACCCACTACTAGATTAGTGTGACTAATAAAGAGACCACTGACTGCATATCCATAAAGTTAAATCAACCCAATCCTAGCTGGGAATCTGGGGAAAAGCCCTAAACAAGATGCACTCTGCTCGCCATGCAAGTCTGTCAAAACACATCCTGGCTGATTACTCTCTGGCTGCTTCAGTGAAGCTGCTCACTGGCTGATTGTGAACAACAGTAGCTGTACTGTGCAGCTCCCAGTTGTGTATGTAAGTTCATAACCGTGCAGCCCATGTGCAACTGAGCAAAATCCCCAGAGTAGTGCTGTGATTGAGAATATGGTTTCTTGGGAGACCAGTTTAGTTCACACCTAAATATGTTGCATTACACTTGCCCATAGTGAACAAATGGCTACCCATGTTCCAATACTCTGTCATTTTTAGAGACCTCTGAAATTAAGTAGATGCATATAGATTATGATTTTAAACATAAAAACACACATTTCTGCACATTTGCACATTTAGATAAACTTGATATTGAAGATTTGTTAAGGTGAAGAATTTAACCCGAGCTCCCTATGCTGATCCTCCCAAATCAATGTCATGCCTCACAAATTAGAAACAAGAGTGGACAGTATCTCACTCTTGTGGGGCTGAAGGGAGTCCACAGCCTAGGATGGGAGGGGAAACACTGGAGACTTGCAGCTCTGAGTGACAAGTCCCCACAAGGAACAAGGCACCATTCATACCAATGGGCCACAGCCAGCATAAACACTTGGTAAACAGGAGAGCTTTGTGGCAACAAGCGCTACAGGCTTTGCTCCATGAACTTACCATGAAATCCAGTTTATAAGAGCAAGAAGGGGTTAGGTGTACATTTGAAAGGCATAAAGAACTACTTAGCATTCACAACGCTAAGCTGCTTTAAACTAGAAAAAAAGACAAACGCCAAAGTGCTCTCATAAGCATATTTTTCCCAATTATAAGTACCAGTATTATTCATAACTCAATGCTGAGATTGGACACGACGGTTAGAAACGTTTGTAAACTACACAAACCACTTCATTCTCATGATTTGGTGTTCTTGTATTAAATAAATATGTAGGTTGACAAGACCGAATTATTAAGGTGGCTTTATAGTTCATGTGAATTGATCCGTAGGTCTACGAAGTGGGTTAGCTATTCACAAGGTATGTCCTACGTGGACTACTAATGCCAGACCAATGGTGTGACACACAATCTCAGCATGGAGTAAAAATGAGGCCTGGTTGTTTATTGCTGTGTGTGAATAAGACCCTGTCACCTGATAGCAGCAGTCAACAATAGCTTTAGGTCTGTCTGTATCCAGTAGGCATAGAGAGGTCAAAGTCTAACCACTATAAACAATTGTCCCATCATAGGTCATATTGTGTGTTATCACCGTTGCATTACATTTCACTGCATATATGTATGAAAGTATGTATATGTAAGTGACGAATAAAAAAATCTTGAATCTTGAATCATTGTGCTCTCATTTTCCAACCAGGAAAAAACCCACCTGGCGCAGAGTCACACTCCCCCACCACTGGACATCTGCCTGCCTGAGGACTCCCTCGGGGCAAAGTTCCCCCCAGATTAGCAGTGGTTCAGAACGTAAATGCCCTGCCATGTTTTTGCTCCACCGATGTACGGATATAACTGATTGGCAATATGCGATCAATCTCATTGATCAAAATAAACAAAACACTTTTTGGGGGGAGAAAAACAGGCAACGCACAATACATCCAGAAACTAAGTAACACATCTCGGAAAATAAATAACATCTAAAATAATACACACACACACACACACACACACACACACACACACACACACACACACACACACACACACACACACACAATATGTACAGTACATATACAACGTACGGTTGTAATTTGTGTTACCAACAACAAGCCATAATTAAAGCACACAATTGATCGAATATCATTTAAAAGAGTCGATTAGGTTCCTACAGAGAATAAATGAAATATGAATGTTGTCATCCCGCCACTCGCCGGACACCTCGGCAGCTAGCTAGCAGCCAAACTGGGGTTAGCATTGAATTTACGAGATACATATGACAGTGTATAACATACCGTTCCCCGTATTGCCTAGTGAAGCTGACAGGCATCGTTTGCTGAGCAGCTGGAGGAGAATAAAAGCAGAAAAAGTGAAGACTTGTCTCCTGCTCCATCCCACCTTCCGGCACGCCGCCATCTTGATCGCTGACTAGAGCTGCGTTCACGTCCTGACGTGAGAGGCGGAACTAAGAGCTTCCAATTCCAGAACGTCGTGGCCATGTCTCCGCCCTTTCTAATACCAGCGGTGGGGGAAGTAGTCAGACCTTAAACTTAAGTAAAGGTGCAAATACACCGCAGATTATGTAGTTAAAGTATTAAAAACAAAAACACTTTAATATGAATGTATCATAATCAGTGCCCTGATATAACAGAGTCTATTGAGTAATTCTGATCACAATTTACAATAAAATAGTTGGGCTTTTTTTTTTTTGTTAAGCCAACACGCAGGTGGAGGCTTGGGCGTCGGACGCGGTATGTGCTACGCTCGGTGTAGCGCGCACATGTGGAGCTCGGGGAACTCTGACACCGCTAAAATCAGATCCTCCTCCATATTGCACAGATACTTGCTGTCTGCTTCACCTCTTGTTTCCATTGATATCGCTTCAGCGTCAAGCGGTGTTGTACTATACACGTATATCCTCACTTAACGACCTACACGTTGAACAAGCATTCGGACCTACGACCGGCTCTCTAACCGGTCTGTATTGTACAATACCGCGGCGCCTCAGCGTCAAACGTCTCATCGCGCATCACCCTTTATAAACTTTACACTATATATACTATATATATACTATTAACACTATATACACTGTATACATCTCGTCTCATCCCCCTCAGTTTCAGTCTCGTTGCCGCAGTCTGTCAGTCTACACTACACTGGCGCTCACAATGGCCACGCCCCCTTACCGTGATACCGTGAACATCACTTAACGACCTGGTCCTAGAAACGGAACTCGGTCGTTAAGTGAGGAGTACCTGTATGTAATATAATATCATTATATTATACAATACAATACACTACAATATAATTTAACATTCTATACCGTTATATAATATAATATAATATAATTGTATATATTGTTAATCTGAATATATATAATTGAATTATAATATATTATATTTTCGTATATTACATTGCATTACATTGACATTATATTATAGTATATTATATTATATTATATTATATTATATTATTGTTTCTACAGTAACTCTGTGTCATGGTATTGACACGTGCTTCATGTTGTGTTTGTAGCTTGTCCGGCTGTCTGGTCACACAGGAGGGCTTCGTTTCCCAGGCCTCAGCTCTGAGACAGCTGGACCTGAGCTACAGCCACCCAGGAGAGCCAGGAGTTAAGCTGCTCTGTGCTGGCCCCGAGGAGCTGCACTGGAAACTTGACACTCAGGTATGAAGAGACCAGCTGACCTCCCTGACAAGCTCATCTACAAGGAGTACACTAGTCACGCTGGGATGCTGGGTGGCGTAGGATGATCAGACAGCACATATGACTGATGTAGGATGCAAAATGATTGATAGTAGCTCATTAATGTCCATGTGTCCATTATCAAAGAGAACATTCTCTCTAACATGTGCTCGTGGGTGACAAACAGTGATTTCATTATACATATTTTTGGGGTTAATTTTCCTTAATATCCAATCCGTGCATTATTTTACAGTCAAATAACATATTTTTAAGTCAAGCATGTTAACATCATCTTGGAGGAAAACTCTGGTGGAATCTGGTAGAAACATTGGTTCCAAACTTCACTACTTCAACATTAAAGGAAATGTGCACTCCAACAACAACTGGGTCAGAGCATCTCCAAAACGACAGGTCTCGTTGGGTGTTCCGGGTATGCGGTGGTTAGTACCTACCAAAAGTGGTCCAAGGAAGGACAACCGGTGAACCCGCAACAGCGTCATGTGCGCCCAAGGCTCACTGATGCGCATGGAAAGTAAAGTCTGACCCGTCTGGTCCGATCCAACAAAAGAGCTGCTGTAGCGCAAATTGATGAAAAAAAAGTTAATGCTGGCTATGATAGAAAGGTGTCAGAAGACACAGTGCATCACAGCTTGCTGCGTATGGGATTGTGAAGCAGCAGACCAGTCACAGTGCCCATGCTTACCCCTGCTCAAAGCGCCTACAATGGGCACGTGAGCATCAGAACTGGAAAATGCACACTCACAGATTTAAACACAAACATCCATACAAACACAAATTTACACACACACACACAGACACATTCAGACACACACATTCATGCTCACACGCACAAACAAAAACACACACATTTATACACACACAGATTCATAGACACACACAAACATAAACACATTCACACACACATACACACATTCATTCAGAGACACTTAAACACACACAAACATGCACATATATGCACACACATCCTGAAACACACACATATTCATACACACACATCCATACACACACATTTATACACACACACAGATTAATTCACTTTGACACACACACACACGCATTCATGCACACGCACTAGCAGATTATGACACAATGGGCCCAGGGCACAGTGTTGTTTCAGAAGAACATACATACGTTTTTGATAAGACTTTAGTACAACATTGGGAATGTTTTGTTTGCACTTCTGTGCCATCTGACTTCTTGCCAAGGACAAGAGCTTCTTCTTCTGCGTCTTCTTCTCTTCTTCTTCCATGGTGTTTCATGGAGGTTGCCAAACAAAACAAGGTGCATTACAGCCACCCACTGATCCAGAGTATGGACTGAGTATACTTACAGACTATGACCCACAGCAAAACCAAACTAAACAAAAATAATAAACCCTCTCAAATTCTATGTTTTAGTGCCGTTGATTTCTCAACACTGTAGTAAGATTTGTATCGTCCTATCTCCTGAAGATTTTCTTCATAATATTATTTACGCTAAACTCTTCTCCTATTTCTTGTGTTTTACACTTCTATACTTCTCTAACCCTATTATATCCCCTACAATTATTAATTCCATAATTTACAGATTTCTCCTCATAATATTCATGTTTATTTATCACAATTAATGTACTATTTAACCCTGTGTGTCCACGTGTCAGTCTCTTCTATTCTATTCTCCTCTTCTTTCCTCCAGTATTTCTCCCGCCACACCTTATACTCCCACCCATGGTATTAATGGCGAACAAATGCCTTCGCCGACTTTCCCTGCTCCATAATGCCTGCTACTTCTTTTTCATTCGGTTTTTAATTCATCCTTAAGCTTCCGATTTACTAATCTTTACTTTCATCTGTATTTCCTCTGACTTTAATGCTTGTTTTGCAAATTTGTCAACCATTTAATTCCCTACAAGTCCAACATGAGCTGGTATCCATACAAATGGAACACATAACTCACTCACTGATTAACACAATCTCTTCATTCTTAACAATGGCAATTCAACTCCATCCACCAAATCCTTTAGAATTTGAAAGGAATGCCTTAAGGACCCTGGGGGAACTAGCAATTAAATGCAATGGCCACGCCCCTTTACCGTGAAATAACACGGGTCCTCGCTTATCGACCGATTCACTAAATGACCTGGTACTAGGAACAGAACTTGGTCATTAAGTGAGGAGTACTTGTAGAAGGCAGCGTTCACCTTCTCTACAACTGGTTTACAGGACAAGGAAGTGCAGTGTGGTGAAGAAGCAGCATGGGGGACGGTGCACATTTGTTTGTGAGCTCAGGTGACCAGCTGTGATCCCAGAAGGCCAATCCTTGCAGTATAACCAAAATTGAAATTGCCTCAATGAGGTTATTAAACACTGTTTTAATCATTGATGTGGGTCTTATTTTTAGTAGTTTTTATTTTATCAGAGCTTCCAGCCATAAACTGGTGGACGCATGGTGCACAGCATGAGTGGGAGTTATGATTGAAAGTTATGTACACAAATATTTATCAAACTGTGACATGAACTTGTCAAACTATGTGATTTACAGTGTTTTCTTCCCATTGTTTGGTATGAGATGTGGCGACATTTAGCAGGACTTTGGTCTTGGTGCATTCTAAAATAATTGATTCTTGAGTTCCTGAAAAACATAATATATTTTTAAAGAGGCTTGAATGCAGCCTAATATGTCAACTTTAGCTATCACTGTTTTTTCCATTTTAAAAGTTGTTTAGCGTAGCAGGCCTTGATTACTTCTGTTAACTTGTTTTTTGTATTTACCTTAATTGGGCATCGTCCAATATTTCAGACGGCATTGGTCAATTTAGGAGTGTCGCGTAATTATAAGTTACGGGCTTTTAGTGTTAGGCCCACGGCCTCCCAGCGCCACTAGAGGCCGCTCTTGTCCCATCTGCAGCTCCCTCCTTGAGCCAATTTCACACACCTAGGATCAATTACCTTCATCACTCACACAGTATTTATTCGACAGCGCCCAGTTATTGCCAGACCAACAGCTAGCTTACCCAAGTTGTACGGCTACTGGCCTAGGTCCTAGCTTTTCCCCCCGCTTGTCGATCCAGTCTGTCCGTCCCTCTCCAGCCAGCTCCGTTAACCTGCTTGTCTCCGCTCGTCGACCAAGGCTGTCCGTCCCTCTCATCCAGCCCGGTTCCCTGTCTCTCCGCCCGGATCCTGGACCCCTCCGTCGTCGTCATCCCTGCCCAGCCCTGCTCCATCCCTACCTGACCGGGACCCCCGGCCGTCTCCACCGTGTAGGCTAATAAACATCCTTCGTCTGCCTTCCGTCTCTCTGTGTCGTGCGTTTGGGTCCCTCCTAGCTCCGGTTGTAACATTTAGGGTGTCTGTTTATCTTCCTGGTGTGAAATTTTATACACTTTGAGCTTTTTAATGTTTGCAGTGACTATATTAAAATTGTATTTTGTTCTCCATTAAGTGTGTTGGATCTTTGAATATATTGGAAGCCTAATTTATTGTTTATTGCTGCTATTTATCTCCAGTGGTATCGCCAGTACCTCATTTGTTGCACACTTTTAAAACTGCTACGCTGTAGCAGACACATTTGATTGCCCTTCTTAGTGTATTTGTTTTCCATTTGAGAATAACATTTGTAGCATTTTAGCAATGGGCCTCCCATCCTGGTCATTCTTGACACTTACCTGTCTTTGTGGGGAATCAAATTAAGAAGTAAATAGTTTGTATCACATCAGCACTACACTTAATTCCCAGATGGTTTCCATTATAGTATGTCTTTGTAAATGAACCCAATTAGTCATTAACTGCTGTCATCTTAGATCCACTGGCATTCCTCCCATTTCTACTTGCAATGCAGGAACTGACGTCGATCTGAACGCACCACAACAAATCCGTAACTCTTGAGCTTGAATGAATGATTTAAAGTTTCAGGCATCATTTTGAAGCTGAACCATATGCTGTGCATCCATGATCCATTACTAACTCAATTCAATATAAATGTTGATTTTAAAGCAGTTCTGTCTGCTCCCCATTCCTCACCTGCAATACATCTCATTTCTCAACATTTAAAAGCCTCTTTCACTTAGTTCCCATCTTTTCTGCAGGCATCCTCCATGTAAGTCTAACCAAACCATAGCCCCAACAACCTACACATTAACCCTTTTCTTTGTGGCTTCAGTTTTTCCTTCGTGAAAATAATGCACCATTAGTCTTTTCCACAGGAAAATTATAATCCCCATTTTAATTTAATACATCTTGTCTTTTCAGCGTATATTTTATATTTTTCCCTCTCTTCCATTACCTGCAAAAAATGACCTACCTATATCGCTCTCAATACTTGAATACACATTAATCTTAAAATAAAATACAACTGGACTAAACACTTTCCTGTGGGGAGCTGTTATCTACTTTCATACTTGCTTAATAACTCTTTACTCTTACCTGTGTATATCTTTACCCCAGTTGTATATTGCCTCTAATTCCCAATCTTTTTTTAAGCTTAAACAGCAAATCATCTTTCCACATTAAATCGTACGCCTTCTCTATATCAAAGGAATATTATTAATATATAATATATTATTTCTGATTCTAAACACACCATTGAATCCATTGTATTCCTACCTTTTCTTAAAGCACTTTGATAATTAATAGACGTTAGATTTCGAGACTCCAGATGATGCAAGTCTTTTATCATACATTCCATTAATACTTGACGTTAAAGCTATTGGTCTGTCGTTATCTGGTGCTGTGATTGTTACTGGACCTTTAACTGCTTATTTTCAGCTTACAGGTAATTTACCCTCCAACCAAACTCTATTATACAGTTCTGTCGACACCTCTCAGGACCCATGGCTAAGATGATTTAAACTACCATTTCATCTTAACCTGGTGACCTTGCTCTGGATCTTTTGCCCTTTTCATCTCCTCCAATGAAAATAAAGAACGAATACTACTACCCCCACCCCCACGCTTCACTATTTTCCAAACAATCTAACAATTTATTCCTCGTGTTCTCTACATCTTTCTCTTTTTGCCTCTTCTGTCATGTTGTCTGAACTCTGGTCCTTTCCCTTCCCATCCCACTTGTCTTTTTAGTAATACCTCACACTTCTTCTATTGGTGTACTCTTACCCATTGCTTCACATTACTTTCTCCAACTATATATTTTTGCTCCGCCCCCCAGTCAGTACCGTGACATAATAGCACTGTGATGACGGTGTGACATTGGAACACAGGCATATAAAATAGCCAGGAAGAAACACACGCAGACTATCACTCCTCAGACTCAGACTAACATCTCTTTCAATCTGCCTCGTCATTGCCTTTGAGAAAGCACAGTCTGTGAGTTTACTCATGCTATTCGTGTATGCATACAGTGTAGAACTATGACAAAGTATTAACAGGTTATTTATATCTGCATCGACTGATCGTTAATATGCATACTTCTGTACTGTTCCACAGTTTCACACTCCTTCTATTAAAGATACTTAAAGTGAGCTCCTGTCTCCGGGTACTTTTTGGGAGAGTGTTTCGCTCGCTGCATAGCCACGTACGTCTCCACGTGGTGAGGGCAGAAGAGCCTTATTACAGTATCTTACTGCTTTATCACATTCTGGTGTTTCCTCTCCTCCTTCCCCCTGACCTACTTACTATATTCTGATTAGCAGTGCCTTTAATTACCTCTAATACTATCATTTAATTTATCTATCTCTTTATTTGCATCAGTCTTTTTTTTATACCCTCTTCACTTAGCTTTTCAAACTCATCTCATTTTGCCTGACTAAACACCCACCTCTGTAATAAACACTCCTGCACTCCTTGTTTTCCTACACCTACCTGACATAATATACAATAACGATCACTACCAATAGATGCATGTTTGTATACTTCACATATACATACACCCACCAGCGGCTGAGAGGCTTTGTGTGAAATCGAAAACAGATTGACATCCTGTGCATAAACTATTGTAAAACAACCATCATTTAGATCTACCAGCCCTTTAAAGTCCATCAGCCCTTCCAACACTATCCCATTATCCCACTTAATCTCTGTAACAATTCTGATAAATAATGGGGATATAAGTGGCCAGAAGTGTTTATAGAATTCCACTGGGTAGCCATCCAATCCAGGTTATTTATTGTTGAGCATAGAGAAGAGGGCTTTCCTGAGTTCTTCTAGAGTAATTGATTGATCTAATGTGGTAGCCTGCTCTGTCGAAAGTTTAGGGAGGTCAATATCATCAAGGAATGAGTGAATTTTTGTTATATAAGATTCATTATTCAAGTGATATAGCTTTTTATAAAAGTCTCTAAATATGTTATTGATGTCTTGCGGGGTGTATATTATCCTACCCTATTGCGTTTAAATTGATTGGCAAGAAATTTACCTGATTTATCATTGAATTCAAAGTAATTTGCTCTTGTTCATTGCATGAGGAATTCTGTCTAATGGATGATATCAAGTTGAGATGTTATTGTCCGGATCTCATTTCGGATTTGCTCAGTGGATGAGTGGGCTTGTTGGGAGTGCAACTCCTTTAGTCGTTGTTCAAGTTTATTTTGTCATTTGGGAATATTAGCTTTGGTTAATTTGATGTTGCCTAAAATTCCATTAATCATTATGTAACGCCCTCCTGGGTCTGATATTGAGGTTTTGTTTTGATATCGGATACTTTTATTGATCAGTATAGAAACACCTCTTTTTTTAAGTTGTATGATGCAGAGAACATCTGACTAGCCCATTTAGCTTTGAGTTTGAGGTGCTCAGATGCAGTGAGGTGAGGTTCCTGCAGTAGACAGAAGCTGGGGTTCATCCTGGTGAGGTGACTTTGGAGGATTTTGCTACGTTTAGCAGGTGAGCCCAAGCTTCTCACATTCCAACTAACAAACTTAATGGGTGTCATTGAAGTTAGTTAGGGGGTGATGGCACAGTGCATCCAAGGCAATAGCTATACTACTGTGCCCATGCTTTCCCATAGATAAATCTGGGTTTTCCTCCTTTACATTTCTTTTTACTGTCCCAGTATTGCAGGAAGTTTTTAGGGATACATATCTACATAAAACAAATGACAAATAGACAAAGATAAACATATAACATTGCAGAGTTAGACATACATATAGTGAGAGACAGAATAGAGTAAGAGTGATGGGAGAAGTACGGAGGGAGGGATTAGGGAGAGGAGATGATGAGAAAAGTAGGGAAGGGGGATTAGGAGGGTGAGATGATGAGAGTGAGCGATATTTTAAATCCTGACGTGGATAGCATGCTCATTTATACACTACGCAGTATATAATTACCAGAGTTACCAGAATACATACATAATGATCAAATTAACCAGGGTGTGGTGGAGGAGTCTCATAATAACAGACCGTCACTATATAGTTTAGAAATAACCAGGGATACGCGTTTACCCTTCTGCCGGTTCTCCTTCAGGATGGGGTACAGCACCTTCAGTCAGCCGTTGATCTCCCGAGGGAATTGATCGTTCATAGCCAGCATGGTTCCTTACAGCTCCTGTCCTTTGCTTTTAACCAGCTCCTTGTGCTTAAAGTGTTCAAACTTGGCAATGATGGAACACGGATGGTTCCCCAGGCGGTGTCCCAGCCGGTGAAAGTGGAGGAAGTCTTTCATCCTGTTTTCTGGGGACTCAAGGTTGTTTACTTGAATCCCAAAAAAGATGAGCTTGTCCCACATACTTCCGCCCTGCCCAAACTACCATCGGCAAGGGAGACCGCGGACCTGCTGGTGGCCGAGGTGTTCAGCCACCATGGCATCCTGGCAGACGTGGTGTGGGACAGAGGACCCCAGTTCACCTCCCAGGTCTGGCGTGCCTTCTGCTCAGCCCTGGGGGCACAGGTCAGTCTCTCCTCCGGTTTCCACCCCTAGACCAACGGCCAGACGGCGTGGGCAAACCAGGAGGTGGAGGCCATGCTCCGCTGCCTGACAACAACTAGCCCCACCTCCTGGAGCGAACAATTCCCGTGGACCGAATACACCCACAACACCCTGGTCAACGCCTCCTCTGGCCTGTCACCCTTCCAATGCTCTCTGGGCTACCAACCCCAGCTGTTCCCTGCCCAGGAGGTTGAAATCACCGTACCCTCCGTCCAGGCCCACATCCGTCGCTGCCTGAGGATGTAGAGGAGGCCCCGCTCTGCCCTACTCCAGGCCTCCGCCAGGTCCCAGCGGCGGGCAAACCGGCACTGTGCGTCCGCATCCACATAAGTCCCTGGACAGATGATATGGCTCTCCACAAAGGCCTTGCCCCTCAAGGTGGACTCACTCCCCGGTATGTTGGTCCCTTCCTCATTGTGTCAATCATCAACCCCTGTGCCGTACGCCTCCGTCTCCCTCCGTGTCCACCCCACCATTCATGTGTCCCTGCTTAAGCCGGTGGTTTCCAGCCCTCTCTCCCTCCCCACCAAGGCCCCACCACCCCCCCGCACCATCGACGGTCACCCGGCCTAGACAGTGTGGCACCTGCTGGATGTGCAGCGCCAGGGGAGGGGCCTCCAGTACCTCGTGAACTGGGAGGGGTACGGTCCGGAGGAACGCTCCTTTTTTAGAACCTCCACCTCCATTTGGTCCAGGTCCTGCGGCAGCGGCGAATGAAGGCCTGGACGTACGGGCAGGAAGCCTGCCTCTCAAGGGCCGGGAACAGAGGCAGTTGGAAGCCGTTGGCACACTGGAAGGGGGAGAGGCCTGTGGCCGAACTGGTCAGGGTGTTGTGGGCATATTCCACCCACAAAAGCTGCTCAGACCAGGACGACGGGTGTTGTGAAGTCATGCAGCGAAGGGCTGTCTCCATCTCCTGGCCGTTGGACTGGGGGTGGTACCCTGAGGACAGGCTGACGGTGGCCCCCAGGAGCGCCCAGAACTCCCTCCAGAAGACAGAGGCGAACTGGGGACCCCGGTTGGATACAACATCTACTGGGATGCCATGGAAGTGGACGACGTTGTACAATAATAGCTCGGCGGTGCCCTTGGCCGACGGGAGCTTCGGTAGAGGCACGAAGTGAGCCATCTTGCTAAACCGTTCCACCACAGTCAGGATGGTAGTGTTGCCGCTAGACGGTTGCAGATCGGTGACGAAGTCCACGGAGATGTGGGACCAGGGGCGATGAGGAACCGGCAGTGGGTGTAGGAGACCAGCAGGAGCAAGAAGAGAGGGTTTGTGCTGGTTACAGGTGGGGCAGGCATTGACGAACCCTCGGACGTCCTCACCCAGGGGGGGCCACCAGAAGCGACGCTGGACGACCTCCTTCGTCCTCTGGATCCCCGGGTGGCAGGTGAGTCGGGAGTTGTGGGCCCACTGGAGAACCTCAGACCGGAGGTCAGGCACGACGAACAGACGGTCGGGCGGACATGCGCTGGGTCCAGGTTGGTACTGGGTGGTGGCTCTGACCTTCTCTTCCACCTCCCAGGTGAGTGTGGCAACTAGACGGGAGGACGGTAGAATGGTGTCAGGGTCAGCAGCGTCTTCCTCCTCCTCCTGGAACTGCCGGGACAGGGCGTCAGGTTTGACATTGCGTGACCCCGGCCGATAGGAGAGGGAGAAATTGAACATGGTTAGGAAGAGTGCCCAACGAGCCTGACGGGAGTTCAGTCTCCTGGCGGACTGGATATACTCCAGGTTCTTGTGGTCAGTCCATACCAGGAACGGCAGCTGGGTTCCCTCTAGCCAATGTCGCCACTCCTCCAGGGCCAATTTGACGGCGAGAAGCTCCCTATTCCCGATATCATAGTTCCTCTCGGCCGGGGTCAAACGCCTGGAGAAGAAGGCGCAGGGATGAAGCTTCTGGTCGGAGGTGGTTCTCTGGGACAGAACAGCTCCAACTCCCAGGTCGGAGGCATCCACTTCAACCATGAACTGCCGTTCGGGGTCAGGCAATACCGGAATGGGGGCTGAAGTGAACCGTGCCTTCAGGGCAAGGAAGGCGTCGTTGGCGGCGGCGGACCACAGAAACAGCACCTTGGAGGAGGTTAGGGCTGTGAGGGGGGCAGCCACTGTGCTGTAGCCTCGGATGAACCTCAGATAGAAGTTGGCAAAACCGAGGAAGCTCTGGAGTTGTTTGCGGGTGTCCGGGGCAGGCCAGGTGGTGACGGGGGAGACCTTGGTGGAGTCCATCTGGATGGTCCCCCTCCCTACAACGTACCCCAGGAAGGAGACGGGCGGGACATGAAACTCACACTTCTCCGCCTTCACAAAGAGTGAGTTCTCTAGGAGGCACTGCAGGACCGTCTGGACGTGGTGGACGTGCTCAGCTTGGGATCGGGAGAAGATCAGGATGTCGTCAAGGTACACAAAGACGAATTTGTTGAGCATGTCCCTGAGCACGTCATTGACAAGGGCCTGGAAGACGGCGGGGGCGTTGGTTAGACCAAAGGGACCGAAGGGAATGTTGAACGCCTTCTTCCATTCATCCTCCTCTCGAACCCGGACCAGATGGTAGGCATTGTGTAGGTCGAGCTTGGTGAACACCGTGGCCCCCTCCAGGAGTTCGAAGGCTGATGAGATGAGGGGCAGGGGATAGCGATTCTTGACCGTAATGTCGAGACAGCGATAGTCAATACAGGGGCGAAGCGACTTGTCCTTCTTCTCCACGAAGAAGAAGCCAGCCCCCGCCGGGGATGAGGAGGGACGGAAGAGGCCCGCCGCCAGGGCCTCCTTAATATAGGTGTCCATGGCCTCTCTCTCCGGGGCGGACAGGGAGTACAGGCGGCCTCTGGGTGGGGGTGGAGCCGGGCTGGAGGTCGATGGCAATATCGTATGGCCTGTGCAGGGGAAGGGATGTCGCCTTGGCCTTGCTGAAGACCTCCCTGAAGTTGAGGTACTCGGCGGGGACCCCCAACATGTCGGGTGCGGAGCTGGAGCTGGTGGGTGGCTGAGGTGCGGCGGCTTGCTTCAGGCAGACCTGATGGCACGCAGGAGTCCATCCCAGAATAGCCCCTGTGGTCCAGTCGAGCTGTGGGTTGTGACGCTGGAGCCAGGGGAACCCCAGGAGGAGAGGGTGACGAGGTGAGTGCAGGATGCAGAACTGTATCGTCTCGTGGTGGTTGCCGGACAGGAGCATGCGGATGGGCACCATCTGATGGGTTACTATCCACAGGAGGCGGCCATCCAGGGCAGTAGCAGGAACCGGAGAAGGCAGGAGAATTCGACCAACACCCAGCTGCCGTGCTAGGTTATCGTTGATGATGTTAACATCGGAACCAGATTAAAGTATGGCGAGGGAATTACCGGACACCCAGAGATGTAGTGTCCAGCTAGACCGGGGTAGAGACAAAGGTTCCCCACCCGGCGTCTCTCCTTCTCCTCCGGGGTGAGGCTGGCCCGGCCAACCTGCATGGGAGGGGACTCACTCGTGGGTTGACGGGCTGGAAGAGCTGGTGGCCTGGAGGAACCTGGGAGACGGGTTGCTGGGCGGCGCTCCACTTGCCTCTGACGCCTCTCTTGCTGCAGGGCCTGGATGCGTCGGTCGATACGGGAAGCAAGCTCAATGATGCCATCGAGAGAGGTGGGCAGGTCGTGGGAAACTAGCTCTTCCTTCACGTACTCTGCTAATCCCATCAGGAATGCGTCAATCTGGGCTGCCGTGTTCCACTCGCTCAGTCGAGCCTGTGTGCAGAAGTCGATCGCGTAATCGACCATGGACCGGGACCCTTGACTGAGCCCCAGGAGACCACCAGCAGCATCGGGACCCCGTGATGTCACCCCGAACACCTTGTGGAGCTCGGCGGCAAAGGCGTGGAAGGAGGAGCAGGCTGGTGTGCGTCGTTCCCACTCAGCCGTTCCCCACAGCCGAGGGTGGCCCGTCAGGTGATTTACGGCGACCGCCACCCAGGCATCCTCGGAGGCGAAGGTGTGGGGCTGCAGAGCAAAGAGGATGGAACAGTTCATGATGAACGGACTATAGCCGTCTGCGTCTCCGGCGTAGCGTTCTGGAACCCCCACCCGGGGCTCCAGGGGGTACCCAGGCTTGGCCGGTGCTGGTGGAGGTTGGTTCGGGGAAGCGGGCGGCGGGATGAACTGACCGAGAGCGACGGCGAGCTGCTGGACCTGGGCGGCTAGCGTGGCGAGCCCTTGCTCCTGGCTAGCCGCTGCTAGCCGAGCGTCCGCTGAGGTGGAGGCTAGGACAGCCTCCTGGTTTGGGAGCTGTGACTCCACCCTTCCCAGGCGTGCCAGCAACTCGAGGTTGTGTGCTGGGTCCATTGTTGGCCAGATTGTATTGTTACGGGTGTGGTTAGGACCCAATTGCAGCACAAAGACAGGCAGGGATATTTGGTAATGTCTTTTATTTGTAGAGCAGACAGAAGACAGGCAGGGGGCAGGCAGGATACGTCGTCAGGGACAGGCAGGTTTGATGACGAGGAGTGCAGACAGAAGACAGGCAGTCAGGATACTTGGTCGGAGCGAGGCAGAGTCGGTAGTGGGGAATCAGTCCGGAGAACGCTGGAGAGTCTGGTGCAAGCATCGAAGACAATGTGGCAATGGGTGACTGGTAAGAGAGGCTTATATAGTGGTTAGATTTCAGATCAGGAACAGCTGTGTGCGCAGGTGAATGGAGTTGGATTAATGAGACAGGTAAGAAGAGGGAGGGGAAGGTAGATGAAGGCGGAGATCATGACAACTACATACTACACGATGTGCCCCACCGCAATTGGCACAAATTTATGCCCACATCTACCATGTGTAACGCTGCCTTGAAACTCCAACACGACAAACTGTACTTGTCTCCAAGCTTTCAAATGTCTGATATTCATTATTTTCCCTCCTTTGATGTTATCCTTCAATTTTCCAAGATCCTCTTTTACGGGAATTTCGTAGATCACCCCCTTCTAACTGGCCCGTTATCCAAAACTTCTTTTGAAAAATTGAAATTGAAAAATCTCCTTTTTGCGCTCCCTCTTCAGCTTCATTCCTTTTTCAGTCTGTTCTTCATTCCTGTAAATTATTATCAAACTCCTGTTCACAAGCCTTGCCTTCACAATTTTTCCATATCCCTTGAAATCCTCATGACAGTGTTACCCGTCCTACCGTCTTTATATCATGTGCTTCCTTAAATTTCAAGGGCGCTTTCAAACCGTCCTCTTCCACTTTCCACAACTTATACATTTCATCTTCGTCTCATCCATACTATCCCCTCCGTCCTGACTTTGTCCTCTCTTTCCTGTCTGATCATTTCTATTTCCCCCTCCTTTACGTCCCGATCCTAACATACTCTATTCTTGACAATTATGTTCGATATCCTCTTGCACTCGACCCATCCCGACTCCCCCTCCACTTTCTGTCACCACCAATCTCATGCCTGTCCCTATATCTGTTCCCTCTGGTGTCATTTTGGCTGGTCCATTTGGTTTGTCTAGTAGTCTTTATGTTAACCCCTGTTAAAGTTATTTTGACCTTGAGGTGTCTTGGAATGTGTGGCATCCCAATGTATAAGATAATTATTAACAGACGGTGCCAGGGGTCTCATGAGAGAGAGAGAGAGCCCATTGTCAGGAGTCCCGGTGATAAGGGAGGTGAAATGTGAACGGTGACCTATGTAGGGGAATCAGATGGTCAAGTTGTCTCTGGTCAAGCATAAAAGCACCTGCCCAGGTTTCATTCGACAGAGAATCCATCCGGCTCATTTCTCTCCCAGGTGAAACTTGGAAAGTCTGGTCTGAGGCTGTTCTTTTGTAATAAATCTATTATTTTACTCAAGTCAGCATCAGCAGTCACTCCTTCTTCATCAACACATCAAATTCATCAAGAAAATACAAAATGACGTCACGAACCAGGATCTGTTGGGCCTCACCTGCCGATGCTGCCCGCTCCAATGAAATACCACTTTAAAATCCTCAGGGTGAGTGTTTCCTCACAAAATTGAGCTGTGTGTGGTTCTTGAAGCAGTACTCTTTTGTGCAGATAGGCTGCACTGACAAGAGCAGATTGTGCGGAGATGGAGATGATGTGTTGATGTGTGAAGTGAGTTTCCGTCTAAATTGGGGTTTATTAAGTTGTAAAAAATGGAAATAAGGGGAATAAGAGAATAATAAATGAAGAAAAAGAGTATTAAGTTGAAATAGAGAATACGGACGAGAGAAATGAAAGATGAAGTTAAAAGTAAAAGTTAAAGGCTTAAAAGATGTGGAGAAAGTTGTAGTAAAAAGTAATTGTAGAATGGCAGAACTAGAAGCCAAAAGTTATTTAAATAACCATGCAAGCAACAAGCAAGAGACAAGCTCTAGTGCTGAGGTTGCTGTGTAGTGTATTACTGCTCTGTTTATGTTATCTAGTATTGTAATATTGCAACTTGGACTACTGGTTTGACTCTGCACATTTCACTGCTATTTGCTGATCTGCCAACAAGGTTGTGTTTCCAGACACACCCCCTATTCAGGTAAGTCCTCTCTTATGTGGGCGTGCTCTTAGCCAGGTGCAAGTCCTAATCACATGAGCAGCTGTATTCTTTCACCTATTTATGGTCCTGCCCTTGACGCGTTAGCTTCAAGCGTTGGCCCATTTGTAGTAGCTCTGTGTAAAGACACGTCTATCTCTGCACGTCCACCGAAGCAAGGACAACAAACAAGGCAACCCTGCCTTCTTTTTCTCACTCCATACAAAATGTGGTACTACCACATCTCTACAACTTCACGGTCACCCAGAAAGCCTCGTTATACCATACGCCGATGCAATCTGGGTAACCTCAGGTCTCTGCAGCAAACATCTACTGCAAAGCCCTCCTTCTCTTTTGGCTTGTGGAATTGTCGATCTGCAGTTAACAAGGCAGACTTCATTTCTGGTCATGCCAACCACCTCTCCTTGGAGCTCCTTGCTCTCACTGAGACGTGGATTAAACCGGAAGATAGCGCAACCCCGGCTGCACTCTCCACTAACTACACATTCTCCCACACATGCAGACCATCTGGCCGTGGTGGTGGGACTGGCTTACTTATTTCCAACACATGGAAATTTAGTCCACTGCTGCCTTTAAACAACTTTGTCTCCTTTGAATATCACGCCATCTTGGTGACTGCTCCGGTGAAAGCCTATGTGGTCGTCATCTACCGTCCACCAGGACAACTAGGTGACTTCCTACATGAACTTGACACCCTGCTGTCATCAATTCCTGAGCATGACTGTCCCATGCTCGTCCTCGGAGACATGAACATCCACTTGGACAGTGCGAGCTCGGCTGACTTCTTGTCTTTGGTTCGCTCATTCGACCTAAGACAGGTCCCGACTCCACCCACTCACAAGGCTGGCAAAGAGCTTGATCTCATTCTTGCACGGAGCTGCACCACGGACAACCTAAGGGTCACCCCTCTTCATCTCTCAGACCACTTCTTCATCCACTTCAATGTCAAGCTACCAAAACAACCCCCCACCTCCCCACCCATGGTTACCATCCGCCGCAATCTCCGCAATTCTCTCTGCTCCACCCTGAGCTCATGTCTGGATAGCCTGTGTCCACTATCCACCAGACCTGCTCGATCAACCCAGTCGCACCCTTGGCTGACTGACACCCTCCGGACAACGCGCACTGACCTCAGAGCAGCCGAGAGGAAATGCACAAATCCAAAACAATTGAAGATCTTGCAAGCTACCAGACACTGCTGTCCTCCTTCTCTTCCAGCATCACTACTGCAAAAGAAGGCCTTCTTCAACGATAGGATCAACGGTGCCACAGACACACGTAAGTTATTCGCCACCTTCGAGTCTCTGCTTTACCCTCCACCACCACCCCCAGCTACTAACCTCACTGCTTGACTGCCTTGCCTCCTTTTTTACTAACAAAGTGGCAGCCATCAGCAGCCAATTCACTAAACAACTTACTCACAACCTGTCTTCTCCAGCCCTAGGCTCATCGTTCCCTGGTTTCACCCCCCTCGCTGAAAGTGAGGTATCTAAACTACTAACATGTAGCCGTCCTACTACCTGTCCACTAGATACGATCCCATCTAACCTCCTTCAAGCCATGTCACCGACTATCACCCCGGCAATCACAGATACGATTAATTCTTCCCTAACTTCCAGCACTTTCCCCTCTGCTTTCAAAGTGGCTAGGGTCGCACCACTGCTCAAAAAACTCTCACTCGATCCTACTCAAGAAGAAAACTATCGGCCGGTCTCTCTCCTCCCATTCCTTCCCAAAACCATAGAGAGGGCGGTCTCTAGACAGGTAACAGAATACCTGTCAAGAAACAACCTTCTCGATACACTTCAATCTGGCTTCAAAAGTGGTCACTCCACCGGAACAGCCCTGTTGTCTGTGACAGAGGCCACTGCTACAGCTGCTGCCAAATCCTCGGTTCTCATTCTGCTAGACTTATCAGCTGCTTTTGACACTGTCACTCACAGCATACTCCTGTCCATACTCTCAAGTATGGGCATATCGGGCAGTGCATTTTCCTGGTTCGAATCTTACCTTACTGGGCGCTCGTTCAGTGTGATATGGCAAGGCCAGCTGTCTGTGCCTCACAACCTCACCACAGGGATGCCCCAAGGCTCGGTGCTAGGACCCCTCCTCTTTGCCATATACACCACCTCACTGGGCCCGATCATCCGCTTGCATGGCTTTTCATATCACTGCTATGCGGATGATACTCAACTCTATCTGTCCTTCCTGCCCGACGACCCCACTGTCTCGACGCGGATCTCGGATTGTCTCGCTGACATATCCACATGGATGAAGGATTATCATCGTCAACTAAACCTGGCAAAAAGGGAACTGCTGGTCTTCCCGGCCAAACAAGGTATTTATCACAACATTGATATTAAAATTGACTCTCTATCTCTTGTTCCTACCAAGGCTGCAAGGAATCTTGATGTCATTATTGATGACCAACTGACATTCTCGGACCATGTTGCCGCCGTCTCCCGGTCCTGCCGCTTCGCACTATTCAACATCCGAAAAGTGGCCGTACCTGACCAAATATGCCACTCAACTGCTGGTACAAACCTTGGTGATGTCCCGTCTCGGCTACTGCAATGCTCTCTTAACAGGCTTGCTGGCCTGTGCGGTGAAGCCACTACAGATGATACAGAATGCGGCGGCGCGACTGGTGTTCAACCAGCCAAAGAGGGCACATGTCACTCCGCTGCTCATCGAGCTCCACTGGTTACCTGTAGCCGCTCGCATCAAGTTCAAGTCTCTTATACTTGCCTACAGAGTGATTGTTGGGAATGCTCCCACCTACTTAAATGCTCTTGTAAAAGCACATGTTACCTCCCGGATGCTGCGCTCATCAAATGAGCGTCGCCTGGCTCTGCCGGCCGTACAACCACGGCAATCCAGGTTATTCTCATTTGTAGTTCCACGTTGGTGGAACGAGCTGCCAAAAATGACCAGAGCAGGGACCTCCCTCTCTGTCTTTAAGAAGCACTTGAAGACCCAGCTCTTCAGAGAGTACCTCCTCTCCTAACTTACAATTACTTAGCACTACCTAGCAGTATTTATTGTTACACTAATGTCTCTGTCGCAATGTAGCTTGAATGTTATTCTCCCTTGTAAGTCGCTTTGGATAAGAGCGTCTGCTAAATGACTAAATGTAAATGTAAATGTAAATGCAAGATTAATGAAGACAGGGCCCGTCTCTCCTTAAACAGTAATATATATGAGCCTGTTTCCGGACTTTGTAAAGTTGATAAATATATATGAGCCTTTCTTTAAGGACTTTGATAAATATATATAAGCCTTTTTCTTTAAGGACGTTGGATAAATATATATGAGCCTTTTTCTTTCAAGGACATTTTGTCCATTTCATAAAGGATATGAACCTTCACAGGACTTTATATATTTGATAACAAAATGAGCCTGCTTAAGAGAAGGACTAGAATCACCAGAAACAGTCTGCCCACACACGCATGTACACATTCAGAAAAGAAAAGAAAATCTCCTGCTCTGAATTCTGGCTAGGATTTGTGGATTGTTTGATTGGTGTGTGGGGTTTTTCTTTGTCTGTGTGACAGGGCTTGCTGTGAGTCCTGTTGGTTAAAAGAGCAGGTAGTCTTGGTGAAATTAGAAGGAACAGTGGGGTTTTTGATGCAAGAGAAGAGGTTTTGTGTTTCGGCTGCTGAGTGAAGGGAACCAGCTTTGATTTATGACTCTTTGTGTGGCCTAGGGGAGCTGAAACAGGATGTTTTTGGTCGCTGACGACCAGTGCAAACTGGAAGGTGTGACTACATTTAAGAGGTCGTGCAAGGGGTGGTGCTTAGTCGACTCCCCCTGACGAGAGGGGGTTGAAAAGAAGCTCCCTTCTCTCTATCTCCTTTCTTAGTATGATAGAAGGAAATAAATAAATAAAAATATAAATAAAATTAAATTGGAATATAGAATAAAAATAATGAATTAGAGGTGATATTAGATTGACTAATATACTCTTTAGATTTAAATGCGTCGTATGAATAAAAGAAAAGCATTGCTTTATTTCAAATGCGCGAGGAATAAAAAGCTATTAAAGAATAATGTATGTCTCATTGAATTGCATTATAGTATGTATAAGAATTTAGAGTGGTCTTAAGACACTGAACTCTTGTGTTGTTCTTTTTGTTTTTTCTTTCTTCCTCTCTTTTACTTTGCTGAGTGAGAGCTGGGGGAAAGACAGAGAAGATGGAATGTGTCTGAATTGGATCATCCAAGGGGCAGATGACAAGACATCTGGCAGTTCTTCACAGACACCGGGAGCTTCCGGATGACAGCGCATAAGAATTCTGAATTCCTTGAATAAAGCCAGTACGGTTTATCCACAAACTCTTTTAACGGACCTCACCTGCATTCACCTATATGCCTATACATTTAGTTAAAACGTACATGAATGCTTGTTCTCAAAAATAGGATTACAGTAGTTATTTTTCTTATATAGCGTTTGCAATTAGTTAGTAAAAGACTTGGCAACGGACTGACTAATCAAGGCATTCGCCTAATTAATGGAGTATTATTGATTTGATTGATCACATGCAGAAAAACTGATTTGATCTAGATACCTTTGAGTGCTGTGAATAATGGTTTCATTATCTGAGTATGGTTTACCTTGATTGAGGCTTTTTTGAGGGTGAACATTGATGGACATTTAAGATAAATGAGTATGATCAGATGTATCAGATCATGAACAAGTGAAGTTGCCTTCATAAGTGGGAAGCTATTGGTCTCCTTTGGGGTTGGTAAATTCAGTTGTTTTTAGTTGAGTGTGATTACACTGTGCTTTATAAATGATTTTTAAATAAATCAATTAGAGTTACAATAAAATAAAGGGATACAAGAATTACAAAAGTAATCACTCCTATTGATGTAGTGCGAAAGAATAATCCCCTTATTAAAAATATTGAAAAAATAAAATGGAGCAAACGGTTGCCTGACATTGAACAACCATGGCCAGCTGAAGGAACTCTTAACCCGGGTGTGATTAAACAATGCAGGTGCTTGTGTCCACATATAAAGTAAATCAAAAGAAAGGAAAAAGAGGAAAGAGACGCATGGAGAAAAGACAAACGGAACTTGGCATTCTACAGCTGTTTGTAAAGGAGGGACAGACATGGTTCGAAGCTGCAAAGGAAAAAAGGGAACAAAGTAGACAAGAAATAAAGAAAACAGACAACGAGTCAGAAGCCTAGAAATAGGAGAAGAGAGTGTGAGTGACTCGGACGAAGCTATTGGAGGATACGACCCCGCAGTCAGACGGATGTGGGCTAAAGCGGAGGAAGGAACAAGACCAGGAGACTCTCAGAAAACTCAGCCAAATACAGTTGGTGGATAAGAAGAATGAGGAGAAGAAGGCCAAATGAAAGGTTTATAGATGAGCAGAACAGAAGGAATTGTAGGTAGATAATGCACTGCGGCGCCCCTAAGGGGAGCAGCCGAAAGGAGAGGATTCTTGGTGGTGGAATGAGGAAGTAAAGGAGCAGCTGTGAAGATAAACACTGATGGTTATCTTGATAAAGAGCGTGACATTGAGAAAAGTGTGCCACATATGACTTTAATGGTGGCTGAAGGATTTGAGCAGAAGCATGTGGAGAAATCATGAAGGACTGATGGTAGTAACCCGAGACCTACTAGGTCTGATAATTCAGGAAGCACATGGGTTAGTCCATGTTGCAAGGGGGGAGGTAATAAGAAAAATCACGAAAGAGTATGGTCACTGTACTTGCTTGAGCAAATTGGTTATGTCATAGGCATATGTACAATCGGTCTTAAAAACAATGTTCGGAGGGGTGTGATGAGTCCACCCGGTCACATTCCAACTCTGACAGGTCCCATGCGTGAGTTGGTTGTGGATTTTGTTGACATGATAAGACCAGTAGGAGGTAAAAGATACATGTTAGTCGTCGTGGATAGATTTTCACGATGGACTGAAGCATGTCCAACCAAGCGTAATGATGCTCAGTCAGTTGCCAAGCCAAGTTCTTGTGTCGTGAGGTCATAAGCAGGTGGGGACTTCCAGATCACATGTCTTCAGATAATGGAAAAGAGTTTGTAGACAAACAGTAAAATTAATTCAGCAAAAATTGGGAATTAAACAATGTCTAGGAGCTGTTTATCATCTGCGAAGCCAAGGTGATTGTGAAAAATTGAATGGTGTGCTGAAAAATTGCATTGTTAAAATATGTCAGTATACAGGTCTGAATTGGCATTAGAGGTGTGTAGTTAGGAGCTTACACTAGTAGAGAAATATCTTTTCTGAATATCTGATTCCGTCATAGACCCAAGACTATTTTTGACTGAGAAAATGCATTGACAAAGGGGGGAAAAGGAAAGTGTTAATCATATATTGGAATAATGTTAAAGCGTAAGGCAAAAGCAAAATTATTATACTGTATTTGATGTGTGTGCAAGATACTGGCTGGTGAATTTTTCTTTCAGGACCAGTATGAGTGGTCTTTGTGGTTAATTGATTTGGAGTGCAATAGGTGGTTGCCTGGGGCAGAGGAACCGTGAGAGAATTTTCCTGTCTTGATTGTTGTTGAAAGAACTAAGAAAGGAAGCTGCCAGGTGGGGTTTTCGCTCTCACACTCCACAAATCTATTGTATTGCTACGACTAAGCATGTTCAGAAGGGTATAATATAATCAGTTTGTTTGTTAGTAGGTGATTTCTATTGGGCCAATTAACGTTGTAACTTCAATGACTCTTATCTTTGTCAAGACTTTGTGTAGTCTCGAAGGGGGGAAATATGAGGTGTCTGGGAATGAGTAGCGTCCCAAGACAGTGCCCATTGTATAAAATAATAATTATTTACAGACAATGCCAGGGGTCTCAAAAGAGAGACAGAGCCCATTGTCAGGGGGGAAACGTGGACGGTGACCTATGTAGGGGAATCAGATGGTCAACATTGTATCTGGCTTAGCATAAAAACACCTGCCTGAGTGTCATTCGACAGAGAATCCATCTAGCTCGGTTCTCTCCCAGACCGTCTATGGCAAGTCTGGTCTGATGCTGTTCTTTTGTAATAAATCTTTATTTTATTCATCAAGAAACTACACTGTAATGGCTAACTCTGCTGTAATTATATAATCGCTAACTCTATGTTGTATCTGTGTAATGGCAAGATACAGTATGTGGTCTAGCTATTTAACGTTAGCTAGCTAGAAGGCCATGTGGTTGAAACCACCGTCTTTTTAAACATTGTAGGTTATTAGCATGTGATAAGGTGGCTGGTCTGAGTCTTGAGTATTGTGTGTTCTTTGTGTCCTTTACTTATCATTAGTCTATTATTTTGTTTGCTGTGTTTATTTCCATAACCTAGGATGCGAAAAATGGAAGAAAGTCTCCGATGGGCGAGAGGAAGGCTTGTTGAATCAATTAGCTGACTAGTTGTTGGGTCTCATGAGCGACTTTCGTCAGGAGATTAGAAAAGAGCAATGGTGGCCTTGTAAGTTCCCTGACCAATAGATGAAGCCAAACAATTGATTATTTCATGTATATAAATATTGACTTGTCATAGGCATACATTGACGCAGAGATGGGCAAAAATACATCAACAATATATTTGTATACAAGGTTAAAAACACACACATTGTAAGTGTATCAAATGAAACTACAAAATATAGCTACAACACAACATATCAAAAGAAAGTATTTTTGTATTTTAAAAATACATTTTCAAGGGAGCATGAACTCATCATACGCACTTTTACTTTGTTTCCACAAGAATATGAAACTATTCAAATAAATGATATAGTACCAGTCAAAAGTCTGGACACACTTCATATTTTAGCTACATGTGAAGCTGTTTATCTGAACACAGTGCATTTACTCACGAGCACATAGTAACACATAGTAATAATAATTTTTTCACTTAAACGTAATAGGATTTATTTTGCTTTTACCATGAAGTTATTTACATTGTGTGGTTTGGCACGGATCAAGCACAGATCCTTCTGTTTGGTTTTGTTTGCATTTTTTTATTTCTAAGTAATCTGTGGCATAACTAAATTAAAATTGGCTGAATAAAGCGGTTGAGAGACTGAACTTGGTATAAAAAAAATTGTGGAGGGTCTTTGATGCCCCTTTCACCCCTTACAAAAGGTGCAAAATGGATTTGTCCGCCCCTGCACTGTGCATGTTTGTTTACACATGTTTAGACATGGACGCGACTCTCCACGCAGGAAGCGATGCTGCATTCATGGGAAACTCTGAAAACTATGGTCTATGACCAGTCCTCATTATGTATATACATTTACCACATTACCGCACAAGCTGTTTACTCCACAGTTTGCAGATCTTATTATTACTCACATGGCTTCCACAGTTGTCACCTGTGTAGCACATAAATTTTATTTCATTATATTGTATTTTAGATTTTATTATACTTCCACTGTATATTGTAGCTGCTGCGCTATTTTTTGTCTTATGTCTTAGAATAGATTCTTTGTCTTGTGTCTTAGATTATAATCAGAATTTATTTTCCACATGTGACTTTCTTTATACATATTTTTGTATACATACTGTATATGTATATATATATATATATATATATATATATATATATATATATATATATATATATATATATATATATATATATTATGTAAGAGCTTAAGAGTTGAAGGGAGCCTGAGACTTGCCAATGACTGCGGCCTGTAATTGTTGTGCTTATGACAATAAAGAACTTGTAAAAACCTTGTTTTATGTGATGTCTCAAGAATGAATTGAAAATATGTGAGTTGTGTATGCCTGTTATGCATCCCCATGAGCTTGGGGATGCACGATACAGGGCCACTGTATCGTCCAGGTATCCACAGTACCTTCTCCTATACTATGTCTTTCATTAGGTACTGACCAACCCTAGAGTGGATAGAGAGCTGGGGACAAACCAACATTGGAACCCCTGACAAAGAGTGGGTTGATGGCCTAGGTTTTCCTTCCAAAATCAAGTCAAGTCAAGTCAAGTCAAGTCACACTTTATTTGTAGAGCGCAAATCATACCAGGGCAACACAATGCGCTTTACAAAGAAATATGAAAAAGAAAGAAAGAACATAGTTGTCAGCCGGCCATTACAAAAGAATGCCCCTGAAACAACAGCAACAACAAAAGCAACAACAAAGACAACAAAAACAACAATAAAAGCGACTCCAACCACAGTGGCAGCAACAGCAACAGAAAACAACAACAGCAGCAACAACAGCCACAGAAACAACAACAACGGCAGCAGCGTCATGGACACCAGCAGCAACGACAACAGCAGCAATGTACATCAGCAACGTCACCGGAACCGGAAGTGGTAGCTCTCACTGGAACCATGATCACAAGCAAAGACGTCACCGGAACCGGAAGTGGTAGCTCTCATCGGAACCAGAAAATTCCTCATCTGTATTGAGTCAACAGTGTATACCATCTCATCTCAATGAAGTAAAGCACAGTAAAGACGTCACCGGGACCGAAAGTGGTAGTCCTCACCGGAAAACCGAAAACTGTGTGCACCGTCTCATCTTAATCCAGTCACGGTCCTTTTATTAGCGTCCCTAAATTACGGGTCAAGTTTTTCATTCTGACCTCGGGAGGGAGATCCTTTTGACTATCCTTCCGAAAACACACCCTTCTTATGATCCTCTCACCGTAATATCACAACAGAAACAACAACAACAGCAACGGAAATAGCAGCAGCAGCCACAAAACAACAACAGCAGCAGCAACATCAACTCCAGCAGCAGCAACAAAAAACAAAAGCAAAAAAGAAAAGAAATCACTGGAACCGGAGGTGGGAGCTCTCACCGGAACCGGAGAAGTCACTCAGGTTAGGGACGGTTAGGTTGAGATCAAATGTGTCATGTTGTGCAATCAGTCCACACTTTCTCATAGAGAAGCCATCTGTAGAGAACGAGTGTCCCAAGCCTAAAAAAAACACAGCACTGTCACACAATACTATTCACAATAAATGTACATTCCATTTTCTTCCAATCATCCCATCATATAGCCAGTATCTGACATGATACAGAAGCAACACTGACAAAGCACATAGACATTGGACACTAAAAATCATTAAAACCCAATTGAAGTGATAAGACTCCAGAAGCTTTTTCAATTTGATAAATATTGTTACAATATTACAAAATGATGTGCGCAAACTAAAGGCCCTAAATGGTTTGGTCAGAGTTATTTATTTAATGTTCATATGCCAATGGGCCTTAAATGTTGTCTTTCAATATGTTATCCTCCCCTCTACGAGTCACTGACAAATTGAATCCCATCATATCAGTTGTTGGACTGAATCTTGTATGTATCCCTGAGAAAGTGAGTGAAGGAAGCGAGCCACCTTCATGACCTCCATGTCCCTTTCTCAAGATTCAGCATCAAGTCCATCTATAGTCCACTACTAACTAATTTGTTTTGTATAAATTGAGCTGAAAGTATTTCAGACAAAATCTCCATAACAAGGAGAGAAAATGAACAAGAAGATGCAGCTCTGCCTATCATAATTTACTTAATCTGTAACATTTATTTGAGCCCCAGGAAATAGGGGACAATAGAATCTATAGAAAGAAAATCCAATTTTCTTCTGAGGAAAAGAAAATTGGATTTTCTTAGTATATTTTTGTTTCTTTACATTCTATATTATTCTTCTTAACAATATTATTGTAATGCATATGTAGCCCACTGCTAACAACATACTAAAACATTACAGGATCATCAATATAAAGTGGAATTCCCTATTAAATATCAGTCATACAGCATTATACATGGCTGCTTTGCTCGCTCATCTTTTTTGATTAATGAAACAAACATATAAATGTGCATAGTGACCCCTAGTGGTAAGAATGGTAACATTACAGGCAGACAGACATTTGCCTCAGACCTCTATTAGACAAGAATGGAATGACCCATTGGCTGTGACAGGCATTTGCGTTGAGTGAGACATCTTAAGGTATAGATAATCTGTTATGAGACAAATGAGACATCTTAAGGTGTAGAAAATCTGTTACAGTGTGTTAACCTGTAAAATTTTGTTGTGTTCACACGTCATTTTCTCTCATGGCCTTCCATATTAAACATCTAATTGAAACGTTTGTCTCTCTCATCAGTGACCGGTTTGCCTTTCTCCGATGGTCATTATCTGCTCAGGATATCTAATGGCCTGCACTGCCCCAAAATCAACCATATGGCTAGACAGTTGCTGGGTGGGAGGAAGGCACATGTTCTATGACTCAAATTCTTAATAAACCATGACTGTCTTTACAATAAAGGCCTGAGACAATAAGTCCTACAGATAAATTGGGGAGAAACTCACTTTGACACCTTCACAGTAAATGTTTTTAAATGCTACAGTGAGAATTTCAGGACTTTGATTTGAATGACATGAATGGATCTGGTTTAGGGGCCCCCTGGGCAAGCCATCCATGTCCACAACTAATTAACTACTCAACTTCTAAATTGGGTAATATGTAAAGTAGTACGCTTTCACTGTCTCTCACATTAATGTCATAAGTGCTGTCTAGTGTTGGATGTAGTGTAGCGCACAAAATGGCGGCTGATAGAAATGACAGGGCATATTGCTTAAAATGGCGCCCAACATAGAAAATGTCTCTTTATGACATCTGTGTCTAAAAAGACACACACAATCTCGCTCTCTATCCCTCTCTCTGACACTCTCTGGCGCGCTCTTGCTTTTGGCTCGTCTCTTGGTCTTTGTCGCTGCACCAATAAAGGATCCATTTTGCATCGCACCCATCTCCATCTTATTGAGGAAGCTCCACACATCAACCAACCTGGGAGGGATCCGTTTTCCAGATCCCAACACTAGCAAACCCAAATGCAGGACACAGAGGGTTTATCGCAAAAAAACAGGCAGAGAATCAGGGCCAAGCAAAACAGGCAGCTGTTCATACAGAAGGTACAGGAAACAGGTAGTAGGTTTGCCGGAGTAGTGTTGACGCAATGGATATGTCGATCTGACAAGAACTGGGTGAACGGGGAACAGGTTACTGTATATGCAGATGAGAATGGAATGCAGGAATGCAGAACCAGTGAGAGGCAGCGCAAGGCACAGAATAACTATAACAAAACAGGGCAAAACAAGGAACAGAATGAAGTTATAACAAAACAGGGCAAAAGCATGACAGTACTATGCCGATTCCTGGGCAGGGTGGTGGAGCCACCACTTCAGCTGGTTGGTGGAAACCCTAGAGAGCAGAGTACGCCAGCTGTCCCATAGTAAGTGTGGCCACCTCCTCAAGAGAGACTGCACGATTGTCCCGAGCTGCTGCTGGTTCCGGTTGTGCCCACCGATGGAGGCCTCCTGGGCGCCTACGGCGCTTGGCAGTGGAGACTCGGGAGCGCTGGGCAGCGGAGAGCACTGATGGCCTCGGGAATCTTTGAGACCACACTTTTTACTGGAGATCCTCTTCTGAGGGCCCCCGGGGGAAAATGGCAAGGTGCGACCGCCAGAAAGGGCACTGCTGAGGATCCTCAGTGGCAGGAACAGAACAGGTAAGTACTCGGCTAGCCGGCTCAGTACTGGGGTCTAGACAAAGGCTAGGATATGAGTCTAGGTTTATGAACAAATCTCAAAATCTCCTGGCTGATCCTTGATAAAGAACCGTCTGAAAGCTATAAACGGTGGTGTTGTATGGGGGTAGAGTGGTTTGAGCAGCCACACGTGTCTTGGGTCTAGGTGATTGGGCCCAGGATCAGTGTGGCTGTAAGTCTGTTGCTCGTTCGACTGATCATCGAGCAACAGGACCTTAGCGGCCCCAGCACCAACCCTCTCCCAAATGGCAGCAGCAGGACCCAGGGTGTCCAGCAAAGGACTGGGGGAGAAGCAGCCACAGCAACCACCATAGGTAACCGCCTGCAGCTGGCTGCTCTGCCCAGCAGCCATCACCATGACGATCAAGCAGCCCAGCAGCCAGGCCACCCCTCCAAGCAGCCCCCACAACAGCCAAACCCGGCTTCACCTCCACCAGCCGGGGGGGCGGGTGAACAACTGTTCTGTTGTTTGGACATTTTTTTGAGATATGGGAACCCTGTGGGGGGACAGTGGGGGAAGTAGGCTTCAGCCAGGGACTCTCCCTGGCCTTAGTTTGTTGTCCGGGGTATGTTGTATGGTGTGGTTTGAGCAGCTACACCTGTCTTGGGTCTAGGTTATTGGGCCTAGGATCAGTGTGGCTGTATACCTGTTGCTTGTTAGATTTATCAACAAGCAACAGGTAATACCATCCCCACACACACACACACACACACATTAGATGAGCCCTTGTCATGAAGTTCCTTTCCATCTGCTCTGGGCTTGTTCCAGCTTGCCCACTAGCTACAACAAACTGGTGTGTTTTCCACTCCATTGCCTGTGTCTCTGTGTCTGAGGACCCTGAAAATGCCACTTGAGTGTCATGCGGCAGGTGAAACTGCCACAGCTTGGTCTGCTGGGTTCATGGCTGGCCAGATTGTTCTTTCACGAGCGCTGTCTGGTGAACCCAAAAGCGGGACACAAAGGAGGCTCAGGATAAGGTGCAAAGGATCAAGGGTTTATTGCAAATTAACAGGCAGGGGTCAAAACCAGGAGATCAGTCAGAGAAAGCAAACTTATCCAGCAGGGAACAGGCAGAGAATAAGGGTCCAGGAAATCAGAGAGCGGTTCAGAAGAGGCAGGTAACAGGGTAGTAGATTTGCCAGAGTAATATTAAAGCAGTGGATACATCAATCTGACAAGGAGTGAGTGAAGAGTGAGGTAATATGCAGGTGGAGTGAAAAGGAAGGTAAAGACAGCTGGCTGAATGGGGTCAGGTGTGCAGTGGCAGGAATGCAGAACCAGAGTGACAGACAGAGGGAGCTAGAGTGAGAGAGACTGCAAGGAACAGAATAACTATAACAAAACAGGTCAAAATCATGACAGTGACACTAGGTAACAAGTTGCACATAGTCGTCACTAGTAAGCATTTTTGTCCAACTAGTTGGTGCACAATGGCAACTAGTTGACATAAACATTTTGATATCAAATAAAAGCATTTAATATGTTACATAAAAGTCAAAATACTAGTTAAATGTGGAAAGAGGAAAGAGCCTTGAACCGGTTGACTACTAAAGAAAATATTTATGTCCACTAGTTATTTAGGTCCAACTAGTTAACTAGTAAGCTTTTTTTGTCCAACTACTTAGCTAGTTGGGTGCACTTAGGGTGGCCCGGCGTCCCCCTCTAAGTTGTACAGTATTGCACAGGATTTTGGCCTGTGTCCCACATATTGAGAACATTTTTATTGCCTCTAGTTTTCAAGGAGGACACTTTTCTATAATTTGCCAATGGCTGGGGCCCCGCCTCGAAAAAATCCTAGAATCGCCATTGCCTTTACAGTGGCTTTGTTGAGTGAGAAAGAGACCAGTATAGGTTGAAATGTCTCAATTTGAGATAATCTCTGTTTATGATACGTCCTATCTAAATCCATTTTCGGTTAAAGCGTTCCTTGGATGAATTTCTGTGGCAGAGTTTGTTGTGTGACTGTTGTAAAGTAATGCAAATTCACAAAAACATAATTTGTGTTTGACACTGAACAGTCAAATTTTGAAGTGCTGAAAGGGTTGTCCCTACCTAACCTTGTGTTTTTTATGTAGTGTTTTCATCTTGTCTAAATTTGAGTGTGGCAGAACAAAGTATGACCTATAATTATAGCTGTGGTAGACTTGAGGAATTGTAGTAGGTCAGTGGGTCCTAAATCTTTAACAGTCATATACACCCTGAGACACTCTCCATCCTACTGAGTACCCCCAGCCCCACGGACAGCTCACTATAATGTTTTTTTTTTGTTGTCTGCTGGATAAACAAAAAGTAAACATACATATATATGTAGTATACATAACATATATATTATATATATATATATATATATGAGATAGAATAACCAATATTCCTATTATATTATATTCCTGTATCCTATATATCCAATAATTCCTGCTTTTATTTGGATTTCAAACAGGTGATCTGCACCTGAACTCACGCACAACATAACACATAACAGGGTCAACAAAATTGGTTAATAACAAACTGGACTATAGCCATAAACTGTTCTGCACCTGCCAATGTGAACTGGACTTTGGACTAGACTATGGACTTTAGTGGACTACAAAACTGTAAAATCTGTAAAAATGAACAAACATGCAATAAAACCTGTATTGTATACCTGTATCTAAAATTCTGCTAATAATAATATCCTAAATATCCAGAGACACATCTACATTACTGTGCATAGTACTATGACTTTACCCATACACACATTGCACAGTAAGAGAAGGAGTTGGCAGCAGAGCATTTTGCTACAAGTTGTGCTCTTACATTGGGCAAAATACACTTGAACACATAATGCTTTAACTTGCCACAGATTAATGTGAGTGAATGTGTTTGAATGGCTTCACATAATTCTGCAATGTGGGGTTGTATTGGAGACAGTCAGCCTTATATAGTTTTCCACACAAAGTCTGTGCCTGGCCCTGTACTTTGTCTTCATGCTAGTAAGAGCTGAGAACACAGAATCACATAGGTAAGTTGTTGCAAAGGGTATCAAAGTATTAATGGCACAATTTGCCTATTCAGGATGCTTGCAAGGCAAGCCCGAAATCTGGCAGCGCCTTCTGTTTGGATTCTTTTTACGTTGCCCTGTTCGTGGATATCTCAATGTCTCTCGTTCAGACATAGGTAGGTGGCATGAGTTGCAGGAAGAAAAGGGATAATGAATCCAGTTATCTCTGTCATCTGTTTCGGGGAAGTACCTTCATACTTGTGCAGCCAGTTTGCCGAGGTGTAAGTCTATATAAGTCTATAAGTCTGTATGCCAAATTTGACCCTGTCTGCAAGTCTGAGTTCCATTGTGTCATTCTTGTTGATGCAGTTAGACCAGAGTTGCAGTTTTTTAACCATGGCCTCAATTTTGTCCCCCACATTGAATATCATCGCTGAGAGGACCTGCAGTCCGAGGTCCAGGCGACCAAAAATCTCCCCAAATAGGCTAACCTTGTGAGCTATTCATCTTCATGCAACTTGTCCGACAAATGAAAAAGGTGGTCGATAAAGAACATTTTAAGCTCGTCTTTCAGTTAAAAAACTGTGCCAAACCTTTTCCCCTTGCTAATCACTTCAGTATGGAGTAACAGTGTTTTTTACCTTAATAGTATATCAGATTTATTCTAAATATGGATTTTAAACCTGATCAAACAGTAATTGATATGTCGGTAACAGGGTTGACGAAACATACATATACATGTTAATTATATGTGAAAAGCTTTTAGAATAAGATAGCCTTAGATGGCATGGCACATTTTCCTGAGAGGAAAGAATCTACCTTATCCAAAAAGGGGCTTAAAGACTTTTAAACAGTACTTAATGACCCGGGTACATTCTTCTTCTTCTTCTTCTTCTTCTTCTTCTTCTTCTTCTTCTTCTTCTTCTTCTTACTCTTCTTCTTCTTAAAAAAAAAAAAAAAAAAACACGATCCCAAGGTGCCCCCTTGGTGGTTAGGGGGCCCATTGAAATCACTTATAATGCAAATAGGCAAAAACAGCACTGGTGTGGGGAAAAGTGAAATTCTCTTTCCTCAGATTAATTTGGTGCTTCAGTATTAGGAATCCCTACAGGAGACCTGAGCACAGGCTATAATTCCACGACATTGGGATGTCAGTGAACCAAGTATTGAATATCAATGGGCTGTCGCTCCATAAAAACAAACAGTGCACTGGTTTCGCCTGTGCAGTAACCATCGCAAATAATTTCAAAATGAAGCCCCCGAGAGATTACGTTCAACTGTTTCCCCTTGTGTCGCAGAACATGGGTCGAACGGAATGAATGATCATTTTCATAGTCTCAACTAAGACAATCATTATAAGTAGTAAACTGGGATATTGACACCCTAACGCTTTGTGGGGAAAAAAGTGACTCGTTTCGAAGTTTCTTCCATTGACTTGCATGCAGACAGAGGGGCATCTTGCAACCACCAGCCAAAATGCAGTTCAAAGCACTTACGCGTTATGCTTAACACTTCACCATAAAGGGTTCTGCTCGGTTTTAACCAACATCATTATCTGAATATTTCTTCCAACCCCATAACCGAGTGCGGGGTTGGAGTGGAGCCAAGCTGGTGGACCAATCCCTGTACCCCTCCAGAGATTACACTTCCAAGCATACTCAGCACCATCCCAGAGAGCCTGCCCTCACCCACCTGCTCCCCCAGTCAGGCAGCAACCACGCATCAGCAAACAGGGTTGGTGGGGCTTTTTGAAAAAATAGGATTGACGCCCTCAAAATGGTTATGTTTTTCCAAGGCACAAGGCAATTTAGGTGAAACAGCCTGGCCGTTTAACTTTTAGTCTAACACGAGCATATAACACACTATGTCAGATCCGCCTTCCACACGCCACACAAGTAGCGTTTTCAAGGCCCTCTGGCACAGAGACACTGGCAGTGGAATAGAAAACACAGAAATATTTACATAACAGTACCTAACAGGTGGTATAGATGGGGTAAGTTGGAACAAGTCCAGAGCAGATAGAATACATGTCATGACAATGGCTCCTCTCCTGTGTGTGTGGGGATGGGGGTTTTACCTGTTGCTCAATGATTAATGTTACGAGCAAATTATGGCCAAATTACCTAGACCCAGGACACGTGTGGCTGCTCAAACCACACCACCCCCACACCCCATACCCATGACACCAAACTGAGGCCAGAGAGAATCACAATTTTCCTGGACTTAATGAATTATGTTTTGTGTATACATGTTGTTGTCTGATATTTCTATATTGATGTTTTTCCAGGTACATGATACATGTTTGTTTCTAAATTTATTTGTCCGACCCATGTTGATTCTCCCCCTCCCGGAGAGGGAATGACTAGTTGTTTATAGACCAAAACATGGTGTGGTGTGAGGATGGTGTGGTTTAAGCAGCCACACCTGTCTTCAGCGTCGGAAATTGGGCCTGGGATCAGGATGGCATTTTGCTTATTAGAGCAATCAACGAGCAACAGGTAAAACCCCCATCACCACACACACATGAGAGCCTCTCTCATGACAATGTTCCATCTGCTCCCAGCTTGTTCCATCTTAACACTCTCTACAATAAACTGGCGTGTTTGCAACATCTCTGCCTATGTCTGTGTCGGAGGGCCCTGAAAACACTACTCGGTGGTGTGTGGCAGCAGAACTGCCACAACATTGTAAGATTATTCTCCAAAGGGGGGGATTGGTGGTGGTCTTTGTTACAAAATTAAAAAAAATCACACGGTCTTTCACGATCGCCCATCTGCTGTGTGACAATTTACCCCGGCGGTGCTTTTGATAAGGGGGACCTGCTCACCTGCAACTTGAACACCGAAGAATATCCAACTCTATCTTCAGCTACCGTTATCAAATACATGTGTTAAGCCTATATACCCTTTGATAGGATGATGGGATGTAAAATGATGGGATAGGATAAATAGGATGTCAATTTGGATCTTTTCAAAAGAAGCGTTGGCAACTGCGTAATAATATATGCGGGTCTCTCGTGACCAAGAAGGTCCAGACCTGGGCCAGTAAATAGTCTGGTTCTCTGGATGATGTTTCTATCTGTTCTGGCCTCAAAAACATGGAAGAAGAACACTGTGAACAGTGAGTGGCTCCAGAGAACTGACTGACAAACCATTCTCTCAAACCTCCTTATATCCCCAAGATGTTCCCTCCTCCTAGTACATATCCTGCCCCTTCCAGTACAGGAAACCAATCCGGTCTTCGGGGTGTGTCCCAAGGAACAAACCGCAGTCTTGTTACTAGTCTTGTTACCGTGTCTCTGAACTAATGGTGTCATGTTTCAACATGTTTGGACATTTTTTTAATATATATATATATATATTTTTTTTTTGTCTGGTGGTCTGTCCAGGCATGTTTTTGTAGGAGACTAGGTTATTTCGTTTATTTTCATGCCTTCGTTTTGAGTTTTATACTGGGATGTTCTTTGTTTACCTCGTCCTACCTGATGCTTTGTCTGTGTGTCCCCTTTTCCCCTGTAATCCTGTGTGGTGGGCGTGATCAGCCTGTGGCCCTACTGCATTGCCCCTACCACTAACGTATCATTGGCTGGCTGTACCTTTGTTCTGTTACCAATGGTTGGAACCATCTTAAGTGTGAGTATTATAATGACTGCCGCTAGTGTCAGACCTGGCCCCCTCGATGTAATTTCTTTGGCCCTTCCCCTAGGAGGGTGTGTTATGCCCTCATATTGTTTACCCTCCCTCCCCGGGACTGGTTGTTTGCCCACTCTGACTTCCTGCTGGGATAGTGGTTTCACAACTCAGTGGTTTGCAGCTCCCTTTCCAGTTGCTCAAGTGGAGGTCCTTCATAAGATCCTCTACGCTAAGGCATAGGCATGGGTCGACCCGTAAGCATTTCATGCAGGGTTAGGTGTGTTATTCTGTTAGTGCTTGATCGCATGGACAGTAGTGCTAGTGGCAAGGCCTGCATCCAATTTAATGTGCCATCTTCCATTATCTTGGCCAGTTTTTGTATTGAAGTTATCCAACTGCAAATACAACAGAGTTAATCTAAGGAAAACCACACACAAACAAAAAAAATTAGATTCACAAAGAAAAATAATTATTAGTAGTAAATATGTTTTGTATTGGATACTATTTAATATCTACTAGTTTTACTTAATTGTGATTGGAATATGCCAGCTGCATTTAGGTAAAGTCACAAATCACAGACTCCAGCAGGGTAAAGTTGATCTATCAAAAAGAATATTGGCACCAGCAGTTGATTTTAGATTTACATTTGATTACTATAATGATGCCCCTTCACTGATCCTGTCCTTGTCCCATGTGTCCAGGCAAGGCAGTGTCTGATGTGTTCTGGTGTCTGGATAGAGGATGGCACCACACTGCCACATTCATGCCCCTTCTCAGTTGCTCTCTCTTAAATCGGTGAGTCCGAATACAGTAAGGTTTCTGCTGTCCTTCACGTAGCTGTTTTCCTTTACTGTTGTCACAATAAGATTAGTCTGTTAGCTGTGTAATTGCGACTCTTTCCTGTCAACAAGTGCCTTCCAAACTTCTTCAGATGTGCACTCATTCTCTACATTATTTTTTATTCCACCAGACGTTTTCATGTCCTGATACAGGCTAATTGCTTTTTGTCTAGGTTTCAGAGAGTATTTTGGTCTTTGTAAATGTAAGTAATGGAATACACCTTTTATGTTATAATGGTGACACATCTGGCTTTGACTGTGAAGTATAACATTTTTATTACAGTATCATTGATGTAGAATCTGGCTTAGTATCTCAGAACTAATACAAATGTATGCTGGGATATGCAGTTAAATATGGACAGAGAGGCGTAGTTCTCTCTCTGATCTCTATTTTAACACAAATTTTAGTGTTTTCAGTATGTGTGGCATGGCTTCCTTCCCGCAGCCGCCCAGCTTCCCCGAATCGGCTGAATCAGCTGATTGGTCCGGGGCAGCGCGCTTTCTTCATGTTTGTCTGTCTTGCAGAGAGGGATCGGCGCACAGGCTCATCAGCCGTCCAGGAGCCAGACTGGAATGCCATTCCTCTTGTCCAACTCATTATTGTTTATTATTTATCCTTTTGGTCAGCAAGCCTTTTTGTTCATTATTATAATAAAAACTCTCGCCAAGTCGGCAACCCACTGGCAGAATGACATCTTCCTCCCTAAACCCGTACCTGTGGGTAGAGACTCCCACTGGTGCACTTGCAGGAGTCTCTACAAACACGTACGGGTTCCCCTTCTTCCTCTCCTCTCTGAGTTGTGGTACTGTTGCAGTTCCTTTCGTTTCATGCGAACATTTTCAGAAAGTTGAAGAAGATGAGTGCCTTTGAAGGATTTTCCTTTCTTCAAAGTTTCTTGCTTGTCTTTGTATCAAAGCAGTTTAACCACAATGGGTCTGGGACGACTGGCATAGTCATGTTTTACATTTCAATGAGATCTTTCCATTTCTATATGCTTGGAGTCTGTTTTAAGGTGGTCAGATAATACTTTATTTTCCTTGAACTCTGTCTCACTTCAAGATTCAGATTTTGAGTCCAGCACTCCATCTAGCACTCCATCTATCAACAGGTTGTTTCTTCTTGACTGATTTTCCATATAATCCATTTTTGCGAACAGATGGGATTGTGGGGATTTTTTCAGTGCTGCATGCTTTGGCACCTATGCCGGCCTGTGAATATTGGAGCCTAGCTTTGAGGTCTGAATCTCTTCAGACATCATTCAGGACATTTTTAACAAGACTACCCACGCAGGCAAAAGTATAATCAACAATCACTTGTACACACGATTTGTAGCTCTTTTCTTGTTGCTCAAGTAATTCCTTGTAACGTCTTTTGCCCAGGTGCAATTACATGTACTAGGAATTTGTTGTGGTTTATATTATTGCGTGTCTACAGACACATTAGCATTACCAAAAAGGTGAACAGTTCAAGGAAAAAGTAAAATAGAATATAAAGTAAAGAAAAAATTTATTTGCGAAATGTACACACGGCCGAAAAAAGCAAAACAACAATAGCGAAATGTACAGAATATACAACCTCGATCCCATGCAGGATACGTTATTGGTACGGGTATAAATAATGCTTATAAATAATTCTATGTATTTACTTGGTTGAGACGGTGTAATTGCACATTTAGGCTACGTCCAAACTGCAGGTACAAGGGCAGGGCAAGTGTTTTTTGTCCTTTTGCTTATTTCTTTTTCATTCTATTCTCTCGCATATGTGATGCAGATCTGAATCAGGCCACTTCCACATGTAATCCTGAGCAGAGCAAATGCGTGATTCAGACAGCGTTGGCGGGACTCTCAGCGAAACCTTACTCAGCGCTTCAACTTCAGCAAAAGTACAAATACCCTGAAACAAGAGTACTCTAGTGAAAGTGAAAGAACTACATTTACATTTCTACTTCAGTAAAAATGTGGAAGTACTTCTACATTTTTTAAGTACTTTTGCTCTTAAATGTACTTAAAGTATTAAAAGTAGAAGTAAGTTGTCATATCTAGTTCCCTGGATGTAACGGATTCTACAATACTCGATAAAAATTATTTTAAATGCACAAAAAAAAACAACTGTTTAGGTTGATTGTGGTGTGGGGATGGTGTGGTCTGAGCAGCTTCACCTGTCCTGCGTCTAGGAAATGGGGCCCAAGATCAATGTGGCTGCATACCGGTTGCTCGTTGATTGGTCTACGAGCCACAAGTAAAACCTCCATCCCCGCACACACAGGAGAGGAGCCCTTATCATGACATGCGTCCATCTGCTCCGGGCTTGTTTCATCTTGCCCACTCTCTGCAATAAACTTGTGTGTCTGCAACCCCATCGTCTGTGTCCCTGTACCAGAGAGACCTTGCATTGGAATTACATTGTGGGTTTTCTCCTATTTCCATGTCTAGACATCGACACCATAAAGAGGGATGCCACTTTCTGGTTCCTATCGAGGTTTTCTCAATCCTTTTTTTTCTTACATCCATCCATCCATTTTCCTCCACTTATCCGGGGCAGGGTGGTGTGGCAGCAGGCCGAGCAAGGAACTCCAGGCCCCCTTCTCCCCGGCAACGTTTTCCAGTTCCTCCTGGGGGACCCCGAGGCATTCCCAGGCCAGCTGGGATATGTAATCCCTCGAGCGTGTTCTGGGTTTAACCCGTGGTCTCCTACCAGTTGGACGTGCCTGGAAAACCTCCAAGGGAAAGCGCCCAGGAGGCATCCTGATCAGATGCCTGAACCACCTCAACTGGCTCCTTTCGAAGCGAAGAAGCAGCAGACCTACTCCGAGCTCCCTCCGGATGTCCAAGCTCCTCACCCTATCACTAAGGCTGAGCCCAGCCACCCAACGGAGGAAACTCATTTCGGCTGCTTGTATTTGGTCACTACCCAAAGCTCATGACCATAGGTGAGGGTTGGGACGTAGATGGACTGGTAAATTGAGAGCTTTGCCTTCGGGCTCAGCTCCCTCTCCACCACAACGTTCCGCAATCACAATCACAATCACTGCTGACGCCGCACCGATCCGCCTGTCAATCTCACACTCCATTTTCCCCTCACTCGTGAACAAGATCCCAAGATACTTCACTTACTTCACTTACTAGAACTGCTTCACTTGGGGCAGCAACTCCCTCTCGACCCGGAGGGAGCAATTCACCGTTTTCCGGCAGAGAACCATGACCTCAGACTTGGAGGTGCTGACTCTCATCCCGACCGCTTCACACTTGGCTGCAAACCGGCCAGTGCGTGCTGGAGGTCCCGGTCTGATGAAGCCAACAAAACCACATCATCTGCAAAAAGCAGAGATGCAATTCTGAGGTTCCCAAACCGGAGACTCTCCTCACCTCGAATCAGGGACAAGGGGCAACCTTGGCGGAGTCCAACACCCACTGAGAACATGTTTGACTTTGTGCTGAGAATGCGAACACAGCTTTCACTTTGGTTGTACAAGGCCCGGATGGCTCTTTTTTCCTTCCCTAGTTAATGCCTAGTTTCTACAATCAGGGGTTAACTTTACCAAAACTGTTGGAATTTCTTTAAACTTGCAGTGTTTTTTCACCGTAGTGCGACTGGTCCAAGCTTGTATCTTGTCTGAATGCAGTTTGTGTTGTGATCATTGCAGGAGTAGACTGAGCGAGCCTATCAGATCATCCAGGTGCGAATCCTCTTCAGCTGCGGCCACCAGGAGCACATCTGTCTGGGTGCAGGGGGGCCCCAGCAACAACTGAGGAGCTGCCCTCGCACATTCTGAAGACTCATATTGTTCGCTATAAAAAGTGTGTGTGTGTGTGTGTGTGTGTGTGTGTTTGTGGTACAACAGAAGGGGGGGGGGGTGCAATTTGTGTGCTGAAAGAGTAAAAATATCAGTGTTGCTTTTTGACAATTGGAATGTTTACTGTTTTTAAATTTGCAGTCCAAATGATAATCAATTAAATTTTGCTTCTTCTTAAATAATAAAAAAAAAGTTTTTTTTGCATTCTCCCTGCAGGTGGTCATTGTTAAGTAGGCTTTTATCCCGTCTTTTGAATTACTTGTGTTACTCACAACTTTTGTGCATACTTAAAATATTTGACCTTTGACATTTTTGTTAAAGGTGTTGGAACTATTGTTTTTATACAGTGCACATATGCTTTCAGAGTGTTCTGATAAGATATTTTATTTGAGTTGTGTTGCATTTATTTATTATGAATGTGTATATCTAATGGAAAAGAGTCAGTGGAGGCTTTGCCATGGGTAACGTTTTCTTTTACTGATGGACATTAAACCAGAGAGTGAAGTTAGTTTGATTTGAAAAGTTGGTTCTTAGTAAAAAATCCTGAAAACTTTAGAAATTTCAGAAGATAGATAGATACAAACCCCAATTCCAATGAAGTTGGGATGTCGTGTAAAATGTAAATAAAAACACAATACAAGATTTTCAAAACCTTTTCAACCTCTATTTAATTGAATACACTACAAAGACAAGATTTTTAATGTTCAAACTTTTTGCAAATATTCACTCATTTGAATTTGATGCCTGCAACACTGCTGGGACAGGGGCATGTTTACCACTGTGTTACATTTCCTTTCCCTTGGACACTCAATAAGCATTTTGGAAATGAGGACACAAATTCTTGAAGCTTTGTAGGTGGAATTCTTTCCCATTCTTGCGCGATGTACAACTTCAGTTGTTCAACATTCTGGGGTCACCGTTGTCATATTTTGTGCCACACATTTTTAATTGGGGACACGTCTGGACTGCAGGCAGGCCAGTCTAGTACTCTTTTACTATGAAGCCACGCTGTTGTAACACATGCAAAATGTGGCTTGCCATGGTCTTGCTGAAATAAGCAGGGACGTCCCTGAAAAAGGTGTTGCTTGGATGGCAGCATATCTCCCTACAAAACCTGAATGTTCCTTTCAGCATTACTGGTGCCTTCACAGACGTGCAAAGTTACCCATGCCATGGGCACTAACACACCCCCATACCATCACACATGCTGGCTTTTAAACTTTGCGCTGATAACAATCTGGATGATCCTTTTCCTTTTTGGCCCCGGAGGACACAACGTCCATGATTTCCAAAAACATTTTGAAATGTGGACTCATCAGACCACAGCACACTTTTCCCCTTTGCATCAGTCCATCTCAGATGAGCTCGGGCCCAGAGAAGCCGACGGCGTTTCCGGGTATTGTTGATATATGGCTTTGGCTTTGCATGGTAGAGTTTTAACTTGCACTTGTAGATTTAGTGACGAACTGTGTGAACTGACAATGGTTTTCCAAAGTATTCCTGGGCCCACGTGGTAATATGGTTTTTAATGCAGTGCCACCTGAGGGATCGAAGGTCACGGGCATTCAATGTTGGTTTTCGACCTTGCCGCTTACGTGCAGAGATTTCTCCAGATTCTCTGAATCTTTTGATGATATTATGGACTGTAGATGATGAAATCCCTCAATTCCTTGCAATTGTAGGTTGAGAAACGTTGTTCTTAAACTGTTGGACTATTTGCTCACGCAGTTGTTCACAAGGTGGTGAACCTCATTCCATCCTTGCTTGCGAACGACCGAGCCTTTCAGGGAAGCTCCTTTAATACCCAATCATGACACTCACCCGTTTCCAATTAACCTGTTCACCTGTGGAATGTTCAAAACACGTAATTTTTGAGCATTCCTCACCTTTCCCAGTCCCAATGTGTGGCACATTATGAAGCGCAAAATACGACAATGGAGACCCCAGACTGTTGAGCAACTGAAGTTGTACATCGCGCGAGAATGGGAAAGAATTCCACCTACAAAGCTTCAACAATCAGTGTCCCCACTTCCAAAACACTTATTGAATGTTGTTAGAAGGAAAGGTAATGTAACAGTGGTAAACATGGCCCTGTCACAGCTTTTTTGGAACGTGTTGCAGGCATCAAATTCAAAATGAGTGAATATTTGCAAATAAACAATAAAGTTTATCAGTTTGAACATTAAATATCTTGTCTTTGTAGTGTATTCAATTGAATATAGGTTGAAAAGGATTTGCAAGTCATTGTATTCTGTTTTTATTTACATTTCACACAACGTCCCAACTTCATTGGAATTACGGTTTGTAGATAGATGCAAGTCATACCTCTAATAGTCAATCACACAACCAGAAACTGGTTCAGTTTGATCTTTATTTAACTCAGGGAGTGTGACAACACTGTCAAGTTCACTAGGCTCTGTTCAAATGACCATGATTGGAAGACTACCATCTCCTGTCCTTTATTTTCTCCCCTTCCACCGAGTTTCTATCGAAAGGGTGTTAGGGGTAAGAAGAGACAAGCTCCCTTCCCTTTTCCAGACCAGGAACAATTGACAAGCAATTATGGTTAAATTACGCAAGACCATTGGTAAAATAATATTGTCTTTGCATTATGCAACAAATGACATAATTCACAACCAATGCATAGCGACAAAAGACAAAGTGAGACAAAAAACACAGAATGTACACGACCGGTTGAAGTAGAGCTACAAACAGCTGCTTCCATCAAGGGCCACTAACCCTTCCTACTGTATTAAGACACACTTCCCTTGAAAAGAACAGAGAGAGAGAAGAGGAACACTCTCCAGCGTCCCAAGATTTATTTGACCGTTGGACGACGACAGAATGCTGCGGGCAGAGCGGCAATATGCCCAGCAACAGCACCATCTAGTGGTACAGATTGAAGCTGTACGCTAGCTGAATTAGGTCCACTGTGTTTCTGTGCCATCTGTTTAATATTACTTTTATCCCATTTATAGTAAAGGGGGGGGGGGAGTAATAAATGTTAAAAGCGTTTTGCATGGTGGTAGTGGAATGAAAAATTGGTCGCAGCAAGATGAACTACAGGCACGCATGTCAAAATCCTAACTTTTTCATGTTAACTTCAGTTACAATTTTGTCTGGGTCCCATTTGTTCAAATATATTACACATATGTTCCTTTTAGCTGGGCCGAGAAGATCGCCAATTCAGACGATTTGACCTGAGCAACGCTGCCGTGATTCACCTTGAGCATATCTAGGGAGTAGAAGGGGGATCGTGAGGGCTAGCTATTTTGTAACAGGAATTGGGAGGTTCATTTCATGGTGGGTCGGTGGTAAATGTGTGTGTGTGTGTGTGTGTAGGGGCGGGGGAGAGAGAAACAGGCTCTTCTTTCTCTTCTTATGCCTGGAACTCGAGGCCGAGGCCGAGCTTGTGGCCCCCGGCGTTGATGTTCTTCCCGTCGAGCAGAGCGGAGAGGGTCAGCTTTATGCCTGCGGCGACACGTCAACACAAGTCAGGAAGCACAGGGAGAATTTCAGTCGCCATCGAGATAAAAAAAAAAAAAGAACTCAAACTATTGTATCTCAGTGATCAAGGAAATGGTCCGTTTTTGTTTAATAATAGTGTCAGATATTTTAGATGACATTTGTTAAAATGCATTCCCTCAAATGGACTTATTAAGAATGAATTCTAACGTTATAATTTAAGTTCCCTTACATTTTTCAATATAAATTCCTTTTTAAGTTTTAACCAAGGTAATCCAAACGACAAACAGTTTTGCCACTGAGAAAATATGTAAAAAAATAATAATAATCTTGTTGAATCATAACATCATAATTTAAAGGCCAATTCATTCAATTTCTTCAAGTTTGAACCAAATTTTAGTCCAATAAACAACTTTGTCTTCTAGCAAAGAAAAAAATGTAAAAAAATAATAGAACTCTCACCTGGTTTCAGAGTCTGCGTGTAGCCCAGACCCACAAGACTGGAGTTGTTCACCTTGGCCTGCACGGAACCAAAAGATACAAAAGATTATTTCACAAGTTAATAAAGTAATTACCTCAAATAAATTCATTCATTTATGAACTTGACGTCATTCATGCCTAGGCAATAGAAATGTCAATACTTAAAAAACGGACGTCAGTACTTAAAAAACGGATGTCAGTATTTAAGCTTCACTGTTTATCATATAAGAAGGACCGTGTATTTCATTTTGGACATGAACTTCTTTTTTTTTTTTAATCTTTTTTTTTTTTATTGTTTTTCTGTTCATTTTAGGTTACTTTGTTGTTTATTTATCATTAGTTTCAGTGTATATTGCCATGTTTCTATTGTGTACACTGCTATGCACTAATTGCTATGTTAATTGTATATATTTGTTTGTATTTTTTTACCATTTTGATGTGAGCAGTTGAGACACTGCAATTTCCTTCTGGGTATAAATAAAGTATCCAGTATCGATCTAATATGTAAAATATTTGATACTACAAAAAATATGGTTGCAAAAATATGGTTGCTAACCCTGTATTATTTTTGGACGTGACTTTTCTTTTTTGTTTTTATTGTTTCTCTGTTATCTTTGATAAATGTTGTTTATCATTAGGTTTAGTGTATATTGGTAGATTTGTTTTTTTTATTGGGTACAGTTAACTCTACTTGTAATTGTCTATTTTTAATATATTGCCATTTTCTTTTTACACATTTTTATTTTATATCTTTATTATTTTGCCTTATTGTGTTGATGTGAGTTGCAATTTCCCTTCGGGGATTATTAAAGTACCTACCTCTCTATCCATCAATCTATTACAGAACGTAAAACACATGGCGAAATTAAGGGTAGGATGGTATTCCACAGAAAATATTAGCATCATTTTGAAATTTTAGTGGCACATGTATCAGCTCAAGTTGCGGCAGGATTGACAGCCGTGTGGAGGGAAGGATGAGCGCTGGCTTCCATTCCACCGCAGCTCACGTCCAGTGCAATTAGCGACGCTAAGTGCTTCAGTTAAGCAACACTCGTGTCCATGTTCTACTGCATAAACTCCCACTTGGTTTCCTTAGAGAATCCACCCAACGGATTCAAGCTGGGAAGAAAATCTTAATTCTACCGCTTCTCACCAAGTCCACCCCCCCCCCCCCCCAAAGTGAGAATATTTACCTTTTTTATTAAATGCAATTTGTATATCTACTTTTATTAGCTTATTCTTACCATGTTTTAAATGTATATCATTATTGTATTATTCTACTCTGTAGATTCTACTCTTTTTTTTTTTTTTTTTTTTTTTTTTAATGTAAAGCACTTTGTATGAAAGGTGCTATACAAATATATCTTCCTCTACTTCTTCCTCTTTCATTCTCTAAATCTGCCCGGACTGGACGAGGGAGTCACTCTTGTCGGATTAGGCCAGACTACGCCACTCACAGAGAAGGCTGCGTCGGTGTCAATCTGGTACTTGGCAGCGATGCCAAAGCGGGTGTTGCTGTTTCCGGCGGTCCAGGCCAGGTTGACCGCCGTCTCCAGCTGGTCGTTCACCTTCTGGTAGATGGAGCCGCCAAACTCGGTGCCGTCGTTTCTGCAGAGAAGCGCAGGAGCAGAATTGAACTAAACTTGACATGAATGTGACATCTGTATCTTTTAACTTGAACCTTAGTTTTCCATCATTGGGAGTTAAGTCCACACGAAATTCTGTCGATAAAAGATTCCTGATCACTTGGATGAAAAATAAGGTTTGTGTTTCAAAATACTGGCCTTTTCAAGTGTAAGTGTTTGATCAATAAAAGAGTATAAAAAAACAATAATAAAAAAGGTTTGAAAAACAACCACACTCCTGTAAAGCCACAGAACTACTGCATATCAGTCATAAGGAAATGGTCCATTTTTAGCTCAATGACCACAAGAGGACATCAAAATGCATTCCTTAAAATGGACTTCTTCAATAAACATTACATTTAGCAGACGCTTTTATCCAAAGCGACTTACACTTATTCAAACACTGACGGATGCAGCCATCAGGAGCAATCAGGGGTTAAGTGTCTTGCTCAAGGACACTACAGCATGCTAGCAGGATCAAATCAGCAACCTTTAGATTACTAGCATTTACCTACCGTTAAATAATTTAAAAAATAATTTAAAAAGCCATGAAGGCTTCAAAGAAAAATAAAAGGTCAGTGTCTGCATGAATTTGAAGTTCCAAAAGGTGTTTTTGTGTTTTTCTTCCCAAGGTAGATTTAGTTAATTTTCATAAGAAAAATCACATATTCATAGCATACTGGTCCTGGGTCAAAATTGCAATTTTGTTAATGAAGCAAACACCTGACTTGGAATCCAGCGTATTAGTTGCCAAACTACTTTAAACTTCACCTGACCTGACACACACACCTTAGGTGTACACTGAAAGAGACAGGCCTGGCCAGGTGACAACTCTCCCTGTTTCTATCACTCACTACCTCTTTCCCTCATTGGCATTATGCTAAATCTCATCACCCGGGGCAAAAATAACCAGCATGCAGTCGGTCAGGCGAGGACGAGATAATAAAGCTGGGAAGCTTCTGTCTGTCTGGGCCCAGTTTGTTTTCACTGCGGCCAAGGCTCAGCTGGGGTCTGGCTAAGCCTGGGATTTGGGTTCAAGGCCCCACAAGGGATGTTCTTTACGAACAGAAAGTGTGCAAAGAACCCGCAACACACTGTTCATTTATTCACATTGATATTATGTAAGGACAGAATAACTATGTGACTAAATGTACGGGGATTAGTTTGGATGGTATCAAAAATTTAGGCTGTCCTTTGATTTCTCTGTAGTACATTATTCTTTTATATTAATATGAACTAAGATTTCTCCCTCTCTCTGTGTACACAGAGCTGAGATATCGACAGGCTGCATGCTAAATGTGTAAGCTTGATGCATGACAACAGAGGGGTTCAACTAGCCAAGCTTATTATGAACGAATTCCAACATTTCAAAGGCTGAGTTATTGAAGTCTCTTGTTATCTTGCTATTAAAACTAGATAGAAGTTATTTTAAATGCAACTACTAGCCCAACCTACAGTATTCCTTTAAATGTTCTATGCACATGTTTCTCACAACTGCAAAACTCCCATCTGCTAATGGTTTGCATTAAGCATTTAGGACTTTAATCCTGGATGTGCCCAAGCTGTCTTGTACAACTTCTACCCATTTCCTCCTGCTGCGCGGGCTTACACATTTGTGTGGAGCTGGAACTCGTCGGTCTTGTATCCCACGGCGAAGTTGCTCTGGGTGATCCGGTTCCTGCCGGCCTCAAAGGTCATCTGGTAGCCAGCGAGCCAGCCCTCAAAGCCTACCACCGCTGCGCCGTGAATAGCCGTGCCGTTGATGTCGTAGTTCACGTCGCAGCCGAGGTTGATGTGGTCACGCTTGTATGCTGACTTGATCTTTCCACTCTTCTTACTGTTGGAGATCGGGAGGGAGGGTTTGGGGTTTTCAGAACCAGAAACATGATTGTTGACATGTCTCAAACTCAGACAAATGCCATAAATGATCAGAAAGAGGATAGTTTCAGAATCAGTTTTCACCGAGAGGAATTTAAACAATTACTTCCAAATTCGCAACACGGAATCTCGGGAGTCTCCTGCGTACGGACAAAAAAGTTGCACTTTTGAGTTTGTTTGTAGTTTTTCGAATGGACAGTCAATCACTTCACAAGTCACAAGTCACTTGGGTGACTTGATGTCGTTTTATTTCATGCCGATATGCATGTGTGCCTAAATAACTCTTCCTAGACAGTAATTCCAATCCAAGTCTTAATGGCCATTTCAATTCACATGGTCTATGGAAGAAATTGGATTTGTATCTCCACAACCTATACAACATATACAAGGCCAACGTTTCAGCTCTCAGCATCTTAAATTCACTCTACATTCCCTTCCCAAAACCGAAACATACCACGTTCAAAAGCACTGCCTGATGTTCTTACCCAGTGTTTGGCGAGAAAGAAGAGTCAAACGTCAGCTTCAGACCGTTAGCCAGCTGGAAAGTAAGAAGGAGAGAGTTGGACGGAGCGGGGCAGATATTGGACGACTTCAATTGTTCAGGACCAACAATCATTCACTAGGTGTGTACGTATGGTATGTACAGTAAGGCTGCACAATTAATTGTATATTCATCGCAATGTCGATATTGGCCTCCACAATTAATTGTCTGCTATCTGTGCCGTCTCAGCATCTGATTCACAAAAGATATTGTGCTAATATAATGCCAGCGCAGACGCCCATAACATTTTGCAGAGTGCAATTTGCCCTCGTTTTTCGTCTGATCGTAATACTCAATGTGTGACAAAGCAAATAATCCGTGCGGCAGCCCGCAGCAAGCTCTGTGGAGCGCGCACACACACACACACACACACACACACACACACACACACACACACACACACACACACACACACACACACACACACACACACACACACACACACACACACACACACACACACACACACACACACTGAATTTATGTGAATAAAGTCCTATTTTGAACCAAAGATTTGCACATTTGAGTTTATTTATAGGTTTATAAAATACATTATTATAGTGAGGGCAGTTTTCTGTTGAATTACAAAGAGCAAAAAAATAATTGTGTCTCCCAAATCGGATGAATAATCGTGATCACAATATTGAGCAAAATAATCGTGATTATCATTTAAGCCATAATAGTGCAGCCGTAATATACAGTATGTATTTATCCCTCTATCCATCCATCCGATGACCGCACCCACCTGGTCCTCCAGAATGATCTCAGTGCCCAGAGTGTTGTCGGTGTTCCACTTCTCCGTGAAAGTCAGGCCGTGCTCTGCGCACTTGTACTTGGTCTCCAGGGAGCCGGACACCTTGCTGGTCTCCGTGTTGGCCGAGCCCGTGCTGGTGAACTCCTACGGTAGGGAGGTGAGAGGCAAAGGGTGTAGTGGAGGAGTCAATGGAATCATGTTAGATGGTGCAATGAAATGGACCACAAGGAGAATCCTGGATAAGAATCCTGAAATTTTCTTTCAATTCATCAGAATTGGTTTATGAGGCTTGTTGCAGATGGATAATGGATATATTATGAATGAGATACTATTTTTATGCATCTGCCATATAGACAATTACAAAGGCATCTGCTCAGGTGTAAAACTAATCCACCTACATTTTAGTGAATAGCTGGTCAGTTTCATTAGATATACAGTCCTTTTTGAGGCAATTAATGTCAATCGGATGATATTAAGTCATTATTTAATAAGAACAAACAATTCAGAGCTACTGATAATATACTAATGTAATACGGTATACTCTACTCCAAGATAAGGAGATCGGTATCAGAAAAAAAACTATTGCTTTGGGAACCAGCATCAAATTCAAAATATTGGACGTTTTCAAACAACCTCTACTGACATGTCTTCTCACAGACATGTTATCGCTGTCAGTGGGTTCAGCAGAGGCTGGTTCTCCGCTAACAAGCCGCTCTGTTGTCCAGCGCTGTGAAATCAAGAGCCTCTTAAGGCCAAGAGTAGATCTCTGCCGCTTGGAGTGGCAGCTCTGATAATGTGATAACAGACTCACCAATCCATTCTCAGACTTTGTCTTCAAGTCCAGCTTGATGAGGCCAAAGCCTGGAAGAGACAAGATTATTATTATACATTTTTTTCCAAAGGTCAAAATAATATAAATATTTAATGGCAATGCAAATGACCTAGGCAGCCATTTTAAAAGGTGGGGCGAGATATAGATATATATTGTAGATAGATATATAAACCCTATCCTATTCATTTATTTTTTGCTAATCCAATTTTTCCACATCATGGCGTGCAGGGTGTATTGCCTTGCCATTGTTTCAGCGAGAGTATGATTCTTGTCAGATGTGAGGAATGGCCTTGTGAAGCTCATAACACCGTTCCTCCTCCATCCTGCATTCTATCCATCAACCATTGATTCAACCATCCATACCTGTATTGTATTGCTGTGCCCTAATTCTACTCATCTACCTTTGTTTTCTGGCCATCCAACAACAGCAATTTATCACTCCCTCTTCTTTCTAATTTTATTTTTTATTTTTTTAAGAAATCACCTAATAATCCATTATTCTGTCCACATGTCTGCCTGTTCACTCACTCATCAGTTTAACCATCCATCCTGTTAAAACGATGCGTTTGCACTTCATGCCTGCTGCACAACTGACTTCAGTCAAAAAGCATGATATTAGGGCGGCGGTGATGTTGAGGTGTCCTTGAGCCGAACACCCAACCCTTAATCGCTCCGGATGGCCTGCTGCCATCAATGTGTTATTGTGTGAGTGGGTGAATAACAAGTATCCACTGTAAAAAGGCCTTTGAGTGTCTGCAGTGACTGAAAAAGTGCACCAATGCAGTCCATTGGCGACCGCTGCTCCGAGGGAGAGCAGCAAATAGTCAAAATCTGGACATAATCTGGCTTTCCAATGTACCGATGCCTTCAATATTTTCCCCAGCAATGGCAGAATTATAAGACAGCCTTAAACGACAAGGGACATTGTGTGTCCTCTAATAGAAAACACGGTTTATAAACTGGGTGGCGACACACCAGCGGAGGAGCCCGACCAACAAGACCAGGGGTATAATTCCAATTCAACAAGGTCCAGTTAGAGAAAACTTTCGTCAAGCAAAGGTCCGGAACATCATAATGTCTAACTGACTTTGTGATTCAGTGCCATATTGAAGTAGCCTGGCAGCTGTATCAACGTCTGTATGTAGTCAACAACTGACTGTCAAATCAAATAAAGCACAATTCAATAATATTTAAACAATATTTCTTATCAGCTTTCACATTGAACTAGAGGGATTATAAATATTAAGTACTCTAATATTAAATAAATATTCTTCTCATTTTCAACTAAAATAAGGGCCCTTTTTTGTTAACTCCAATTTCACATCTAAACTAATCTAACTAACTTATCTAAAATTTTTAAATAACCAATCCTAACAGTTGAACAGCTGGAACACTTTTCTCTTTCTTTCCCTCATATATATATATATATATATATATATATATATATATATATATATATATATATATATATCATACTCCACCACTTTCTCTTGTTCAGTGAGAAAAATGAGTTTTAGTTTGGTCTGCCAGGATTTTTAATCTGGGCTGAATTGGTGTCAGGGCCATTCTCATGCACATTTGTAGGTGCTCATTGGTGAGCCTGGAACGATATTTGGTTTTAATAATGTTCATTGTGGAGAAAGCTGCCTCACAGCTGTATGTGGAGCTGAACATGGTCAATGTGTACATGATTATTTTTCTCAGACCTGGGAAAGTTCCTCCAAAATAATCTTTTCAGGGCCACATTGGACTGGAGATCAACCAGTTGCATTTGGAGAGGCCCAGCGTTTGCTCACTTGAAGTGCTGAGTGACTTCCTTTGAGAACCCCCTGATATCCTTGAAGAGGAATGGGTTCTGAATAAACACGGTGAGCTGCTGTCCAAGGCTGAAGCTGTAAACACATTTGCTGCAGTTTACAATCAGCTTGTCAACAAAGTCTACAAAAGAAGATACCACTTTCTCACCCTGAACCTGTTCCTGCACTGTTCAGAAGAGTGCACAGTCTTCCTTGAACGCCTCGAGTTTCCTCTGGAAGGAGCGAATGGCTGTTATCAGGTCACAAACTGAATTGTCCTAGCACTGTAGCTTTAAATTAAGTTAATTCAGGTGTGAAGTGAGATCAACCAAAAAAAGCCACAATATCTATTCTTCTCATCTTCTAAAAAGAGAGGACATGGTGTTGCCTTTTGGCTCTTCAGCTGTGCCAAGGAAGCTGCGATTTCCCTTCGGATTGGCCCAAAGCGCTCCAACACCTTGCCTTTGCAGAGCAATCTGACATTGTTGTGCAGCAGAAGGTCATCAGCATTTGCGTCAACTTCTTTGAGGAATTCCCTGAGCGTGCGATGTTGATGGGAAGAGGACGCCCTGAGAAAGTTTATCATTCTCATCACTTCAGAAAGTCAGGCCGTGCTCTGACGGGGTGGAGCAAAGTACCGATCGATGAATAACGCAATGATAAGAGATGAGCTCAGGATTGCCCCCTTTCATTCTTGCCGCAGCTCCTTCCTCTCTCTCTACCATGGCAGGGGCTCCATCTGTGGTTGTTGAAACCTCCTGTTTCGGCTCTATTGCCCTGTTTGCTAGCATCTCCTTTATGGCCAGGTAGATGTGCTCTCCTCTTGTACTGGTCAGAAGGGGTGTAACGCTTAACAGGTCTTCACAGAACTCGTTTTCTCCTTGTGGAAGAACCTTCCACAAACTAACAGCTGAGCATCGTCAGACACATCAGTGGACTCATCTACAACTAAGCCTATGCATGGAGCCTTATGTATTGCTTCATCCAGTCATGTGAGCACATCCTGGGTTAAAATTTCAGCTTTCTTTGTGGCTGATGATGCTGACATAGGTATTTGCTTGATTTGTTCCCAACACTCTTCTTTTTGTTTTCCCACGAATAAGGTTTCAGCTACCGCACTCGTGCACTCCTTGACAACCTCTCCGTCAGTACATTTTTTTTTACGTTGACCAAAAACCCAAGCAACGTTTAGGGAACATTTATAAGCACATTGTTGGGCAGTGAATGAATGTGATAGGATTTTGTCCTCTTTCATTCTGTCCTAGGATTTTGGTGGATCCATCATATTGGGCTTTTAGATCGCTTATTTTCTGTGCTCTCAGTTGGGATTTGAGCGGATGTGTTTGTTCAAAAGATCTGTGCTTCGTCTTTTAGCTTCACGTTGCTGCTTTGAATAATCACCACGGTGTCAGAGCATATGAGACACTGGTTTTGAACTGCCCGTGGGAAGAATGAACATGTAACAATCTGTCCATTATTGATTAAAAAAAGTTCTCGCTGCCTACTTCTCTCTTTTTATAGCACGCCATGTGAAATGACTTCTCCCTGACTGACTTAGATCTCTCACTGCGTGACTCTCCTCTCTCGTCTCGTCTCTCGACTGTGTGTGACAGTGAGACGCTTGTCGGAATGAGCAGATTTGATTGGCTGAGTAACATCATGTGAGATGATTTACAACACATGCAATTGGTCTGTGACGTTCCTGGACCACTCCTCCAGTACTGTAAAGGCAATAAAGGCAATAAAGGCAATTTACTTAGCACTACCTAGCAGTATTTATTGTTACACGAATGTCTCTGTTGCAATGTAGCTTGAATGTTATTCTCCCTTGTAAGTCGCTTTGGATAAAAGCGTCTGCTAAATGACTTAATGTAAATGTAAATAAAAGTTGTGCCGATTAAAATAGAAACGCTCCGTCAAAATGTTTTAATTCTCAGTAATTTATGGGATATAGATCTAGGTCCGGAGAGGATGGCGTCTGGGCCCGGATACGGACCGCGGTCAGCCGATTAGTGACCTCTGAACTAGACTCATGTATGAATGAGGGTAGGACATGTAACTGAATTAGTCCACGCAGAGCTGTACAAGTTCTCATAAAGAAACTTTACCCAGGGTGGGGAGTGTGAAAAATTGAACAAGAACTGAATTGTGTAAAATAAATATATGTATTTTTTTATTTTTGTTTTATCTGACATTACACTTTTACTTTAAAGAGCATTACAATTAAAGTGGTTGCAAAAAAGGGCCTCAACTATTACCTTCAAAGTGATGAAATGATTCCGCACAAAAATATGGGCTGAGGCCATATTTCTAACACTGCAAAAACTTTCACTAACACCTGTGTAAACTTCCTGGGTAGTTACTCCACATAGGTCCACAATTCTTTTTTTTTACCAGAGTAGATGTTGATTAAATGAGGTGAATTTAGCTCTTTTGTGCTCACCATATCCCTTGGTGAAAACGTCCTTGGCGGACTTTCCAAGGTCAACGTAGGTTGGTGGTACTGCCATTATCTGCAGACGGAGGAGAGGTGAGAGGGGAGTCAGGGTGACATTAGGAAACCAGTAAGGAACACAGAGATCTCCCATTAGGAAAAGCAGGGCTGCTGTAAATGTAAGGACCCAGAGGAAGATCCTTTCATAGCAGAGCTTTCAGACAGACAGACCAGACAATGACACAGCAGCTGGGGGAGGAAAAAAAAAAAAAAAAAAAAAAAGGGAGGGGGCGCTGTAGCCATAGCAACAGCACAGAGTGACAGATCCAGAGAGACACTCTGGGAACAGGGAAGTGCTGAACGAAGGAGGGAAAGGATCTAAAGATCATCAATAGATGGTTCGGCAATAAAGGTTCAGTATCTGAGAAAGGGACGCGCGCACACACACACACACAAACAAAATTGTATTACATTATGATTTTGATGTCACAGGTTCTCAATGATCGCGTTTTTCTTCTTACAGGTACTCCACAAGCACATCAGCGCAAAAGGGGCTATTTTCAAGGTATTCTGGTACTGAAATTTGATGTCAAAAGTCACACACTTCAAGCACCTCAAGCACCTGGTGAGAACCCAGTTAAATTCAACCCAACCTAATCCAAATTCTATTCTTTGCAACATGACTTGTATTGGTTTAAAATTTCCCTGAAATTTGAATGGACTTATACAATTACGTAATCAAATTTTATAAAATGATCGCAGTCAGTGCAGACAATCATGATCAGGTGATTACGTAGTGACTGACAGCTAAAGCATTCAAATCATATTGGCACTGGTATGTGAATAGCTTAAAACTCTGTAGTCGCTATAATTTTACTGGTTTACAGGAGAGGTGTGATGAAGGTGCAGACAGGGTTGGGGCCTACTCCAACCTAAAAGAACTGAATGTTCCTGAATGAGCACTTTTCAATTTGACTGTACTAATGTACACAACGCATTTCTTGCTCCATTAAAAATAGGTCTATGTTTAATTTCAGATAGATTTCAACTGTAAAACCTTATCAAGACCACACTTTAAACGATTGTTTTTCTGCATGTACCAACTGATACAGCGGGAATTCCAACCATGTGACAAGACCATAGCATTACCCAAATCAAAAATAAAAATAAAAAAATCCTTGGAGAGACATGCATTCATGGATATCAGGTATTTTCTACTGTGCACCGAAGATAAGTGTGTTTCTGTAAGCAGAGGAAATGTCACCATGTATGAAAAGAAAACGTTTTCCACACAAAGGGAGTCTTTTAAACACTTAAACTGTACTCAAAACGTACTGGAGTTGAGAAAGGGAATGGTCAAACAATGGCCTCAGCGAAATGCCTTAATCTCCAATATTTCATAAATATCTCCTCTTATGATGTGCATGGATTGCATAATAAACTCAGATGCCTTTCCTTTCACAATTACACTGGAAACTTTTCTTTCAGTGTATTACTCATAAAACATTCCTCTATGGTCCAATCACATCTACTCAACTTTTCAGTTATGAATCAATAGAGGAGTTCACCTAATAACTTGTGTACACAACTATATCCCCAAACAAGGCAAACACCTTAACCACACTTCTACAGTGTGAATGAACATTTTAAGGCCCTAAGCTTCCTAATGCTAGCTCAGGCTCATTCTTCAAAGTTGCAGTCGCCTACAGGAGCCTGTGTGGCTTTAATGGAACCAGCAGGGCCGGCCCGACACTCATAAAGGAAGCATTTGGGCGGGAGGCGGGGCATTAGACATTGGTAGTGTGTGCCAACAGGGACATACCCCACTCACACAACTTGTCTCTCCACGCCCGCAACCCATCAACCCACAGAACTGAGGGATCGGAATCAATTATCATATTGCCACATGCCATTGAGCAACATGGCTAGTGGTGGTGGAGAAAGTACTCAGCGCTTTACTCATAGTAAAAGTAAAATATCCCGATGCAAAACGACTCTAGTAAAAGTACAATTTCTACTCAAGTAAATGTATGCAAGTATATCTATTGGATGTATTAATAAATGTTAAGAATTAAGAGTAAAGTTACTTGTCATATCCAGCGCCCTGACATAACAAGAGCCTAAAATACTTACTCTCACCGTTTGCTCATGCAGATGGCGATAAGAATTTACACAAACAAACAATGTAGGTGGTGTACAGGGATATGGGCCCACTGTAAAACAGCACTTCGATAGATCAGTCAAGTGTTATCTTATCTGCATGAGTTTGCCCAATGTATGAGCTGTTTAACACAATTAAGACCACTATAAAGTCCACCATGGCACTAGAGCTGCATTTTGAACCATTTTAAACTTTAGAACCATCATTCACCTTCAATAACCCTTGGTATGCAGCAGAGGCTGGTCGTGACTGCAAAACCAAACCTGAAACCAACCCGAACCCGTAGGACTTGGCCGGCGAGGTTTGGTCGGGCATCTTCTCCGTCGTCCTGGCAACCAAGCTCACCTTGCATGCCAGGTCGGTTCGAAACCCCCCGAAACAGAGCCCCGAGCATCGGGACGGGTCAAGGTGGCAGCCCGCTGCAGCATCCCCTAGCCTTAGCCCGCTACGGATTAACGTTAGCCCGCTAGCGCGACTCGGCGTCCGGAGCAAGCCCGAGGCCTTATCTTTACAAGCGGATTTGATCTGAGGAAGGAGAACGAGTTTGACCGAATAACCGCTGTTTTAAGCCCGCGCGGAGGGCTTGGGAGTTAGCTTCCGCGCTAACGCCATTAGCCGCAGGCCGTGGAGCATCTCCCGTCTCCCCTCCCTCCTCTCCCATCGCCGGCATCCCGGTCGAAGAGAGAGGCTTCCCCCCGCGGTGCCTCCACCCCCCCCCCCCCCCCCCAAAAAAAAAAACCCCACGCCGGTAGACATACAGCAGGTGTCGGCGGACCGCGGCCTCCGCCCGCACGTACCTGTCAGCGGTTGCCAGTCCTGCGAGAGAAGGGTCCGTCCGCTGCGCAGGGAGGGGTGAAGGTGGCGCTGTGACGTCACGCGCGCTTTGGAGGAAGCGTCGCCGGCGCAGTCGCCGCGTCGGCGACGCCCCCTGAGGCGTCTCCCCTCACGCATGCGCAATGCGCCCAAGCCTTTCCGCACGCCGCCCTTCTCCCCCGCGGCGACGTCGGCAGCCTCAGCGGGGTCCGGCTGCACACGAGCATCCATACTGCCTCCTACTCCATCAGTGTTCATGCATTGTGTTTTGTACGCGTTTAACACACTTTTTCCATGCTACTCGTCTGTATATTCCGTGTATATTCGGATTCTGGTTCTGACTGACACCTACCCCTTAGCAGGGAACAGTATTGCAGTGAAGGAGTGCAGCGTCACCTTTCAGATTCCCCCATCTCAACGTCCTTCTACTTACTGGAATCGCACCTCCCTATATGTCACACTCCTCGTCGTGTCCCAAAACGAGCCCCGGGGTGTTTTTAAATGTCCCCACCGTTCTCTGTAAGAGCGGTGGGACACGGCAGCTTTTACTCACTGTGCCCCAACGTTGTGGAACACAAAATATCAGAGGAGCAGTGCTCTCTGGACAAATTTAAAAAGCAACCGAAAAATGTTAACTCCCGCATTTCATTAGTATGACTGTGTTCTTCTTACCATTTGGTTTTTATTGGGGGGCCGGCCCGAGGGGCAGGACCCCTATTATTTTTGTTCAAAACAAAATGGTGGTCGAAGTGTCTGGCGCACAGAAACCGTAGAACCCACGGACAAGAATGATAGATAGTTGTATCCGGGGCAGACCAGGGGCGCCGTCGTCCAGAGGCGCTCCCGTCTGATCGACATCAGGCTGGATTTGTGGAGGGAGTTAGTTTAAAAACGTGTTTGTTTTTTTTCCCCACCCCTGTTAAGGTCACGAGAAAACATTGCAGACTACTGATTAGTCACAGATGGTCACTGTGTCATTGCCTCACTGCCTTATCATTGCGCGACACGGCGCGCGCAGACGCAGCGGCTCGGTCCTCCCAGTTCACACCAGTGTTTTTGTCATTTTGTGTGTGTGAAGTGTACTAGTTCAAGAATTTGGTGCACATATACACTATGAACGGGCTGAACTGAAAGAAAGCAAAGCGAGGTAAGAGAGCCGGCCTACGAGCGAGGCTACGGGTTTCCCTGTACAGACAAGACCTGCCGACGCCGACTTACTTTGCACGACATGGATAGCTGTGTGACAATCCTTACAGTGACTTGGCTGACAGCACTAACGCCGATGCAGCTATGGCGCTAGTGGGCGGCTCTGTTTGCCGAGTAGACAGGACTGCAATTCCGGTAAGAGTAATGGTGAAGGAGTGTGCATATATTTGCCTTTGTAATGGCTGGTGTACAGCTACGGACATTGTTGGAACACACTGTTCCTCAGAAATATAATACATTGCTCTGAAACGCAGACCTTCCTTTACCACATCTCACTGGAGATGAATTTGTTTGAAAAAGGAGAAATTTAACTGCCTTGCTAAACACACGTTTGGCAAGGCGGTTACATACATTTGTATAAGTCCTTAGATATTAGGCTAAATTCCGAATTTACGGTAGTCTGAAATAAACATATTTCATGGTCAAAGCCATTGCCATTATAACATAAGGGTGTATTCCATGACAGACAATTAATTGAGTTATTTGTCATCTTGAATTGTAGTTTGTTATAACATTAACCTGAATAAATTCTTCAGTATTGTAAATATGGCTTGTACATCGCTTCGTCACACACGTCACACCTGGACCCTGTGCATTGCTGCATGCAGCTATATTTTGGTTTTGTTTGGTTTTTGTTGCTTTTGTTTGTTTGTTTTCTCCTTGTTTTCTCCTTATGTACTATTTATTCACTTTAAATCATTAATTACGGTAAATTATTAATTCCCAAATGTCTGTAAAGCACTTTGCAAAGAACTTTTGCAAATTTTGTATGAAAGGTGCACTACAAATCAAGATTATTATTGTTATTGTTATTATTATTATTAGGGGTCAAGCCACGAAGGGGCAGAAGCCCTATTGTTATTAGACTATTGATGTCATGGATCCGCTGCACTCAGATCAGATGAATAAAATTTGTTTTCGGGGCAGTCCCGCCATCATCCAAGTTTGATCCAGATCGGTCCATTGTTGTGGAATAATTGAGTAAAAAACTCTATTTTTTGTCATCAGCACAAAGCGCATGCATGCGAAATGACGGCTCACACAGGTCAAATGATATCATTGCAGTCCAGTGATTGGTCAACAACTGGATCCTTGGCCAAGATGGCGGACCATACAGATGGGACTGACGTCAGACTTTCATGGATGTCATGGATCCGACAACCCCACAGACTGATTTGAATAAGATGTGTATTCGGGGCAGTTCCAACATGCTGTTGTTCGAGTTTCATCCAGATCGGCGGTTCAGTATTGTGGATGGAGTTTGTGGTCCATCATGACTTCCTCACCAAGATGTTGCCAGGCACAGACGTATAAATCCTTGCGTGCACGTGCAAATTGACAGAGTACACAGATCATGTGATAGCACCGCAGTCTACCAGGCCATTACGAGTGAACTTCTGCACTCATAAAATATGCCGGAGGAGAAAGCAGGGACACCACACTATCTGTGAATAGTTTAAGCTCCGGCAGGCGGCGTTGTCGGCTCCAATCGGCCTGCTCGTTGATTGGACTTTCAGATGAGTGCAATATGCCCTTATTTTTATCTGATCGCAATTATGGCATGTGGCAGAGTAAATAATATGTGCATCTGTGCGTCAGTGCGAGCCCACTGCAGGCTCCATGGAGCACACACACACTGTGTGAACACCTTTAGCAGAATACTCAATAAGAACTCAACCAGAACTTAGTAAGTACTCAATAAGAACTCGCGATGAAAGAAGCAAAAACTCGACAGAGAGGAGTTGGCAGTAGTATGGCTTGTTTGAACCGCACTGTCACAAAGACCTTGTGGTGGAAGTTTCATCCAAATCTATCCACATACGGAGCAGATATGAGCGGAAAAATGGACCAAATCTTGAGCGATTTTAAGACCAATGAGCCAGTACGTCTGACGCCAAAATATGTCCAACCCAGCTAAAATGATCTGAAACACATACATAGGCACAAGCTCGAAACACGGTTCAAATCTCATCCAAATAGATCCACATACGAAGCAGATATTAGTAAAAACCGGACAACGTTGACCCAGAATATTCAGTTCGTCTTGGTTCATTTAGATGTCACGCGTCTCGCCTGAAAATTAACAAGATGAGATTTCCAGTAAATTGCTTTATGACGTCATCATATTATTTACTATAAATGTACATATTCCCGCATGGAATCGGTCACTCTAGTCTTTAGAAGTTACCAAACTATCGATGTACATGTATATTTATATAGCTTCTTACCTGGCAGATGTCAGTAGATCTGTTTGATCAATATTTTAAATCGTTGGTCCACATTACTTTGCCAGATTAAAAAAATATATAATAGAAAATAATCCTTGAAATGTCGTCAGCGTGACCCTCAAAAACACTGAAATGTCCGACTCACTGATGCCTTCAAAATCCAACATGGCGTCAGAAAAATAGAAGCCATGCAGTGGAGATTACCAGCATAACATACACAAATGTCACAACATGTGTCGTATTTCATGGAAATGGAACTTATTGAAAATGTAATCCAACTTAAAAACTTAACCCAAATTTACAAAAGAAATACGTAAATTACACTGCTATCGCAAATGGGAGTAAATATGTCATAATTTACGTATACAACACACAACATCTGCCGTCACAGAAACTCCAGATGTACTTCAATGCAGCTAGGTAAGTTATAACAATGACAACACATAGTTTCAAATAAAAAATAAAGTACTTTTTTTGGTCATAAATGTCATCTATAAACATTATCCTAAAACTACACTTAACTGTAATAAAAAGGCAGAAAGTGTGTGTGATATTGAGTAATTATTCCATAATAATTCAAATTGTAAATTAATGTCAAAGTTACATAAATGTTATCTGCATTACAATATAGACAAATAATCTATTAAACTGAATTTAACAACATACAATATACATTACTAAAATAAAAAGTAAAATAGAATAGTTATTACAAATAAAATGTATTCATTGCTTTTCTAATGAAATGTATTTATTTTTATTGTTATGAAAAGTCATTACAAAAGTTATTTTTGTTATTCTTACAGATGCTGAACAATAGACAATAAGACAATAAAGAAGCCATTGTCCAAAAATCCAGTCGTCAAAGTATTTATAAATACTGATATTTGTTGACTTATTTTGTCCAGCTGTTTTGGAAAACTGTTTTATAAAACAATTACTCAAGTTGTTTTATCATTTGCTGTACTAATTTACTAATGAATCTATTTTGCACTGACAAACAATATCAAAACTATAAACTCAGCAATTTGGAACTTTTATTTATAACTGACCTTTCTCATACATCTTTGTCAAAATCATAAATTGAAATCAATGTTTGACATCTCGTTGAGCTGGAAGCGTTTCATACGTCATGCCATAAACATTAGATTCATGAAATTACATGGACCTAACTACATTATGTTTACATTTCCAGGTCAGTCTGAAGGTCCGTTACAAAATTCTAATAAAATATTCTACGTAACTCCATAATGTTTGATGTTTATACATGAAGTAAATTGTGGTGCATTGCACAAAAGGATCAGGAAAACTAATACTTACCTAAAACGAATACGCTGGACCCCGTGCATTGCTGCCTGCAGCTATATTTATTATTAGTAGTAGTAGTGGTAGTATTAGAAGTAGTATCTATACACGTCAAAATATCAGCTATGACAAAGGCACATTTTGATTGAGGCTTTTTAAATTCAAATAGTCTTTGGGATGTGGGCTCCACAAATCACACTGAACACCCTGAAACCTGCTGAAAATGAAACGTGTCCTCCTCATAGTCCTGGAAGAAAACAAAAGTATTAAGTCAGCTTCAGTATGATCCATTAAAAGTTCAACCCTTCACAAATAGAGGCCTCGTATCCTATACGTCACGATGAAAACCCTCAGAAAAAGTCCTTTAAATTTAACATGAATGGAATTACTTAAATATTACCTCAAAATTGCAAATACCTTAAAGCACTTTCCTCCATGCCTAGTTATTCAGGCTGTATTTATTTCATGATCATGATAGTAGGGTATAATACAACTGTTAATTCATAATACAGAGAATAAGCACACCACTTATTCTCTTACAAACAGAGGGTACCAGGATAAAATATGTATGTATTATAACATTACACTCAATGATTGACCAAATGCACGATCTTTCTGGGAAAATATTGGCAGGTTTGAGCACATGCACCTACCTTTAAAAACGTTGATTTGGATGGTTGTTAAATTGTTGTGTTCATGAACGCGAACAATGTTTCGCATTCAAACATTACAGAGATATGGCTAAAATAGTGACGGATCACTGAGAAGGTGGAACAGTTGAGGCACTAGGTGGCAGTGTTGACAATAAGTCCTGCAGGGACTGAACAAACGTGGGTGAGTTTAGTCACCATGGATGTCAGGTTTCAGTTACTTTTTTGTAAGTGCAATTCAAATTGTTTCATATTTCGTTTCTACAGATCGTGCCCAAATGGGCTTCTTTAGGAAATTAATAATTAAAATAATTCACTGTTTTCAGTCTATACTTTCATTCCGAGGGAAAGCATATTCTTTTGGGGATTTTTATGTGCACTGTGTGAACCCATCACAAAACCAAATCCATGGAAATATATTTTGGTAGATTGAGAACAGCTAAAACGATATGATTTTATATAAATATTTTTCTCTATTAATATTGCTTATTCATTCATTTATAGATACTTAACAAAACTACATAATTTTTTTATTTGTTTTCTGTCTCTCACTTCCATTATAGCCCCTTAAAATTGAAGCATCACATTAAAATTAATATTCATTTGTAAAGTGTAACATTTATTGAATTTTAGCATACATTAGAAACACTCAGTATAATGATTTCACTCGAGTAGCGTACAAAGAAATAGTTTAGCTTATCATTAAAATCCTTTCAATACATGAAATCATGTCTCATCTGAAATCTATTATTTCAAGCCAATGCTTTTTGCTTCACTGAATTTGTTAAAAAAAAACCGCAATGACCTTTATTCTGAAGAAAATGAATGAAAAATATATAAAAAGTACAAAAACATGTTCAACCAGTCAAAACTGATAAATAATTTGGTAGCACAATTCTCTTGTGGTGGAGTGGAAAAACACCCTTTGTAGAAGGTTCAAGTAGGTTTTGTTTTTTTAAAGTATTGCAGTGCACAATACCCATGATTAATAACGGTAAAAGTTATGGAGATGAGACTTGAGTATTTCACACAACCTAATGTCACTATGAAAAGATTTATTAACGTGATTTTAACAAAGTATATTAAATCCAGCCATGGCTGCAAAATGGTGATTCATTTTTACTAACCCTAACCCAACCACAGTGGTAAACACCATAAAAGCCCAAATAAAGCTGACGGGAACAGATCGCCTGTTCATTCTTCGCTCGTTCACCAACACAACCCACAGCTTGTTGTCATTACGTGCGTTTTTAAGTCTTGCTTGACGCACACTTGGAACTTTCCATCTCAGTCTTTTTTTTTTTTTGTTGTTGTTGTTGTTCTTCCTCTTTTTATGTCTTTGCATCATCATCACATCTCGAGTAATATTTCATCAACAACTTAGACTAACATCTCTGTCGCCTGCGAGTCGCCGTCCAGACGCAGCCAAATGAGTTCTTGGAGTTTCTCCTCCAGACATATCTGCTGGATCCTGGACGCGGCGCTTTTTTTATCCGCCAGCTTCAAAGCTCCGAGCTCCACGCTGGCTTCAAACGAGCGTCACCCAGTGCCAATCACGTCGCCCTCCGCAAGACGACGACGACAAACACGCACACACACGCATGCACACACACGCACACACACACACACACACACACACACACACACACACACACACTCACACACACACACACACACACACACACACACACACACAGCAGAAAATGTTAATCAGGCCGGGACCCGGCATCCATCCGCAGAGTAAATAAAGGGAATCGTAAACAGATGCTGTGATTTACAACATGTGGATGATGAACGAGGCACTATGTCATCTTTCAGTGGTTCAAGCAGGGTCCAAAAGCTCCCCCCCCCCCCCCCCATCCCTCATCCCACCCTCCCATCAATCCATCCATCCCTTGTCCAACCATTCTTCTCAACCATCATCCCCCAAACCTCCGCCCCTATGGGTCAGTGACTTTTTCCAGCTCGGTGGCATGGAAGTCATTTTTCAGAGAGATATTCACAGGACCCCCCACCCCAACCCCCCCAAAAAAGAGCTCTTGATCTTCATCACATTCCATCGTGTCCGTATGTTCAATCAGCCAAATGGTCAGAGGGGATGTTTGGCTGGTTTGTTTTTTCTAAAATGTGACGGTTGTATTTCCTCAGATTATAGTCATCTTTCAATGCGAGGGTTGCTGGTTTAATCCCCTGAGCACCTTGTTGAGGTGCCATTGAGCAAGACACCTGACCCCGCCCCATCCAAAACTGCTCCTAATGAGAGGCTCTCATTCACTGGGAACCACTTTTGATAGAGAGATATTTCTGTTACTGCTGAGGTTAGTGAACCCAAGCGCAAGATACAGAGACAGGAATAGTGGTAAATATGAACCTAGAATTATTGAAGGTACAAAGGGGGTAAGAGGATGGAATGCACGGCAGGCGGGGAAGGTCAGGCAGGACAGGTAGGTCAGGCAGGGCAGGGCAGGCAGGCAGGCAGACAGGTAGGCAGGTAGGGAACTGGAGAGTTGGTAGCTGGGACAACAGGGAAATTTAACAATAAATATCAGAACTCCAACACTGAAAATAATCTGCGTATGAATAAACACCGAGCAGCTAGGCGCAAGACAAACGTGGTCGTTCTCAAAACGATCTGGTGATGAGCGGCTGGAAAACCGGGGCTGATATACTTCCAGCTGATGAACTGATTGACCGCAGGTAAGAAAACGGAGCAGGTGAGGTGAATGACGCCGTCACGAGAGAGCCAGAGAATGCATTCACGGCTGTCACACACAGACACAGACAAGGGAGGGAGAGGGAGAGGGGAAGAGAGAGAGAGAGAGAGAGAGAGAGAGAGACTGGAGGCTAAGTGAAAGAGGAGGCGGAAGTGAAGAGTGTGACAATTTCTGCGTTTATCCACAACAATGCAATAAATAAACTGGGGTTCACTCTTAAAACCCAGACGTCAGTTCATTAATATTGTCAGGGGCCTTGAGGCCTTTGTGTTTATCGTCAACAATTAACCGCGATTGTTTGTAACTGCCGATCCTTCCAGGGACGAGACTGATGTCGTGTCTGAAGGAACAATGTGAGTGTGTTGAGAATGAACTGGCCTTTTGTCAGGAGAAAGAAAACCTCTATTGTTGCTTCTTTGTGCTAATATTGTTTAGAGCCGCGTGGCAGTGAATAACGATGTTGAAGCTCATACTGAAGTATCGACCCAAGTTTTGTCTCTTACTTGGTGTTGTTATGTCCTTTATTTCCCCATTTACATACTTAGATGCTGTTGCCTGTGCCTAGGCAAACATACTGTAGTCTCCATGGAGCTACGCAGTGAAAGGGGTTATGGGTAAGCATAGGTCGGGGTTTTGGGGATCTGAAGTTTTCAGGTAAACAGATTTCTTCTTAGTTTTCTGTACATTGTGGTTCACTGAATGCAGCACTGGCCCCCAGTGGACCCGTAAACGTTATACACCAAATCCGTACAAGGATGAAAGCAATCAGACACAGGAACTTCGCAGAACGGCTTATAAGCGCAGATGGAGGAACAGAATCCAGCCTTGAGTGTCATGACCTTGATACACAACAAAAAAATGAAACAGAAAAAGAGTCCTAACGTTCAACAATCAACAGAGTAGAAAAGTAATTTGACCCGGCTTGGTTACTTTTTTGTTTTGTTTTGTTTTGCTTTGTTTATTTTTGTCCTAGTTTTGAGAGACGTTACAGCATCAACATGTGATAAGCGTTGTAGCCTGGTTTATCCCTTGTACTTGTATCCGGTTGAATTTAGAAACAGGAGCTCATGCACTTAAGTTCGATGTTGCTCCACTGGTCGTTGTATGCTCTGATTGTTTCTAGCCTCTGTAAGTCGCTTTGGACAAAAGTGTCTGCTAAATGAATAAATGAAATGAAATTAAATGAAAACTACTAAAAACTGAAAGACGCATCCTTCCTGCATGAACTTAAACAGGCATGAGAAAATGTCAAACCTTGCTGTGGTCAGAAAGCCGAGGAGCTGTGACTCACTTCAGCTGTGCATGCGCGCGCGCATGTGTGTGTATGTATGTGTGTGTCGTGGTAAGACATTGTTTCTGGCACCCATGTACAGTACATGTGATAACCCTATGTGTGTGTGTGTGTGTGTGTGTGTGTGTGTGTGTGTGTGTGTGTGTGTGCGTGTGTGTGTGCGTGTGTGTGTGTGTGTGTGAGATCCTTATCTCGCTGTCGGTTTGGACCGAGGAAGCAGCGTGTGCATGTTCAACAGTCGTTTTCTCGGTATCTTGTGCACAGATGTGGCTGATAATCCAGCGCTGTGCACACACACCTGCAGCGTTGTGTGGAAACCACACACGAGTGGAAACTGAAGAGATGCTGCAACAGGAGCCTTGCCCAATATCTCCATATGAGCTGATTGACTGGCTTTGACTGGGTGCCTGTCTCATTTTTCATAGACGGATGGATGAATAGATAGATAGATGGATGGATGGATGGATGGATGGATGGATAGATAGGTGGAAAGATAGTTTGAGAAACTCAAAAGTTCCACGAGTCGCCTTTTAATTTTTGTTGCAAGCCTATTAGTGTAATTAAGGTAATATCTCTGTCACAGGTTCAAGATAGATTCCTTCTGTTTACTTTACTTTCCATAGATAGATAGATAGATAGATAGATAGATAGATAGATAGATGGATAGATAGATAGATAGATAGATAGATAGATAGATAGATAGATAGATAGATAGATAGATAGATAGATAGATAGATAGATAGATAGATAGATAGATAGATAGATAGATGTTAATTGCTAAAAGTTCAATGGAAAAAAAAAACATCAAGGTTTTGAGGCTAGTGTCAATTCTACAAACACATAAACAGTAAACTGCTTTGGATGAAAAGCCCCAAGACCAAATGACACGGAATGTCAACGCATCCCAAATGAGGCCGATATGGAAAAGCTTACGTTCACATCTGCCTCTGATTATCACTGTAAGACACCGCAGGCCAGAGAGAGAAGTAGCGCTCTGGCTCCGGCCGCCGCCTCCGCTGGAAACTATCGAACAGCCCAGAGTGTGTGTGTGTGTGTGTGTGTGTGTGTGTGTGTGTGTGTGTGTGTGTGTGTGTGTGTGTGTGTGTGTGTGTGTGTGTGTGTGTGTGTGTGTGTGTGTAATTGACACACAGTACACAGCACACCTCTTCGATATTCCCCCCTCAGGTTCCCGGGGAACATCAAAGATGGAGCAGTTTCTTTCCCTGCGCCGCCCGTCTCCCGGACCCGGGATGCGAGCAGGCGGCAGGCGAGGAAATCCAATTTCATGACGCGCACGTCGCTACCTGGCACCGAGGGCGGCCATGTTCAGGAGCTTTGTGTGGCGCCTTGGATTCCACCTCGGATTCCACCTGGATTCCACCTGGATCCTGGAGGGTTTCCACACGGAACCCATTCACCAACAGCTTCCTCAAGAAGTCCTCGGAGCTTACTTAGTACAAATACCCCGACACAAAATAGCTCGAGCAGAAGTGAAAGTCACATGTTGTCATTTCTACCTCAGTAAAAGTATGTAAATGTTACATACTTGCTCTTAAATGTACTTCAAATGTTGAAAGCAAAAGTACTTGTCATATCCAGTAGCCTGATATAACAGAATCTATAATACGTCATAAAGTGCTTGTGATGTCCCGTGCAGCTCCCTAGAGACAGTACGAACTGTTCGAGACTATGGACTCAGCCGAGTCTGACCCTGTGTGCGCAGCACTCGATATATCCAACTAGTGGTGCACGGACCCAGGACCTCTCCTCTCCAGACCCGAACAGTTTTCCGGTGACCCAAGGGACGGCCGATCGTTCCCGGTCCAGCGTGAGCTGCATTTCGAGCGACAGGCGTACTTGTTTTCCATCTGAGTGCTAGAAGGGAGCACACCTTATCTCCCACCTCACCACCCGAGAGGAAGCCTGGGCTACCGCCAAATGGTCCAGGGGTTCTCTCTCAGCAAACAGTTTGAGCTGTTCTCCAACACCCTCTGCAAGATATTCGACCACGCTACCCCGGGCCTGTGCCAGGGTAGGTGTCAAGTCTCCGACTACGGCACTAGGTTCCACACCATGACAGCCTGGCTGTTGGCTGGAACTCTCACTCCTTGTTCGACGCCTTCCTCTGTGGTTTAGCTGACCCCATAAAGGACCAGTTAGCTCCTCTAGCGCTTCCCTCCAGCTTAGACTCTTTGATCTCCCTGGCCATTAAAATTGATAACCGAGAGAGAGAGAGAGAGAGAGAGAGAGAGAGAGAGAGAGAGAGAGAGAGAGAGAGGTCATGGGATGTCTTTATCCCGCCCGTCCAGAGGGGGCAGCCTACAACCAATCGCCTTTCTGCCTGGTCTTTTCCTGCTCATCCCATCCCGGCGGCTGCCTCACCATCGCCTCCTACTGCGTCAGAGGAGCCCATGTAGTTGTGGAGAGCCAGGCTCACTCTGTAGGAGCGACAGCGCAAGCCTGCGAGAGGGCAGATGTATCTACTGTTCTCAACTGCGTCACTTTATCTCCACGTGCCCAGTAAAAGGCAAGGCTCATCAGTGAATAGGAGGGCACAGGAGAGCCAAACCACTTCTCCGTTTTTTTCCTCTCGACCACTCACCTAAGCACGGCTTATCACTCCTTCTCAGACTCCCTTGCACCCGGCGGTGGCGTTGTTAGCGGTGGGCATTGGGGGATTTAGCCCCCAATGTTTAATAGAATAGCCCCCATCTAAAATAGCCCCGCAGGGCAGGTTCCGCATCCCGATCGCTCCCTCTCTGATGGTACCGACTGTGCCCACGGCGCCCCAGCGAAGGCGCGCACGTGATCTGCGCGCAAAACTGTGTGTTATTATTTTAGCTGTAGGATATTTTATTTACTCAATTTCCTCATGGAACAAAACATGCAGCGTGCGAAATGGGGACACTTTCTCCGTAACTCTCGCAAAACAGAGCGCTGGTTGGGCTAAGCCCCTGATGTCTTAGCATCCTAGCAACGCCCCTGGCACCCGCTGGTTTTCGTGACAAAGCGTAGCTTGGCGACCCGACAGACTTGTCTGGGATTCCTCCTGTAAAGTGTGACCCCCTGTCGTCGATCAGTCATGTGGTGTGAAACCACAAGACTGCAAGATTCCTGATCACAAGACAGAAGGTTGTGTAGTGTCAACAGTACAGCCATCTGACGACTATGAAAGTTGTGTAGTGTGCCCATGGTATTAAGTTAATGTTTGATTTTTTTTTTTTTTGATTTTTTTTTTTTTTTATATTTGTAGAAGAACTTTCCACCCAACAATTTAATTCCTGGCAGCTAATTTCATAGTTATATAACAACAGGGTTTATTTGAGCCCGCTAATTTATGAGCTTGTTCTGTTTTCAATCATCTCCAAAGTTGAACTTGACGCAAAACTTTTACAATTGACTTTGCTACCAGAAGTGAATGTTTCACAATCTCATTGGAATTAATTGAATTTGGTGCAAAATTCTGCGGAATTGTCTGTGGAATAGAGTCCTGACGCGCGTGGGTCCGTGGATTCCTGCCTAACATAATGCGGAGAGCAATACAGGTACTCCTCACTAAACGACCGAGTTCGGCTCCTACAACTCGGTCGTTATGCGAATTCGTGGATAAGCGAGGACCCGTGTTATGTCACGGTGAGGGGGCCATTGTGAACGCTAGTGTAGTGAATACTGACAGACTGTGGGAACGAGACCGAGACTGAGCGCGGTGATGAGATGAGATGCTTGATGCTCACCAGGTAGATCGTTAAGTGAGGAGTACCTGGAGTTGTGTTTTACCCCCCTTTTTAATTTTATTGTTTCATTTGTCATGACAAGGGTGCACAGGATAAGTTAATTGGTATGGGTATATAAGGTATACATGTCAAATTTATACAGTTATTACAACAGTATAGTAAGTTATCAGTCTTCGTCTTCAATGAGAGAGATAGATAGAGAGAGAGAGAGCGAGAGAGAGAGAGAATTTCAGTAAAACTGAGGTTAGCATCTCCAGTTCATTCTCTTTTTCCAATCACAGCGAGCGCCCTCCCTTGTGGCAGTTAGAGTTCAGGATATTACATTAAAATGATAAAAATACATTTTCCGTCGCTTTGGCGTCGCGTCTGATCGGTGGTGTGATCTTTCAACTGCTGTTGTGTAACGTGCATTTCAAAACAGAGGAAGACAACAAAAGGGAGAAAACTGATGTATACTGATAATAATGAAAAGTTTGTTAACGTTGTCTCTGGGTTGCCAACAAACGTCTCTCTAACCAACACACACCACGCGCGCGCGCGCACACACACACACACACACACACACACACACACACACACACACACATACACTCAGACCTCCAACTCCAACTAATGTACAAACAAAATTAAATGTTCAGTCACCAATACACACAAGCTCGTACACAAAACAGCTCGTACACAAACAAGCTCGTACACAAACATAGATTCAATTTGAAGCGTAAACACACGCAAAGTTCGGAATCTTTGACTAACGTACACGCACGTACACAGAGATGTAGAGATACGGGGACACCACACACACACACACACACACACACACACACACACCAATGCACACAGGGAGCATAATATCCGTGCTGAACCTCAGAGACCAGTTACACATAATGTTAAAAATTCTTCAGTCTATGATCACTGGAGATATCCTAGAATAAATAACCGTTCCAGAATTCCCTTGGCAACGTTATGGAGGTGGAACCTTGTTATGGAGGCAAACTTCCCCCCAAATCCCGCTCCAAATCGTCTTTTAACGGACGGGGGGAAGACTAAATTATTAATGAACAAACATCTCACTTTTATTGAACTCGCTTAATCATTTGGCAAAATGCATTGAATACAATGAACCTGTAGAAAGACTAAACATGAAATAAACATTCTAAAGCAGAGAAGGCTAATTTGGCAGTTGGGCCGTCCGTCGCGTCACCAGAGAAAACTGTTCCGTAATTATCTTTCTGGTCTATATCAAATAAAATTCTGCGTGGTGTCTTTCTTTCTATTCTCTTTCCACTTTTGAGATTTTGGTAGAGTTTGTTTGTAGGTTTGTATTGCATCCCCGGTGTACTATCCGGTCCATGGTAGGCAGCATCGTCATATCGAGGCTCTCAATAACAGCCGTAACAGCAATTTCAGTTGCTGTTAACTCCAAAAAGTCACGGGCAGCTTCTTTAATTGGCCTGTCTCAAAAGGCTTCAATTTTTATTTCAGTTTGACTAATCACAGTCAAATTGTGTTTTCTCTATCGAGTCGCTACGTCCAATTCACTTTATACAGCGATGTCACTTCAAACTAGTTTACCTCGTAATGTGAAGGCGCCAACATTGCCAACAAATCACAATTACTCCTGCCAAACAAGTACATTATGTCAATCACAAACCAAGTCACGGAAACCCGAAAGAGAAGAAAAAACCCCACCACAGAATATGCGCAAAACATCAAAACCCTAAAGAGAAATCCAACGCCGTGCCAGGCGGCCGGGCGGCACATCGGTTATATCCCGGGATGCCGGGCGACAAACAAACGCTTCCGATTGTCTCTCTGCGTGTTTGTCAAAAAATAAAGAGACGCGACCGAGGCTCATTTGTCGCCGTGGCACCAGCAGGCCTATAATTTTCTGCAATCAGTACTCAACGGGGACAAATGAGCTCGTGCTGCGATTCCACAGCTCCCAAAATCATCCTTGCGGGCGGTGCAACAAGGTCCTGTGAGAGTAACGCTTGCTTCCCAAGATACAGCATGATATACTGTGAGAACAAGTCCCGTCCACGTCCAGTTCTCACACGCACGTACCCTAGTGGAGTGGAACACTTCAGCAAACCACAGGCTCTGTGGTAGCACATAGTCGGCCGCGGTCTCAACGGTTTGTCTGGGTTTATTACAGGCTTTTTTGGGGCGCGAACCACCCCGACAAGTCTGTGCAATTGTTTTCGCTCTCTATGAGGATTTATAGAGCGAGCAAATTAAGGAAGAGCGATTGTCAGTTTCTTTCGAGACAATGTCATCGAAATCAAAACAGTAAGTGTTTTGTTTTTGTTGCCGTTGCTGTTGTTGAAGGGCGTCGCAGGGTGAGATGCACCGATTTGAAAAATGGGAGCATTGAAAACCGTTCTCGAGAGATTTCTCCGAAACGAGGGCACGACAAATTTAAAGAAAAGAAAGACAAATCAGCCAAGGATCAATCAACTAGGTAAAATGAATTGATAAATAAGTGGCTCGTGCTTTTGGAGTGTTGTGAAAACACTTTTCAATGCCATGTCGTTTAGTAGGATATCTATTATTTGAAACGCAGTTTCCAGAGAAAAACAGACTCTACACAGAGGGAAACTTGGTCATTATTGAGACGTGGACTCTGCATAATGTTTACAAGAACATCCTGGTGAGAGGAACGTCACCTTTGGAGAGGTAAGCAAAGCACAATAAAATTAATTCTATAACTTCAAAAGCAGCTTTGAGACAATGCAAGGCATTTGGGAGAGAAGGTGCATCTACACATCTCAAACCAACCAGCTGTTCTACCGGCGCCAGCCTTAGCTTCTTTTAACTTGTGATTTCTTTCATCTCGCAACCCCGTTCAAAACGGATTTGAGCAGAAATTCTGTTCCTGGGAAACTTTCAAAAGTGACAACATTCAAGTGCACACATTGAAAGGAGAAGAGGGAATATTAGGGCAACACAGAGAGTGAAGGGGAGACAGGACCAAAGTGTAAAAGACGCAGAAAGACACCGGCGAGCGAGAAGTTGGGAAACGGAGAGAGACCGACAGCGATGGGACCGGCGTGGTTCTGCTTTTTGCCCCACCCGGTCTGTGTTCTTTGTCCCTCAGTCGAGTCAAAACCATCAAAGCCTGCTGCGTTTTGGGACGCCGACGTCGCTTCCATCTCCGACCGTTTGGCCACAGTCTTTCAAGGCGTGCCAAACGTGTATTTGTGTTGGATTAATGTAATTAACCCCACGTTCCCCAGTCAGAGTGAGAAGATTATACCGGGGCCTCTGCAGCCTCAGCCGCCTCTAGCCCAAAACCGTTGAGGCCGCGGCGAGGAGGTTTCCTATCAGCGGATACAATTTCACTTTAGTTTGACATTTAAATTGCCCTCTGACAGCTCCCATGAACACATCAGCTAACAGCCTGCGCAGTCTGCGTGGTTGAAAAGAAAAACAGCCGTTACTGTGCTACTCTGGGTTAGATGTTATTTTGGAATGGTCTTGGCTGCAAGTAGCCTAGTGTACTTCAGTCACTCTGGAGTGGAATATGTTGTTGTAATAATAATATTATTATTATCAAATATTATTTGATCAAGATAAACATTGTGTTATTAATGAGATAAGATGAGATAAGATACAATGCCGTACGACATGATGCGATAAGTTGTGATACAATACCCTACACTACAATGCAATACTGTATGTTACAATACTGTATGGTATGATACAATACTGCATGGTATGATACAATACTGTATGTTACAATACTGTATGATACAATACTGTATGGTATGATACAATACTGTACTTTACAATACTGTATGACACAATACTGTATGGTATGATACAATACTGTACATTACAATCCTGTATGATACAATACTGTATGTTACAATATTGTATGATACAATACTGTATGATGCAATACTGTACAGTACAATACTGTATGATACAATGCTGTACAATACAATACTGTATGATACAATACTGAATGATACAAGCATGTACAATACAATACTTTGTGATACAATACCGTAGGATACAATACTGTATGATACAATACTTTATGATACAATACTGCACAATACACTACTGTACAATACAATATTGTGCATGCAATACTTTATGATACAATACTGTATAATACAATACTGCATGATACAATACTGTACAATGCAATACTGTATTATAAAATACGGTATGAAACAATACCGTATGATATAATACAGGTACTCCTTATTTAACGACCGAGTTCCGTTCCTAGGATCAGGTCGTTAAGCAAATTAGTCGATAAGCGAGGACCTGTGTTATTTCACGGTAAGGGGGCGTGGCCATTGTGAACGCTAGTCTAGTGAATACTGACAGACTGTGGGAATGACACTGAGAACGGTGATGAGATGAGGTGCTTGACGCTGAAACACCGCGCACGGATGCACAGCATAGTACTCAGTACACATACTGTATGATACAATACTGTACGATGCATTTATGCGCGATGCAATGTGATACAACGTGATAAGACACGGTATGATATGATAACATGCAATACAAGACAATACGATACACTACGACACAATATGATAAAGATACGGTACGATGCAATGCGATACGATGCAACACAATACGATGCAACACAATACGATGCAACACAATATGATGCAACACAAAACGATGCAACACAATATGATGCAATACAATTGAATATGACACCATATGGCAGGCTATGCTGCAATACAGTAGGATACGATAGGATAGGTTACAATAGAAAATGATATGATATGATGCGATGCCATACAATAAGATAATGTTACACTTTATGAATATCCAGAGATACATTCGGGCAATACCTACCATCATAACAATAAATATAATTGTTTTGAATACAAATTGCATTCATAATTTTTATATTGCAAAGAAATGTGGAGCAATAAATTGCATGTTATTGAATTAAATTACTTATATAACATGCTTTGACATTGCCTCCAAAACGGTTTTTGTTTTCAGAAATAATTTTTCATTTCAGTTGACTTCACTTGATGTGAGAAATTGACTCCGTCCATGATAGACAAAGCTAGAATTTTTGAAAATACAGGGCACTGGGTGGGAACAGAAGTTCCCTCACTGGCTTCCAGAGGCGACTGGAGGAATAATTCATATGGCAATGATATATATTTTCTTCATGTGGCACAAGTCATGATGAAAATTATGTGTGAGTATGTAATGTATTAGCATTTGAACCGTACTAAAACGTCCCATAAATCCCCAGCGTTTTCTGTTTCATGGGCTGCGTCTTGCACCATGGGTCGGGCAAGAAAATAAAAGAACGCTCTCGCAGGGAATTGACGATGAAACACAGATGGACCCAAATCATTTTTCAAAGTGTGGTGCGATGAATAACGTGGTTTCTGATTCAGCGCACGTTGGTAGAAAAAATTTGAGATTTTTCTTCTAGAACAGATAAACATACACATAGATGAAGCAAGTCATAACTTTTTGCCGTTTAACAACTGGATTTGAAGCCTAACTATTAACACGTGAAGGAAAGCCACATGAGAAACTTTCCTCCCCGTCTTGATTTTAATTTCATACAAACCGTGCAAATAGAAATCAAAAAGTATCACTGAACAGAATCTGCCTCAGAATTTCCATTGAATAGTCAAGGTCTCAATAGTTGCTCTCGAGCGCAAAGGTTGTATTCCTCATGCACGCACGCTAAAGGGAACAACCAGTGGACATTTTGGTTTGGTTAACCCCTTGGCTTGAGATTAAGCATATTCAATAATCTTGAGTGATGGTACAAACCATGTCTTTTTTAAATTCATTGATTATTTTGGCAATTGAGTTTTACATCAGATTCTCTGGTCCCAGCACTGTTTTGTACGCAACGAGGCTGACCATACTGCCATGGGAAGATGTCCGCCTTGCTCCTCCAGAGGTCAGTCTTACTCACTTTACTGCCACTGACTGTCACTGACCTACAACAGAAATGGGCAGCCAGTTCCAAAACCACACCAATAATGATTAAAAAAAAAAAGTATAGTTATAATAATAATAATAATAAATACAGCTGCAGGCAGCAATATACAGGGTCCAAGTTTATTCGTTTTAGGTACGTATTACAGTTTTTTGGTTTCTGTGAAACACATTACAAGTCACAAAAGTTACAAACGTTGTGGACTACCTCTTGAATCTTGAATCTTGAATCTTGACTTACGTCTGGACCAATCAACATGGACTGACCTTGAGGACTGGATTTTTGGACAATTGGACAATTGCTTCCTTATTGTCTTAGATTTTCGTCTATTTTCCCCGTATCTGGAATAATAACAAAAACAAATTGTTATTAATGTTATTACCTTGCGTAACAATAATAATAAATGTATGTAATTTTATAAATATAATAAATAAATGTTAGTTGTAAACTATTATATTTAATTATTTCTGTTGATAGTCTACAATTGGAAAAAATTAAGTTTAATAGATTACTTATATTGTAATGGAGACAACATTTATGCTACTTTAACATTCATTTGGCATTAGAATTATTATAGAAGAACTTGTTAATACTTTGTGTTAACACTTTCTGTCTTTTCATTAAAATCTGCTAAGTTTAGCTGTAGAAATCTGTTCATTCATGACGTTTCTTGAAAACAACCGTCTATTTTTTACTTTAAACAAAACTTTCTCATTGTTATAACCTACCTTGTTGTATATAAGTACATGTATAGTCTCAGTGACAGCAGTTGACATTGTGTCTCGTGTGCATCAATTATGACGTATTTTCGTAGGTTTATGTGTTTACGATAGTAGTCGAACTTAAGTCATTTTAGTGGTGACTTTTTTGTGAATTACATTTGAATTACATTTTCAATAAGTTTTGTTTCCATGAAATACGAAAAAATTTGTAATATTTCTGTGAGTAATTACCATTGTACAGCTCAACGTAGCCACAAGTTTTTGTGGACTCATGTTTTTTCGTATTTTTTATTAATCCCGCACAGTAATGGGGACCACGGAGATACGATATCAATCAAACAGATCCACAGACATCTACCTGGTAAGAAAGCACATAAACACATACACACCTAGTTTGTAATCTCTAACCACTACAGAGTGACGTAGTCTACACCGCACACTGGATATGGTGCCAATGTACATTCTGAATCAGAACCTGCACACTCATAGTAAATAGTATGACGACTTCATCAAGCCTCCTACTGTACATCTCATCTTGTTTATTTTGCGTACAAACAGTAGCGTGTCAATCAGGCACGACCAGCTGAATACTTGGGGTCAAATTCGGTCGGTTTTTCACAAATTTCTGCTCTGTATGTGGACCGATTTGGATGAATATACCACAAGATGCTTGTGACATACTGCTTTAAACAACACCTCAGCCGCCTTCGTAGCTTATGTCATTGTTGTGTTCCTGATACTTTTAGCCTGGTTAGACACTTTGACGCTGCATGCGTTTGACCATGTCTGTCATTTGGGCACTTTCTGCTCCGTATGTGAATCGATGTGGATTAAACTTCAACTACTTCAACTAAGGTTTTTGTGAAATACCGATTCAAAAACTGTCTAAAAATGATAACTAAAATTGTTTCAGTTAGTATTAATCCATTTTGGGAAACAGAATCATTTTATGGCACTTTGTAAATAAACAGAAAACTGCCTTCACAATAATAATGTATTTTATAAACTTACAAATAAATGAACTAAAGTAAGTGGATTAACTGAGATCAATTGTAGAGGATATGAAATGAAAAAAAAATGTTCCTCGTATCATGTTATTGCTTATGGTTATTGTTACCAGTATCACAACCTGTGCTTGGTTTAATCCAATTGTCTTTCGGTAATACTTGAACAAAAACATTTTCAAACATAATAAAGGTTCATATCAATTCAATAATACCTGTCGCTTTGTAGCTTCGGATGGTTAAGAGTTTGTATCTTATATTCCATGAGTTAAAGTCCAATCACGACTATACAGTGGTGCCTTGACTTACGACTGCATCTACTTACGACTAATCCAAGGTACGAGTGGCGATAGCCGCGAAAATTTGTATCGACTTGCGACCGACTGCTCCAAGATACGAGCGTGGAAATTTGCAGTTGGCGCAGCGGCGGCCAGTCAACAGTCAGTCAGCAGTCAGTCAGCGGGCGACCTACATGGTGTGTGCACGTAGTTTGTGGCTTGTCGATATTTTTTTCATATTTACTGTGTTTGTGCTGTGTATTTTGTTTATTTTCACCCTTCATGATTTCATAATTTATATGGGAAAAATTGCTTCGGCATACGACTGTTTTAACATACGACCGTTCTTATAGAACGAATTACAGTCGTAAGTCGGGGTACCACTGTATCTGTCAAGTGATCCATGTACTCCATCAACTTGCGCATGTACACTGTGCGCGTCGCAATCTTGGTGAGGTTGCGATTGATGATCACAAACTTCTTCCACAATACTGAACCACTGATCTGGATGAAACTTGAACGACGGCATGTTGGAACTGCCCCGTATATAAATCTTATTCAGATTGTCTGTGGTTTTGTCGGATGCAGGACGTCCATAAAGGTATGACGTCAGTTACATCTGCACGTGCTGCTATCTTGGTGAGGACCCGGTTTTTGACCAATCGCTAGACTGCAGTGCATCATGGGACCTGTGTAAGCTGTCACTTGTGCATGCACATGTGTGAGTTGCGCCGATGACAAAACATACAGTACATGTTGAGACTGCCCCAAAAACACATTTTATTCATCTTATCTTATCTGAGTGTAGCGGACCCATGACATCCATAGACTACTGATGTAAATTTTTCATTAACAATAACAATAGGGCTTCCGCACCTTTGGGGCATGACCCCTAATAATAGAAGGCATACATGAAATGTCTTATATAAATATGTAATAACTTCACTTCAGCCCCTTGGTGAAACTCTATTATGAAAGAAGCTATGGTGAATGAATCAGTGTGATTCTATTCTATTCGATCAATTATTTAAATCTATATTATATATACAGAAATCAAGACAAATAGAGGCTAGATAGCATCTCCATTGGCCCACCCAGAAATTAGCTCCACCGTATTTCCAAATATTTTTTTCGAAAACATTTTTATGAATATTGAAACATTTGGGTAAAATGCTAATGCTATGCTCAAACAAACTGCAGCAGCCAGCATCGAATTAACCCACTCAGTGAACCAATTCTGCAGCTTCTTTAAGAAATTGTCAGAAACTTATATTTTTCAGGGATTACAACTAACAATTTCACGGATGAAATTTAACAGACCATATTTCGTATTTCGCATCATATTTCATAGGCTTTTCGTTAACCGCAGTCCTTATTCTGTGGATCAAACCAAAGCCTAATAGGGAAAATATAGAGTAATGGTAATGTGGCTTAGAAAAGGCCATCTTGGCAGCCTCTGTTGTTGTTTTTCTTCTCTCATTCACATTCATATTCTCTCTATCTTTTCCTAAAAGCGCTTGGGTCAGAGGAACGGCTTGGGTCCATCCGTAGGTCATACGTCCAAACTGGATATAAAATTGCGTCAGCCATGTCGGCCATGTTGGACCCAGTGCTTCCCGTCCGGTGCTCCTCTGTAAATCATTATCAGGCCTTCTCTCTATTTCCAGCGCTGTTGGTTTGGAGAATAACTGCCAGGAGGTTTTCTTTATCCTTCCACTGAGGCAAACATTTTTTTTTTTTAAACATATTGTTGTCTGTTTGCAGTTACTTAGCACACTTATTTTGTTCTGTTTTGGCTTTTTTTTTTTTTTTTTTTTTTACATTCACTGGATTGAATTATAAAAATAAAATGCCGGCTTATTTGCTGATCAACACTATGAACAAACAAACACCAATATGTTAAAAATTACAATTGGTACTAATCTATTTTTTAAGTCATTTATTTTATTTGCACTCCTGTGCATCGGGTAAATGTTTTATTTCCAAATGCTAACACCCAATACACAACTGGTACATAGTGAAATTTCCTCATTTTTGTATTCCATTATATACAAAAAAAAGGTACATAAATGAAGAAAAAGACAACTAGATAAACAATAAAATAGACTGATCCACAACAAGTTCAACTAATATTATCTCCTGACACCATCATTTTTGTATATAATTGACGCTCTTTTATAGTGTCTTTTTTTCCACACCGGTACTGGCAGCGGAAGTAATAGTAAATGGACTGCATCTTGTATAGTGCTTTGCCAGTCTTGCAACCACTCAAAGTGCTTTACAATCCACACCTCACATTCACACACGCATTCATTCATTCATTCATCGATGGCGGCGACAACAGTGCAAGGTGCACACCAGCTCATTGAAGGCACTTGAGGGTTCAGTGTCCTGCTCAAGGACACTTTGACGTGCTGCCAGGAGGAACAGGGGATCGAACCAGGATTGGATCCAACCCTTTGATTACTGGACGACCCGCTCTACCTCCTGCGCCACCATCGCCCACAAGTAGTAGTATTAGTCGTAGTCGTAGTAGTAATAGTAATAGTAGTAGGAGTAGTAGTAGTAGTAGAAGCAGGAGTAGTAGTAGTAGCAGTAGTCGTGGTAGTAGTAGTGGTGGTGGTAGTAGTAATAGTGGTAGTAGTAGTAGTGGTGGTGGTAGTAATAGTAGTAGTAGAAGTAGTAGCAGTAGTAGTAGTGGTAGTAGTAATAGTAGTTGTGGTAGTGATAGTTGTAGTAGTAGCAGTAGTAGTAGTAAAGGTAGCAGTAGTGGTAGTGGTGGTTGTAGTATTAGTAGTAGTAGTGGTAGTGATAGTTGTAGTAGTAGTAGTAGTAGTAGCAGTAGTAGTCGTGTTGGCATTAGTAGTATTTAGTAGTAGTAGTACCAGTAGCAGTAGTGGTAGTGGTAGTAGTTGCAGTAGTAGCAGTAGTAGTAGTGGTGGTGGTGGTAGTAGTAGTAGTAGTAGTGGTACTAGTGATAGTTGTAGTTGTAGTAGTAAGAGAAGTAATTGTAATTGTAGAAGTAGAAGTAGTAGTAGTAGTAGGAGTAGTAGTAGTGGTAGCAGTAGGAGTGGTGGTGGTTTTAGTAGTAGTAGTAGCAGTAGCAGTAGTAGTGATAGTTGTAGTAGTAGAAGCAGTAGTAATAGTAGTAGTAGTAGCAGTAGTGGTAGTAATTACAGTAGTAGCAGTAGTAGTAATGGTAGCAGTCATATTTCCGCAGTGGTAGTAGTAGTAGTAGTATTTGCAGATGTGGTCGTAGTAGTACTGGCAGTAGTCCTAGGAGTGGTTGTGGTAGTTGTAGAAGTAGTAGTAGTAATAGTAGTAGACATAGTGGTGGTGGTTCTGGTGGCGGTGGTAGTCATAGTAGTAGTAGTAGTAGTAGTGGGGGAGGTTCTGTGGTGGTGGTAGTAGTAGTAGTAGTAGTGGTGGTGGTGGCAGTGGTGGTAGTGGTGGTGGTAGTAGTAGTAGTAATAGTGGTAGTGGTGGTAGTAGTGACGGTAGCAGCAGTGGTAGCAGTAGTAGCAGCAGTAGCAGTAGTAGTAGCAGTAGCAGGCATGGTACCGTAGTAGCAGTGGTGGTAGTACTGGTGGTAGTAATATAAGTAGTAGTAGTTGCAGCAGTAAATAGTAGTAGCAGTATTAATAGTAGCAGTGGTAGTAGTAATAGCAGTTGTGGTAGTGATAGTTGTAGTTGTAATAGTAGTAGTAGTAGTAGTAGTAGTAGTAGTAGTGGTAGCAGTAGTAGTAGTGGTGGTTGTAATAGTTGTAGTAGTAGTGGTAGTGGTAGTAGTAGTATCAGAAACAGTAGTGGTAGTAGTTGTAGTCGTGGTGGTAGTAGTAGTATTAGTAGTAGTAGTAGTAGCACTATTGGTGGTCGTGATGGTTGTAGTAATAGTAGTAGTGATAGAGGTAGCAGTAGTTATAGTGGTGGTTGTAGTACTATTAGTAGTCGTAGTAATAGTAGTGATGGTAGTGATAGTTGTAGTAGTAATCGCAGTAGTAGGAGTGTTTGCAGTAGTAGTAGTAGAAGTAGTAGTAGTAATAGTAGTAGCAGTAGTGGTAGTAGTTACAGTAGTAGCAGTAGTAGTAGTGGAAGCAGTAGTAGCAATGCTGGTAGTAGTTGTAGTCGTAGTAGTAGTAGTGGTAGTGACAGTTGTAGTAGTAGTAGTGGTGGGTGTAGTCGTATTAGTAGTAGTTGTAGTATTAATAGTAGTAGTCCTAGTAGTAGTTGTCGTTGTTGTTGTAGTCATATTAGTAGTAGTAGTCGTAGTTATGGTGGTTGTGGTAATATTAGTAGTAGTAGTAGTAGTAGTAGTAGTAGTAGTGGTAGTTGTAGTAGTATTAGTCATTGTGGTAGTAGTAGTTGTGGTGGTTGTAATAGCATTAGTAGTATAGTAGCAGTCTTGGTGGTTGTCGTAGTATTAGTAGTAGTAGTAGTAGTAGTAGTTTCGATCACTTCAATATTCCTCTTTTTCCTTTAAATTTTCTCGAAAAAATTGAAGAACTGTAAAACCAATCTATATAACACACACACACACCACACACACACACACACACACACACACACACACACACACACACACACACACACACACACACACACACACACACACACACACACATGCACACTGTACCCAAACCTAAACAATGATCCATCATGAGAATCCACATCCTGGTCTTGGCCACATCAGTGCCTTGGCTGCGGAAAGGAACGATCCCAGTACGGGCTGCTAACTGTCGGCTGCAGGATCCAGAGCCGCCCCCTCGCCACTAGAAAGAGACCGCGCCTTTAATAGGCCTGCCGCGACATTAAGACGTAGGCCTCGTCTAATGTGGATTGGCCACACTCCTTGCTTTAAAAAAAAATCATTAAAACAACATCAAAACAACAACAACAACAACAACAACAACAACAACAACAACAAAAACTCATAAATGGAGCAAAATCACAGGCAGAATTGAAAAAGTCGGTCAACAGTGAGTGAGGACGAATTTTCAGGTCATTGACTGTCATCCTCAAGGTGTGTGCGCGTGTGTGTGTGTGTGTGTGTGTGTGTGTGTGTGTGTGTGTGTGTCTGTGTGTACGTGTGTGTGTGTGTGCGCGTGTACGTGTTTGTGTGTACGTGTGTGTGTGTGTGCATCCCACTCCCCCTCATCATAACTCCCAGCGCTACATTCCTACTTTTTGGAAATCTTTAATTCTCAACAAAGTGTCTATAAACCAATTACAGGGTTATTCTTATTTTGCAAAGTTTGCTTTACAAAGATTATGACACGTTTTGTGATCTTTTAGTTCTTTTTTGTAATCTACAAATGAGCACATACTTCTTATAAACAAGTTGAGGGGGTACTTTTCCCAGCAAGATTTAATAATATTCATCAACCTTCACGGAGCTTCAATACACTTTTTCACAATTGTTTACACACGTTTTTTCCGAATCTTTGGCTCATTTTCTTGAAACTATAAACACAAAACACAAAACCGCAAACACAAAATGCAGAACTCTACAAATCTCAAGCAAAAGCAAACACTGCATTCCAAACTGTTTTATCTCTTTCCAAAATTTTTGCATCAAAATTACATACACACGCCATCACATGAATAGATTTTTCTACCAACCAACAACATACTGTTCAGCACAAAACACTACGATGAATATCTTATCAGTAGGTTTATGCTTTTTATGTTTTCAGTTACACTGTAGCCGCTTGTAAAAGATTGTTACAGTAATGTATCTACTCATATCTAACACACACACACACACACACACACACACACACACATACAGACACACACACACACACACACACACACTCACACACTCTCAACAATTAACAATTAAAGCAACTAGTGTTTACACCTGAGGAGTGGGTGTTGCCAACTGGTAAATAAAGGTTGGCATTGTGATTGATGTTGCTTTCCAAAAGAACACGAGAGATTTAAATTTTGAAGGTTGTTGAATGTAGAGACCTGTGTGTACAGTGGCATAACCATCGCCAGTGCAGCTACACCCAAGCCCAGTGGCTGCGAGAGGCCCCCAAGCACATGAAGGGTCCAAAAATATATTTGCAAACATATTGCCCATCACCATCATGTTACGTCACTGTGTGTGTGGTGTTTTGCAAAAAGTGTGGTTGCAATTTTGCAGACTTGGTTTAGGCATTTGGTGCATGTGTTGTGGTTAATTATTAACCTCCACATGAAAAGAAACTGATTACGTGTCTTACTAAACCGCTAATATTCAAGGTATATGTATTAAAAAAAACATTTTAAAAATGTATGCTATAAAACCCAAAACTAAGGGAAATAATGAAATAACAGAAATAACTTAAGTCTTCTCTTAAAACAAGCCCAAAAAGAGAAAATCCAAATACAGTTGACAAAAAAGAAGCCAAGGTCAAGGTCAAGGAACCACCGAAAGAACCCTCTTCCAGGAAAGGAGAGGCTGCATGGTAGCAGGGCTGTGATTGGTTCACACCCCACAAAGCCTATGATTGGTTGTTTGGAAAACCATCCAAAAAAAAAGAGAAAATCTATGGTAACAGGGCTGTAATTGATTGACACCCCACAAAGAATGGGATTGGTTATTTGGAAACTACCCCAAAAACAGAGAAAATCCCTGGTAACAAGAATATGATCGGTTCCCAGCGCTGAAAGGGGTACAACATGTAATTGTAGAAGACTACATCTCGGGTTTATAAGAAAGTCCAAAGATCGGTTAGTTAGTTGGGCTCCGGAGTCTTGCTCACTGTTTATTGCTGTACTTGACTCTCAGATACACAATAAACTTTTTGCACATCAAGCGTTGTTCGGTTCCAGTGTTTTTTCTTCCAAGTTTTTTAGGCCAACGCAGATAGAAACGTCTTCCCGAGATCCAGACATTTTACTGGCCTGGGTCTGGGCCTTTCTGGTCACGACAGTTTGAGCCAGGAGAAAACGACGACCGGGATGGAGATCGAAGACCTGGAAAGGACCAGCCTGCACCTCAGAGACACTACTGGCCACACATTTGAAGGTAAGCAGAGCCTTTTATTCTGTAAATTTGGTTTGGGTCTGAATGCAGGACTCCACCCAGGTTGCAGGTATCAGAAAAGTCTGCTCTCCAACAAACCTAAAATATTGTCCTACTGAAAAAAATACTGTAATTATAAATTGAATCAGAAAAAGGAACTTAAACAGAGGCTGATGCAAATAATCTATGTGCATGTGTGTTTATGAAAGAACATGGTGTGGAAAGTATGAGTGATCCTCTGTTGAATGTTGCTACAATCAGTTGGTGTGTGGTTTGTCTTGTGTCTGCTGTAGGATTGGCCTGGCTAACACTAACTGCCACCGAACACGCAGAAGAAGCACAGGGAAGAGGTGTTAAAATAGCACGTTCGTAGTACGTCTAGTCGCAGTAACAGCACTGAGAGGAAAAGTTTGTTGTGTGTGTAGAGAAGTATACAGAGGTTTGTTATATAAGTTCAAGAGGAATTCAAGTTGGCATGACTACTGTGGATGCCGCTCTTCGTCCTGTGTCGTCACAGCATATGGCTGCGATGTAGCAGCAACATCAACACCAGCAGCAATAACAGCAAAACCAAAGCTAGCAACACCAACGCACACGCAAAGACCTCACCGGATCCCTGAAGTGGTAGCTCTCACCGGAACCGGAAAAGTCGCTCAAGTTAGAGGTGTTAGAGATGTTGAGTTGAGGTACAAAGTTAGAGATATTTAAATTAGGGTATCAGGTTAGAGATGGTTAAGTTTAGGTATAAGTTAAGGGATTGTTATGATTAGGTATAATGTTCGAGATGATTAGGTTAAGGAATAAGGTCAGAGATGGTTAAGTTTAGGTATAGGGTTAGCAGCGGCAACGACAACACCAGTTAAGGTATAAGGTTAGCAGCACCAACAACACCATCAGCAGCAATAACAACACTAGCGGCTACTGTACCAGCAGCAACAATAGCAGCAGCAACAGCGCACAAGCGAAGATGTCACCGGAACTGGAAGTGGTAGCTCTCACCGGAACCAGAAATCTCATCTGTATTGAGTCAGCAGTTCTCAGGGAAGCAACGCACAGCAAAGACGTCACCAGAACTGGAAGTGGCAGCCCTCACCAGACACTGAGATTTCAACTGTGTGCACCATCTCATCTAAATCCAGTCACGGTGGATGGTTAAGTTTAGGTATAAGGTTAGCAGCAGCAACGACAGTACCAGCAGAAACAATAGCAGCAACAGAAAACAGCAGCAGCAATAGTAGCAGCAACAGCACACAAGCAAAGATGTCACCAGAACTGGAAGTGGTAGCTCTCACCAGAACCAGAAATCTCCTCATCTGTATTGAGTCAACAGTGTGTACCATCTCATCTCTACGAAGTGACGCAAAGCAAAGACGTCACCAGAACTGGAAGTGGTAGCCTTCACCGCAAACGGAAATTTGAACTGTGTGCACCGTCTCATCTTAATCCAGTCACGGTCCTTTTATTAGCGTCCCTAAATTACGGGTCAAGTTTTTCATTCTGACCTCGGGAGGGAGATCCTTTTGACTATCTCTCCGAAAACATACCCTTCTTATGATCCTCTTACTGTAATATCACAACAGAAACCACAACAACAGCAACAGAAATAGCAGCAGCAGCCACAAAACAACAACAGCAGCAGCAACATCAAATCCAGCAGCAGCAACAAAAAACAACAGCAAAAAAGACAACAGCAACACACACGCAAAGACGTGTGTGTTGCGTCTAACGTCAGGAACCGGAGAAGTCACTCAAGTTAGAGACGATTAAGTTGAGGTATAAGGTTAGAGGTGTTTAAGTTAGGGTATAGGGTTAGAGATGCTTAATTTTAACCATAAGGTAAGCAAGGGTTAAGTTTAGGGTCTTAGGGTTTAAGTTAAGGTTTGCAGCAGCCACAGCACCGAAACATAGACAAACAGACAGACAGACAGACAGACAGACAGACAGACAGAGAGACGTCAGTTAGTCAGTCATAGACTGTAGCGAACAGCAAGGTTTATAACCTGCTTTTAGAAGTATTCAGTGTGGGGGGCTCTCTCAGGTCCCTCGGTAGGGTGTTCAATTTACTTGGGGCATAGATACAGAAAGCAGCTTCTCCTGCTTTAGAGTTGGTACGAGGGAAAGTTAAAAGACCACTGCCTGTGGACCTGAGAGTTCTTGCTGGTTTGTGTATAATTACCATTTCTTTTATATACTGAGGTGCAAGGCCATTTATAGCTTTATATACAAGTAGCAGAATCTTAAAATAAATTCTAGTTTTGACGGGGAGCGAATGTAGAGATCTAAGAACAGGTTTGATATGTTCAAACTTTTTTGTCCCAGTGAGAACGCGTGCAGCCGCAGCCGGTGAATAGGCCATTACAGTAGTCTAATCTACTCGTTATGAACGCATGGCTTAATTTTTCGGAGTCTGCTTTGACAGGAAGACTCTTTGAATTTTGAAATGTTTTTTAGATGGTAGAAGGCTGATTTTGTAATTTGATTTTCTGTCTATGATTACATACAGATTTTTGGCTTCATTCTTGCTCTCCATGGACAGAGAACTAAGATGAGCTGTAATTTTCTGTCTTTGAGCCTTTGCACCAAAGATGAGTATTTCTGTTTTGTCTTTGTTCAGTTGTAAAAAGTTCTTTGACATCCATGCATTAACATCATTAATACACTGAATGAGGGAGTGTATGGGGAGCAGGTCATCAGGAGATAGGGATATGTACAGTTGTGAATCATCTGCATAATTATGTTAATTTATTTTGTGTTTCTTTAGAATATGTGCCAGTGGAAGCATATAGAGGTTAAACAATAATGGTCCCAGAATCGAACCTTGGGGCACTCCACATACAATATCCACTTTGTTTGACACAAAATCTCCAATGGACACAAAGAACTGCTTGTCCTGTAGGTAGGTTTTGAACTAATTTAGAACCGGGCCAGATAGGCCAACCCATTTATGTAATCTCACTAATCAAATCTGATGGTCAACAGTGTCGAAGGCAGCACTGAGATCCAGTGGCAGAAGAACTGATCGTTTTTTTTGCATCAGTGTTTATATGTAGATTGTTCAGAACTTTAATAAGTGCTGTTTGATAGGTGATTGGTAGGTGTCTAAAAGACTGTTTGAGGTTAGATAGTTGTTAAGCTGAAGGTAAACTTTTTTTTCAAGTATTTTGCTGAGGAACTGCAGGTTGGAAATGGGCCTGTAGTGGGCAATAACTGTTGCATCGAGATTGCTCTTCTTCAGGAGTGGTTTAATGACAGCTGTTCAAGTTCAAGTTCAAGTTCAAGGGATTATTTGTCACATACATACTGTTTTAAATGCTGCAGGGAATATACCTGATTGGAGAGAGCAATTTAAAATGTCTAATACCTCATGTGCTAGACAGTTAAAAACTATTTTAAAAAATATGGTGGGGTGGGGGTCCAGGCAGCAGGTGGAGGACCTGAGCTGACCAACAATATCGTCCAGTCTTTTTATGTCTAAGGGGACGAAATGAGACATGGCAGCAGTCATATTGCTGGGGAACTGAAGGGTAGGTTCATTTCTGGATGTTGAGGTACTAATATTCTGTCTGATAGCTATGATTTTGTTAGTGAAGAATGTAGCGAACTCTTCACATTTTTCAGTGGAGAGCATCTGTGACGGGGTTGTAGAAGGTGGATTAATAAGTCGATCAACAGTGAAAAAGAGCACTTTACTATTGTTGAGGTTTTCATTAATGATTTTAGAGAAGAAAGAATGTCTGGCCTGTTTCATTTCTATAATGTATGGATTGAGTCTATCCTTGTCAATTTCATGATGAACCTGAAGATCTGTCTTTCTGCCTGGCGACACTCTCTCTTAAGCTGCCTAATAACTGCTCCATTTCTCCAGGAGGCTTTTTGTTTTTCTATGATTTTAGTTTTAACAGGTGCAATCTTATCAATGATATTTTGTATTTTGGAGTTGAAGTTGTTCACAGGATCCTCAGTTGATGATGCCTTGAACAGCGGTAACTAATTTACAATTCTTTTAAAGGTTTCAATGGTACAATTGTTAAAGATACGTTTTTAATTGTTCGGGTACCCCTCTGTTGTAAAGGAAGAGCAGACGCGTCAAAGAAAATGCAACAGTGATCTGAAATAGCAACATCAATGACATAGGGTACAGTGATATTTAATCCTTTTGATATGACTAAGTCCAGAGTATGCCCCTTATTGTGGGTGGGTCCGGAAACATGCTGAGTGAGGTCAAATGCCTCCAATAGGCTAATGAAGTGTTGAGCATCTGGGTCTGTTTGATTGTCAACATGAATATTAAAATCACCTGAGATAATTACACAATCATAATCAGTGGAGACCTTGGACAGTAGCTCAGAGAATTCATCAATAAAGCCACATTTAGATTTTGGTGGCCGATAGACAGCGATGATTAAAATCGGGGCACTGCAGTTTATAGATATAGCAAGGTGTTCAAAAGACGTGAATTCTCCGAGGAGGATTTCCATGCAGGTATAGATATCAGAGAAGAAAGTATGTATGTTACAGGGAAGTTACGTAATTTCGGTCTATGGTTTATAAGTACAGGAATTTGTAGAGCAGAGTGAAAGTCATTAATGTCAGAGTGGATCGGACTCACCAAACATCAGCAGCGAACAGAAGATTTCAGCGTAAGTTCCATGTTTAAGGCGAGGAGGCGTGATCCGTGAATGTTTGGATGAACTCCATCATGTCTGAAGACGTTTGGACGGTTCAAGAAGGTGCCGAAGTTGTCCACAAACGGTACATTAAGGGAGCAGCCGTATCCCTTGAGTCATGTGTGTAGCTGAAGGACGCGTGAATTTTACGTCTCCAAAGCTGGGATATGGCAGCGGGCTGGAGACGATGAACCGGCGGTCCGACTGTAGAAGACTGCCAATAAGCTTTGTAAAGTCTTCTTCAAGTGTCTCCCATTGTTTGTTCCTGAGATCGTTGGTTCCAACGTGGATAAGCACAGTGGAGGCAAACGGGTTTAAATCATTGTGAGATATTATAGAGTGCCCTAAAGAACCAGAATAATTTTGATTAGTTCTTATTTAAATGTTTACTAAACTTACCTAGTTGTTGAAGCAATGTTGAGGGGTTGAGTTAATGATTACGTTGTTATCATTTAGAGACATAATTGTCAGAGAATCCTGGAGGGATTTTTTTATGACACTGTCTGTTACTGGGGTAGACCTCTTCTTTCTTTCTTCTGACAATGCCTGCAGCAAGCACATAAAACATACAGGGGCTTCACTGAGGCCTGACGGACATTCCAATTTGCCTGATATTCTGCTGGGAGACATTCTATTCCAAATGCTCCTTTCAAACAGCTTATGATGGACTATATCGAGCTGACTCCCTGTCATAATTAAAATATTGTTCGGTGACAATTTACATGTTTTCTTAATGTAATCCTGGTAAGCTCGACTGAGTTGATGATGGGAATGCAAGGACGATCACATGGTGTGACCAGACTGTCCCCGCATGAAGTGCTGCCTGGGAGACTACTGCGGTTAGGTCTGTCTTCTGACGACAAAAGCCACATATGAATATCCAGTCCTTAAGGGCCCGCCACAAAGCAAAGGCTCACCTCAATCAGCTGGCTTTGTACAAAAATCAAGTGGACATGCCCAATAACGCCAACGACAATTTGAGCCAGCAGGTGACCACCCTCAATCAACAACTGCGTGTTGATTGAGTATTCAACGGCTGTGAAAGGGCATTGATGAACTTCACTGCCAAAGACTACCGCAGATTAATGGTTTCTTATGTACCTGTTATATTAAGGTTGTTGTTGTTGTATTAAGGTTGAGATTTGGTAATCTTTTTCTGTTCATACCACAGAATAGATGGTTTTGCATATTTTTATCCATCACAAATATTATTGAGTATAAACAGTTTTTTCTGATAACTAAATATGACCTCTCTACTGTTTATGCATAAAACGCAAAACTCCATACCCGTATTTTCTCACATGATTGACTGCATATTATTGGACCATGTGTATCCTTGTAATATTCGTGCACTCACTACAGTTGTATTATTGTACATTTGCTCACGGGTACATGTTTTTTGCTTGTTTGTGTACAACATATCCACCCATTTAAAAGCCATATGTTAACCAGCATATTTATTGTTATCATTTAAAGCCATATGTTATCAAGCATACTCATTGTTATAATTTGAAGTCATATGTTATCCAGCATTACCACTTAAAGGAATTTGTTTATCCTCATTGTTCTGTTAGTATGTGACTTTAGAAGTCACAAAGGGGGAATGTTGTGTGTAATTATTAACCCCCACTTGTAAAGAAACTGATTACGTCTCATACTAAACCACCAATATTCAAGATATACTGTATGTGTTAAAAACTAAAAAAAAATGTATGCTATAAAACCCAAAACTAGGGGAAGTAATGAAATAACAGAAATAACCTAAGTCTTCTACAAAAACAGGCTCAAAAAGAGAAAATCCAAACACAGTTAAGATAAAGAAACAGGCCAAGGTCATACGCACATATATGGCACAGGGGTTTCCAAGAACCATGGAGAGAACAGGCCAAGGTCATATGCCCATATGGTGTGAGGGTTTCCAAGAACCAAAGAAAAAACCCTCCTCCAGGAAAGGAGAGGCTACATGGTAACAGGGCTGTGATTGGTTCACACCCCACAATGCCTCAACCGAGACATGGGCATCCTGGCAGACTACCTTCAGAAGTGCACCTTCAGCTCAGCATGAGCAAAAGAGTGTCTGCAGCTTACCACCTCTACAACCGGGAGGCAAGAAGGGAACTGGACGTGCATGGTGGCAACATCCGCCTGGAGTTCCAGCAAGCCCCCAAGTACCTCGGCGTATGCTTGGACCGGACGCTGTCCTACAAGCAGCACCTGGATGAAGTGAAGGCCAAGACAACCGCAAGGGTCTCGCTCATCCGCCGCCTTGCAGGCTCGACTTGGGGAGCTTCCCCCCAGACCCTACGCATATCCACGCAAGCCCTGGTCCTACCCCTAACGGAATACTGTGCCCCTGCCTGGAGCAGAAGTCCACATGCGAACAAGGTGGCTACTGTCATCAACAGCGCCCTCCGGATAGTAACTGGTTGTCTGAAACCCACCCTGTGTCCTACCTGCCAGTCCTAGCTGGTATCGCCCCACCTAGTCTCCGACGGGAAGCAGCTACCCACGCCCTGGCAAGAAAAGCCCAGAAGAACGACTGGCACATCCTGCACAAAGCCACAACAACACCGGCACCACCATGCAGGCTCAAGTCTCGCCATCCCTACACCCTGACGACTTGTCCAAAGACGCCTGGCTGGCAGCATCCTGGAGACAATCGTGGGAGACAGCTGCGCCCTCACTCCTCGGACGCTTCAAGTCATCTCTAAAGAAGTGGGGCCTATCCGACAGTGCGTCATGCGAGTGTGGCGAACCTGAACAGACTGTCGAGCACATAATCACCAGCTGCCCCCTATACAGCCCACCCTCAGAAGCTGGCCTTTTTGACATAGGACTGGAGACGAGGATGGGCTACATGAAACTGAGTTGGCCATCTGATGATATACGAAAGAAGAAGAAGACCCCACAATGCCTGTGATTGGTTGTTTGGAAAACCAGCCCAAAAAAAGAGAAAATCCCTGGTAACAAGACTATAATTGGTTCCTGGTGCTGAAATGGGCAGAACATATAATTGGAAGAGTTATATGAGTACATCCCTCCCTCTCACTGTGTATTGCTGTACTTGACTCTCAGATACACAATAAACTTTTTTTGCATCAGACTTTGTTCAGTTCCAGTTATTTTTCTTCCAAGTCTTTGAGGCCAAAGCAGATAGAAACGTCATCCAGAGATCCAGACTTTTTACTAGCCCAGGTCTGGACCTTTTTGGTTACGACATGAGTTTCAGGTATCAGGGATTTCGTTTCAAGTTCCAATTTTAGTGTATAAGAAATTGTGCAAAAAGTGTAAAACACATCATAACGTGTCTTCGCTCACCAGTGCCCCTTCGTGTTGTCATTTTGTCTTTTATTCGCCTTCCACCAACCAAAATACTTCATTTAAGATTCAGATTACATTTTTTTGCGATTGCCGCAACAAGTGTGTATTCTTGTGGAATTTGGCTCATTATGTAAAAACTTTACACACAAGCCAAATAAAACACAACACTTGGAGATACACATCTCACTTCTATGTCAAAATGAAACTCAGCAATCAAAACCAAACAATCCTTTTTCAAAATGGCATTTTTGCAACAAAATTATACACACATGCACCGTTTGAATTACACACTGATGTACTTTATGCAAAACCCTGCTGTCTTTAGTACTTTGTATACCTTTTTGGTTTTATCATACAGGGTTCCTTGAAAGATTGTTCCATACAGTACATCTACTCAAATATCAATTTAAAAAAAGGCTTCAGAAAAGTATATAATCGAGCTTGTTTATTTTCTAACGTGTAGCAACTCAGGTTGGGCTGTACTCTCTGGCCAGCCTCCCTCATCGCCTGGCCATGATTTGTGACCTGGTCCACCAAAGTGGGCCTAATGTCCTCGGAAATATGTCTCTGTCTATTACCTGGTCCCCATTTTTGTTCTCGTCCTCGTCCTCATCCTCGTCCTCCCTCTTCTTCTTCCTCTCGCTTTCACTGACTCAGTGTCTCCATGTTTGCAAAGTCTGACACCGCGGCAGCGAGCCTAAACCCCGCCCTTCTGGACTCTTTCGCCGTTTGCCAGTGAGCCGTTAATTTTTTCCCTTTTGGCCCACGAGCCACTATTTGTTTAATTAATAAATACTTCAACAGGCGCTGTCTTGCCTCTACCTGTCTCCTCTCTATCATTCCCTGGCCCTGGGCCAGAACACACGTCCATGATACGCCTTTCCCATGACACCAAAAACCCAATAACACCTGTTAACATCCGGCATTTGTCATCAGTGGGAAAGGAAAACCCGGTTTTCGTTCATGAACGATTCGATTCTTTTGAACCGCTCAAAATACTTTTTTTCAAGTTTTACAGTTTTATGTTGTTGTTTGTTTAAGTTGCATGCCCCTTTTCCTACTTGTGGCGTCAAACATTACACACGAAAAAAACGCAGCATTTCTCCTGGCAATGGGAAAGGTGTCAAACTCCTATTTTTTATCGCCTTTAAAAAACTCATGTCAACCCGCTAATTTTGGCTTGAAAACGGAATAAGTTTATAAGTGTTTTCATGTGGGTGTGTGGGTGTTGCCAATTTCAGATGTGTTTTGCATTTCGAATAGCAGTGTTTTCCGAACAAGAGATTTCATTTTTGAATGACGTGTCGAATGTAAGAAACAGTGTGTCGTGCTTTGCAAGAATTGTGTGGCAGAATTGCAAACAAAGTAGCAGAAAATGTGTTTGTACTTATAGTGCCTTGTTTAAGGCCTGGTTACAAATGTTAAGGTTTTGATGCTTTTGTCTAAGCATTCACTTTCAGTGTGTAAGCAATTGACAAAAACGGTAAATAGTTGCAAATGTGTGGCCGAGAAACGTACTGCAGGACACAGAGCGATTGTAAATAACATTAGTCAAGTAACATCACTTGAATAGACAGATTTAATGGAAATATTACACCAATCACAATCAAGACAGTTTGCCTGGATGTTTTCTGGTAGAAGAACAACCTGTGTCTGTACGCTGACATTTTATATTTCTAAATTATGATAACGACAGTGATGATGAAGTTTATTATGATGTATTTGGCACAAGTTTTTCTGTCATTTGCACATTTGAACATGGATTTTGTGAAATTCTATAAAGTTATCATAGCCTTGATGTGATACCTCACACTGAATTCTTATTATTTTTTATTATTCTTATTATTTTGATTTTTATTATTATTTGTTTCCTTTTTTGGGCTAAAACTGTCTGGAACAGAACAACTGCAGAAGTTACGGACATGGTTGAGGTGTCGTTAGAACCAGGACATCACAAACATATTGTGGTAAGTTATAATAAGTTTCATTCAAATCAATCCATATTCAAAGCAGAAATTAGTGAAAAACCAAAAAACGTTCACTGACATGCCAACGTTCGAAAACTAATGGAATGAGATGAGTTTTAGAGTAAGACGCTTTGTGACATCATCATCCAATTTGCTATAAATGTGCAGGTTGTGGTTCTGAAAATCCATTCGCGTCTTGAGCGGTACATGGTGTAGCATCCATCGCTCTGTAGTGGTTAGAGGTTACAAACTAGACGTGTTGTGTGTGCGTGTGTGTGTGTTTATGTACCGTCTTACCTGGTTAAAGTCTGTGTGGATGTTCGATTGATATTTTATCTCTTTGGTCTTTTTGTAAATTAAGACATTGTATTCTGATATTACCCCCTGTTGGATGCGGCTTTGTGGTCAAAGTCGTCACCACGTCGATTCCACCCCGAATGCAGGGTTGAATGATGTGTTCATGTATTCAGAACGAGTCAGAAAACTAGAATCCGTGAAATTGTAATTACTCGCAGAAAGACGTTAATGTTTTTCGGATTTCATGGAAATGTAACCTCTTGGAAATTTAATCCACAGACAGAAAAGTGGTCTTGTTTATCTGACACGTCACTATTTGTAAACAAAATGAATGAGATGAGATTTACAGGAAGATGTTTTATGATGTCATACTATTTACTATATATGAACAGATTCCGATTGAGAATGTCCAGTTGGATCGTGTCCATTGAACGGTGTAGACTCCGTTACTCTGTACTTGTTCAATGTTACCAACCATAGATTTACGTGTATATTTATGTAGCTTCTTACTTGGTAGATGTCTGTGGATCTGTTCGATTTAAATTTTCTCTTTCCGTTTCTCTTTCTCTTTCGTCCCCATTACTTTGCCGTATTAATGAAAAATACGAAAAAAAAGTAATCCACAAAAACTTGTGACCACATCAAGTCGCGTCCACTGAAATGTGCGACTGAGTGATGCCTTCAAGACCCAGCGAGGTGTTGGAAAAAAGATGTGGAATGGTTATTACTCACAGAAATACCACAACGTTTTTCTTAGTTCATGGAAACGTAACTTACTGAAAATGTAATCCAAGTAAAAAACTCAACTCAACTTTACAAATAAATTACGTGAATCCGGATGTCATTGTAAATCAACATGAATATGTCATAATTGATGTATGCGAGACACAACTCCATCTACAGTCACTGATACTCTGGATGTACTTCAATACAAAAAAGTAAGTTATAATAATGACAAGATATAGTTGAAAATAAGAAAATAAAAGACTTTTTGGAAAAAATGTCATGTATAAACATTTTCCTACACCTGAATTTAACAAACTTTAATGAAAAGGCAGAAAGTGAGAAATGATTCCAAAAGTTGTTTTACTTTCAACTTTGACATAAAACTGTAAAATGCACCCAACACGACAAAACTGGATCCCATGTATTGCTGCCTTTAGCTTTATTTGTGGGCTGGACCCCTATTGTTTAATTTTACAATATTATAATTTTCTCTGAAGCCTAAAACTATCTGGAAAACCAACTTTGGCATAACAAATGAACTTGGCTACGTCTTTGAACTGCACTGTCACAAACACCACGTGGTTGAAGCTTCATCCAAATCGATCCACAGACGGAGCAGATATTAGTAAAAAACTGACCAGTACATCTGGAAGACATACTTTGGCATAAACTACGAACATGGTATCGTTAAGGTGTCATTTAAACCCCTATGTCATAAGGATCTCTTGGTTTAAATTAAATCCAAATCAATCCAAAACCGAACAACATTGACCCGAAATATGTGATGCATTCCACAGAATTATCAAGAAAACTGTAAACTGTACTTACCTAAAACGAATCAGCTGGAGTATGTATTACTGCCTGCAGCTATATTTATTATTGTTATTGCTCGGATTTTTACTTTTTAATCTGTTTGGTATTTTTCAGGCTAAAGGTATCTGGAACAGGACAACCACAGTAGCACAGACATGGTTGAAGTCTTGTTTGATCCAGGACATTTCAGACATCCTGTCGTTCAAGTTTGATCAAAGTCGATGGACATTTGAAGCAGAAATTTGTCAAAAACTGTTGTAAGGTGACATCATGGGGCAGTGGCTCATGAGGTAGAGCAGGTCGCCTAGTAATCGGAAGATCACCGGTTTGCTCCCGGCTTCTCCTGGAAACGTGCTGATGTGTCCTTGAGCAAGACAGTTAACCCCCGAACTGCTCCCGGGGCACAGCTACATGGCAGCCAATTGCTCATACATACGTCAATTAGTAGAGGAATAATCTCCCCGTTCTGGGATTAATAAAGGTTTAAAGGGAAAAAAAATCATCATCCAAAGTTATTTAAATCCAAGCTTCATCTCTTGGAAGCCATTGATATCCAGCCACTTGCGCATTGTTGAATGAATAGCGTTCATAGACAAACGACTCGAGCCGACGCTGGGCTTAAAGGAAACTCGGAAAGATTCACAAAACCGCGAAAACTACAATTGGTCACAGAAGGCATTTTCTCACCGCAGGTCCGTAATGCATGATCCAGGAACGATTGAATGATAATTGTTAAAACAACATCCTTGATGACATCCTAAATGACACAAGAGGGACATCCAGTAACTTCATTGCAGCACGTTTCTGTTTGTATGTTTTACGGAACCCCAGAAACCTGTAATACGTACCTAACATGACTGAACTAGACTATGTATTTCATGTATATTATAGTATTTAGTATATGTATATTGTTATTATTATTATTATAACAAAAAGGCGATAACAATTAATAAAACAGAAATAAAAATATAAAATATAAAAAATGGCACTATACAAAAATATTAAGACTTTTTAATTGACGTTGACATTTCAAATTGAAACCTAAAAATAAACAAGAAACCAGTTAACTGCTGCATTCAATATTCACATATTCACATTTACATATTCACATACATATTATGTATTTTTATTTTGTTTATAAATTATTATTTTTATTATTATATTAAAAAGAAGAAGAAGAAGAAGAAGAAGAAGAAGAAGAAGAAGAAGAAGAAGAAGAAGAAGAAAAAGAAGAAGAAGAAGAAGGATCATAACCCTAACCATAGGAGGAGCACACTTCTTCAATCTCTCAATCTGAAATGTTCTTGTCGGAATGAGAATGGTTGACGTAACAACGCAGGCGAGAAAATGTGCCGTGGAAAATACACAAAACAAAATACCACCCCGAACCAGAGCCCGTTTCCACTGAGACGCTGCGAAGCGGCAGAGCTGTGGTTCAGCGGCCTTTAAATAGCAGCAACTCAAAGAGGGGCACTTTTTTTTCTAACATTTTTGTAAAAGAGTGTATTTTAAAGTGTGTGTGTGTGTGTGTGTGTGTGTGTGTGTGTGTGTGTGTGGGTGTGTGTGTGTGTGTGTGTGTGTAACAGGGATTGAATGGCTTGGCTCCACATCAAAGGCCCCTACGAGGCTCTGCATTAACGAGGGCTTTTGTTTCCTGTCTCCCAGATTGCAACACGTCGCCCTCCCCTTACTGCCAAGCAGTGTCTGTTGGTGCGTGTGTGTGTGACCTGTACTCCGAGGGCCAAGGTTCACGGTGTTTTTTATGCAGCTTCTTTCTGTGTTTTATTCATTTTATTTTGACGTGTTTTCTATCCATCTTCCATATTTCTGTCTTTCTGTCTTTTGATCTATCCATCTATCTATCTATCTAGTTGTTGTTGTTTTTGTATTCCTTGAACACCTCCGTTTTGTGACATGGATCTAATCTTTAATCGTAACTTATATATTTTTTAAGCTAGTTCGTCCTTACATTTGGGGTTGGTACATGTGATGATGTATTATTTGTTAAAAAAAAAAAGTCATAAACTACACTTGATGTTGATCTTCCCCGGTATGTTTATTGGTATTTGTGGCTATAAAATTGGTCAAAACACCCACCCACACTATTTATCTACATTCTCTTCATTTTGGTAAGTCAAAATATTGAAAGTGTGTGTGTGTGTGTGTGTGTGTGTGTGTGTGTGTGTGTGGTACATTTACAGTGAGTCAACCATCAGGCCTCCTGGTCCTGGGCCTGGGTTCGATCTGTTAACACTAGTTAAACACACACACACACACACACACACACACACACACACACACACACACACACACACACACACACACACACACACACACACACACACACACACACACACACACACACACACACACACACACACACAAAGATCATGTGGTTCCTCAAGACTTGTGGAAAACAGGATGATCAATCAAAGTGCGTTTGATTAAAAAATGCTAATTACGCTGTTAGGAATAATGATTAGCCTTAGATAATGTTAATGTGATATCAGTGTTGATCTTTGGGGTTAGGGTTATAAAGGTTTTTTATGTAAAAGTTTTAAATATCATAGTCACTGTTCACTATTTATTTATACTTTGTTTTATATTGGGGTTTTTTTATGTCTATAATTTATATTTTAACGGACAGTCCTGGTTTTTTTTTGTTGGTAAAGGACATTTTAGGTATTTTGGGGCATAATAAAAGAAGTGTTCAGAGATGTTGGACAGAGGTAAAGGCACCAGACTCGATCCCAATAAATCATATCTACACTCTAAGCACCTTTCCAGAATTTCTCCATGGGGATTAATAAAGTTTTATCTTATCTTGTCTTATCTTGTCTTATCTTGTCTTATCTTATCTTATCTTATCTTATCTTGTCTTATCGCACTCACATTCCTGATTCCTCCTTAACTTTTGGCTAGGAAAAGAGTTTGGAAAAGGCATGTGACGTCGCAAATTTGTGAGCGATGCACTTCCTTCACATTCACACAATTACACATAATGACACATGGAAGCTGAAATACCAAATGTGTATCATCCTGTTTCACTGTCTGGTTTATTTCATTAAATGTGTCATATGCAAACTGACCGAGTAAAGCAGGTTGAGTAGTCACATTCATTGGTGGCTTTTATAGACTATGTACACAGGCAAACGGGGCAGAAAGGTGCACAACTCATGAAAAAAATAAATAATGAAAATAAATTAAAATGTGATTTTTTTTAAATCATTATTTTAAACATATTCTGTTATCCTAAAAGATTTAGAAGCTTAAATTTCACATATTTCCTGAAATCAAATTAGTCATAGTAGTAGTTAGTAAAAGTTGTGTTTTTAAAGGGCTTTATATTTTTTTAAATCTTGCAATTCCTCCACCGCCCACTACGGGGACGCACCCCGCAGTTTGAAAACCACTGATAGTATAACTGTGGACAATCAAAGCAATGCTTGGGCGGCCCCGTCTCAGTATTTAGTGTTTGGGCGTCGCTAATCAAGACAGAGTCCATGTGATATAATTCCTAGAGAATTTTGCATTACAAAGAAATCAATGTTTGCGTAGATTTATTCGGCATTTTATGTGCGTTGAAAAGATTTGTTGGGGTTCTGCACCACCGGCTGGATGCTGCTCAGGCGAACATGGTTTTGATTGAAGTAGAACTACCAATAAAAGGCGCACAAGTGGTTCCAGTTAGGAGTTGTTCGCTTGGATGTGGTTTAACCCCAATGAAAGGACATGATTTAATTACTCTGCTGCTTTAATGTGCCTGATGTTTATTTAGAAAGCGCAGTATATAATCTTTTTTTGTAACCAACCGTGATTCATCCTTTGTGCCATTAAAAATGTATCTTAAAGAAAGTTACGTTTCCTTTGCCAGCGATTGAGCAATGGAAACAGAATGCAACGGGGTTGAAAGAAAAAAAAAACTGCAATGACAATGACGGCGAGGAAAAGGAGCTTTATCCGTTGGGAGATCGTTTATTAGCGCCGTTGTAGCTTTGGCCCGCGATCGCACGAGGTCGGATGTTGGAACGCGTCTCGACCGTGTGAACCGCTGACGACGTCACAATCAGATGAAACAAAGAAATCCCACAGTGGCTCACAAAACCATGCAGTTCAATGGGTCAATGGTAAAACTTTACTTTTATATCGGTAAATGTTGACCATGTTATCCCTATAATGGAAACACAACAGTTGGTAGTTTATGGGGACATGATCAGACATGCAATGGAATCATCATCCTCCTAAAACTTGTTTCTTGTAGCTCTTGCTGCAACCTGTATCTACTATCGACAGTATACACCTAAATAAGAAATAGACCTGTAGGTATATATATATATATATATATATATATATATATATATATAAACAAACCACATTTGCGCAAATTGAAACTACATCAGTCTTCCTCTGTGATGGAGATATAAATATCCTCTGATGCTGGTGTAACGTCAATAATACACATTTTCTCGATCGTTCTGAGCAAGGATGGGTTCCTCCCTTTTTTCTTAATCATGTGTTGCCTGTTTTCCGAATTTGGCGTTTCCTGCCACCAGATGATATATTGATGACGTAATGACAACCATTAGCATTAGAGATGAGAGAGAGAGAGAGAGAGAGAGAGAGTGAGTGAGTGAGTCAAGAAAAAAACGCTGAGCGGGTAAAATGGATCAATGCAGACTTAGACCGAGATCTGACAGAATAAGCAAACAAAAGAGAGAAAATCGAGAGAGGGTGAGTGAGACAGAGAGGGTGGGAGAGAAAGAGAGAGTTTGTGTGCAGGTAATCCAGTGCATACAAGTTAGTGTCTGAGGAAGTGTGTTTTAAACAGTTTGTGCCTGATAGAAAATATATGTGTGTGTGTGTGTGTGTGTGTGTGTGTGTGTGTGTGTGTGTGTGTGTGTGTGTGTGTGTGTGTGTGTGTGTGTGAGAGAGAGAGAGAGAGATGGATGGCCGGATGGACAGACGGACGGACAGATAGAAAGATACATAGATAGACAGACAGACAGCCAGACAGACAGCCAGATAGACAGATAGACAGATAGATAGATAGACAGACAGATAGATAGATAGATAGACAGACAGATAGATAGATAGATAGACAGACAGATAGATAGATAGTTAGATAGATAGATAGATAGATAGATAGATAGATAGATAGATAGATAGATAGATAGATAGATAGATAGATAGATAGATAGATAGATAGATAGATAGATAGATAGATAGATAGATGGATAGATGGATAGATATATAGATAGATAGATAGATAGATAGATAGATAGATAGATAACCTCAGGTGAACCTCAGTGTCTGCAGAACTTCCACTGGGCCTCACAAGGCAGAGGCGACATCTCTGGAAAAACAGCTGTCTATATTTAATCGAGGCGAATAAACAAGGAGTTTAAACAACTCATTTATAATTTAGATTTGCATACATTAAAATCGCACATTTTAATCTTTTTATTAATATGCATAGACGATATTGTATAAATATGCAGCTTTATGCAAATACTGGGCCCATTTTCTGTTTGTATTTAATTCTATTTCCCAGCTGTGTATCGTCATTCTCATTCAAGGCAACCGACTCAGATTAAGTCAAATATTAAGTCACAGCATGGGAGAGTATAAATATTTCGCAATTAAAACTCTGAAGACCAGATACGCTACTGTATCGGCATTAAAAATACATTGGTGTGTGGGGAAATGGAAGAAGGCAAGTTACTGGTTTGATAAGACATCTGAAATTCAAGTCTACAACTTTGAACTAGTTTGTTTTTTTTTTCCATCCGAATTTTGTTTACCCCCCCCCACACACACACACACACACTTGCTCCTCCAATCAAGTACTTGCAACAAGCAGCATATTTCTGCCGTGTTTTGGAGATCGCTACAAAATATGCCAGTTGTAAGAACCAGCCAAAAACATATTGTGCCTCTTTTATTGATGAGCTCGCCGCCTTCTCACACAGCATCGACTGTTTCTGCCTGAGCTCCGAAATCCGAAAGATGAGCTTTCCAAAACGGGATCAGTGATCGGTGGATCCTAGGGCTGGGCGATATGGACCAAAAATCACATCTTTGTGTTTTAGGGCTGAACCGATATATAAACAAAATGAAATGCTCAGTTGTAAGTCAAAGCCACATGTGAGATCTCACAAGCATTTTTATTAAAACAGACTGTGATCAAAATAAAATGCAAAGACAGGGTTTCCTTCCCTGTTTGAAAATAAACAGCTGCACAATATATCAACATGTAAATGAAGAATTATATCAAATAAATTGCCTATATTAAAAAAATGATATGCCTATCTCTGCGAATACGCCGTCAGTTAGAGTACAATGACAGGTTTTCCTCTCCTGCCTAACAAAATACACAACCGCAAATAACAATAAAAATGTAAACAGAACAAAAATAACAGCACACCTACTTGCTCTGACAAAGTAGTCAAGTTCTATACCTCGATAAAGGTCATTTAACGATATGTCTGGGATATGACTATTGGTGCTTTTTATGAGATATTCACACACAAGAAATACTTGAAAACAATGATTAGCGATGTGAGTATTCTAACCCAGCAGACAGAGGCATTGATTAGAACAGATAGAAAATTGCCTAACTTTACTGTAATGTGACCTTAAAAACACCATATAACTATGTCTCGAAATTCCGAAAACATAAATCCCGGACGTAATATCTTGTGTCATATCGAGATAACGATATTATATTGATGTATCGCTCGCCCTAGCATTTCCAGAATACTAGATCAGCAAACAATAGAGGAAATATTGTTGGAGTACATCATTTGACGAGGCCTAATGCTAGATCTGTCCTGCCTTTAGGGAGCTTAAAAATACCTCTTATGTGAATATAAATCTGAATAAAACACTTTCTATCAGAGTTTTATACAATCAGAGTAAACATGGCGAGGAATGAAATGAGCAACATTACTGGCTACAACGAGCCAGATAGGCCTATTTAGGCAAGGCAAGTTTATGTTTATACCAAATGCCATTTATTTCATACACAAGGTAAATTCAAAGTGTTTTACATAAAGCATGAAAGCCATTATAAAAAAACATAGAAGATTAAAAGCACAGAAATAAAAAACTAACTACAGATGAGGACGTCGCAGTGCAATTTAAAACAGGCCTTTAAACATGGCAGGACTCGAACCCGCATCCACTTTTTTGGTTGTTAGGGCTCAAACCCCAACCAGAAACTTGGTAGGACTGATACTGCACACTTATACAACAAAAATACATCAATTTTGAAAAGAAATAGCCTGTCGCCCTATCTTTCAGACAGACAGAAGCATGAAAGCAGAATATATAATATGTGAATTATTCTAATGACCCCCAAACTAATGGTCCAAGGCTCCTGCTCACCGGCAGTAGTTTTTGGTCTTTTATTTTCTTTAGCTTCTTATTTTGGCTTCTGAAAAAAAAAAACAATAATTAAAAAATGACATTTAAAAATATTAAAAAAGAAAAATCCTCATTAACTGTCTGAAAATGTCAAGAAAGCTGTGTATTTGTTAAAAAAAAAAAAAAAAACAATATTACAAATTTTTATATACCCTTAACCTAACCCTAACAATATCGAGAAATATCAAAACAATGAATAAAACAACAAATTCAACAATGTCATAAAAGTTGTGTGTTTGTTCAAAAAATATATGTTTTATATAAATAAATAAATAAATAAACAAACAAACACATAAACAAACAAACAAACAAATTAATAAATATATACACACAGACATTTATCATGTTGTATATGTTCTGTTCTCAAGTCTGTCCTTCAGAATGCATTTCATTTGTAACTTGGTTTAAACAGAGGCAAATTACATGAATAAATAAATCACATAAATAAATAAATAAATAAACACATAAACAAACAAACAAAATAAATAAATCACATAAATAAATAAATAAATAAACACATAAACAAACAAACAAACAAATAAATAAATATATACACACAGACATTTATCATGTTGTATATGTTCTGTTCTCAAGTCTGTCCTTCAGAATGCATTTCATTTGTAACTTGGTTTAAACAGAGGTAAATCCCACCGATAAATAAATAAATAAATAAATAAATCACATAAATAAATAAATATGGGTCGAAATGAATAAATATATAAATGACAAAAGAAAAACCAAAGGGGGGGGGGGGGGGGGGGGAAGTAAATAAAAAAATAAAAGAAAGAAACATCCAACTTTACCCGGGACGAGGCGTCAGAGCGGAGAACAAGGGGAGGAGGGAGGAGGGAGGAGGGAGGGGGGGGCCTGTCCCTTTAAGAGCGGCAGCCTCCGCTCACACAACCGTACAACCCCCAACAAGTCACCGCAGCTGTCAATCACCCGCGCGGCCGCCTTTGATGTCGCGGCTCTTCTCCTCCGCCCCGGAGCTCAAATGCGCCGCTCGCCGCCGAGAGGAACACTCCTGCTCCGCCCGCCGAGCGCGGAGAAAACTTTCCCTGCGCGCCGCTCCTCCGCCGCCCCGTCCCCGCCGGCCGAGCCGACGCTTCACGCCAGGTTCCCCCCGTCTCTTCTCCGGCACGTCAGAGGACCGCCGCGGCTGATCGCGCCCTCCCTCCCGCCCTCCTTCCCTCCCTCCCTCCCCAAGTTTTTCCTCCTTTTTTCCCTTCTCCTCCTTTTTATTCACACTTTCTTTATTTGAGCGTCCGTCCTATTTGTTTTTTTTGTTGTTTTTCTTCAAACAAAAAACAACAACAACAAACAAACAAACAAAAAACAAAGCGAAACAAAATGCCTCAGCTGAGCAGCGGCGGCGGGGACGACCTGGGGGCCAACGACGAGATGATCGCGTTCCAGGACGAGGGCGAGCAGGAGGAGAAGGCGCGGGAGAGCGCGCTCACCGAGCGCGACCTGGCCGACCTCAAGTCGTCGCTCGTGCACGAGTCGGAAACGCACCAAAGTTCGCACGCGGGGGTAGGTCGCGGCGGAAAAGTTGCTGTTGCTGCTGTTGTTGCTGTTGTTGCTGTTGTTGCTGTTGTTGCCGCTGCCGCCGCTGCCGTTTAGTTTTTGTTGTTGAGCTGTGGGCTCTCAGCGCGTATTGTAACGGCGCTATAACGGCGCTGTCATAAGTTCCGACTTAACCCATTCGTTATCACCCGTGCCCGTACGAGTAGATCCCAGATGCGCGTTGTTCCCCGCGTGCAGGGATATCCCCGAATGTCCCCATAAATGTGAATATTGATATTTGGACGGTCGTACGGCTTTCGTGCTGCCGCGTATCCCCGTCACAACCTCTTTTGCATTTGTTTGTCTTTATCTGGTGCATAGAGAACACTTTGTGTGTTCTCTCTCTCTCTCTCTCTCTCTCTCTCTCTATATATATATATAAAAATTTTTTTTAATATATATATATATATATATACATATAAAAGGGTAAAAATATATTTAAAAAAAAAAAATATATATATATTCTGTTCAGCTTTTTTAGGCTTTCAAGCGTTCTGTCATTCTTTTTTTTTCTTTTTTTTTAATGCTTCCCGTCTGTTTGCGCCGCGACGCACCGACTGTCACAGAGGCAAACTCCATGTACATGTGAATCGAACGCCTGCTGGCCCAGCAGACGGGCTCTGGTTCCGATTCTAAGCCACGCGTGTTGTGGCGTCCACTTGCAGGCGGTCAGGCGGGGACACGAGACGGAACCGAGGGGCTACGCCGAGAAACACAGGGATCATCTGGACGGAGGTGGGTGCCTGAAAAGTTCAAGCTCTATTTATTTGGCTTTGTATTTATTTGTAATTTATTTTTGGGGAGTTGTATTTTGTGCACTGCAAACTGACTATTCATATATACAGTATATATATTAAAAAGTGCTGTAATGCAGCTTGTAGTCACATCACTAATGATTGTTTGTGTTGTGTGTAAATAGGTTATGAAAGCACCAATAGTCACCCCCCCAACATTTCAGCAAATTATTGATATTGAGGTATTTGTAAAAAAAAAAATGGTGATGGTGAATGATTCATTTGTTAACATCACCCTGCTGCCCTATGGCATAACTGATGATTTACCCAATTCAAATGATAACTTTGTGCGCTGTAGTCACAACATGTTTAAAATAACAAGTTTAAAGTGCTAAACTGATGGGGGGGGGGGGGGGGGTTCGGAGAGAAGGGTCGAGAGTGGACTTTAATTTCTTTCCTGAGGAGTTGGAGTTAACATCATGACAGCATACACAAGTAACGTTATGGGAATCAAGATCGAATAATAATATGTGATTTACCCTCCTGAACCCGAAAGTTTAAGCAAACTCACACACAGGCTCCAGGAGAGAGTGCTTGTGAGGACAGGTGATTGTTGCTACACTTCCACCTCATGTAAAAAAAAAAAAAAAAAAAATTTGCCCCGCTCTTCCACTCGTTAACATTACTCGTAACTTTTGGATTTCTCGCAACTCTTTATTTTTGTTTTAATTTAGGGTGTTTATTACAATTCTTAAAGGCACTAAGAATCAATGTATTCATTCAAAAATTAAAGCTAAACAAAATCAAACCTCAATTAATCACAGCTATTGACGTTTAGTTTTTCTCTAAGGTGATCTACATGCTTTTTCCCTTTTATCATGCCTGTCAAAACGCAACGTATAAAATGTAGAAACTATTTTTTTCATCATAACACTCTAAAACCTACCAAGATCTTAATATCAGTGTTAAATTCAGCTCCCCACCATTTTATTTTTGGTCTTTTCTCCTCTAAAGTATTATTGATAGTGACAATAATAATAATAATAATAATAATAATAATAATAATAATAATAATAGCAACAATAACAATATAATAATAATTATTAATATTAATAACAATAATAATAACAATAAAAATAATATAATAACCTGTTTAATTTGTTCCTGTGTATGACTTCCAGTGTCGAAGCAGCAGCAAGATGGCGGCATGTACAAGACGCCGTCGTACCCGGGTTACCCCTTCGTGATGCTGCCGGAAACCTACCTGCCCAGCAGCTCCATGTCTCCATCTGTAAGTCCAGTCACCACCTCATACAGTGGTCATCGCATACGCAGTCAAAAATGCAAAATCTGTTTCCTGTCCGGGAGAGTGGTTTCGTTTTCGTTATGTTTTTGCTGTTGTTGCCGTGTGTGTATACCGCTCTCACAGAAGCAACCCTCAGCATCAGTCCTGATAGAGGCGATTATGAAGCAGAAAACCTGGATCTGGGTGATCCCGTTTAGCATATCAACACTCCTCTTGCTTGCGGGGTTCCAGGGCTAAAATCCTTCACACCCAGCAGGGTGTTTCGGCAGATTTCAACCCCCCCGACCCCTCCCCCAGCACCAGAGCTATGTGGTCAGGGCTGGTTTCCATTGGGGTTAGGGTTCGGGGACCTTTCCCAACGTCACAACTCTTTTTGAACTCCTAGGCGACCTCTGACAATGCTGGATCCGTCCCCACATTTTGGGTTCTACTCAAATTATTAGGGCTTCCCTCTCCTAAATTGTTGTTCCGGATTTATTTTGGTCTTTTGGAAGAGGAAATACAACTTTTGCGTGATTTTTTTTCTTTTTCTTTTTGATAGTTTTTCTTTTGACGTTTCAAGGTAACTTTAGACGTCTGATGCAAATTCTTTGCCCGTTCCAAATTTCCACAAAGTGGGTAGGGTTGTATTTCGCTGCATATAGCACTGGCTGACTGGGATTAGATTGACACACGGAAAATTTCAAAACCCTTTGAATTCAACTTGTAAACCGCAGATACCAGCCCCTCCACCCGAAGGCGCTTTGACATCGTGTACGACATTATGGAATACAAAAACAAAAAAAACCGAAAACATGTTGATGGCTGAGGGAGGCATGCCTGATGATCACATGTGGGCTGAGTGCAAGGAGGGATCTGATCCCAGGTCAGCGGAGGGCTCGGCACACATGAGGCCCCGGAGACACGAGGACTAAGCCCAAGACAGGCTGCTGAGAATTTTAGTGAAGAACGAGTGCCCTCTCGGTTCATAAACTGCAGTTCCTCTGTTGAAAACGGATTGGTTGTAATGCTGGTTAATTGATATTAACGTCTGGACATTTACACACCAAGAGATTGACCAAAGCTGACTCCAAAAGAGTGAGGGGAATGATGAGGGGGACGAGCGACAGAAGAGCCTTATTGATATTTGACAAAGCACACGGCGTGGGCAACACTTCTCAGCGTGGGCGGCCTGCATCTCTTATCTCTTTTATCTCTACGGACAACTTAGTCCAAACCAGGATGATTAACTGTGCTTTTCTCCCAGTGCCAGTAAATTGGAGCGATTTTTAAGCATAATACCCTTATGACCCTCAAAAAGGGGACATCTGCGTAATGGGATTTATTTTATGGACTCCCGGCTGAGTTTGGTGAACATCGTGAAACACAACGGGTGATTGTTTTGTAGGTATGTATGTAGGCTAATCCAATATGTAGAGGGACCACTTGGGAGTGTGTTGCTCATGCTATTTAAGGGACACTATAGTTATTTGTGATGCTCGGACATTAAATATAAAAATAAAATGTCCTGGTTTACTTCACTTTTATCACAGCCGACAGATCTTATCAGATTTTTTTCCAAACACTATTATACCGTTATGATTTTTAGGAAGAAATATGGGGGCCACATCTGTTTGTGCATGTGTGTTTGCAGAAGTTCTACCTCAGAGTTTTCTTTGAGGATTTAAGGTTGAGATTGTGATTAGGATTAAGAAGGTTAATTCACAAAAACAAAATTTGATGATAGCATGCTGAGCCTCACCGATCACCTGTTGCATGAGAGGGGAAACATGTATTTTCCTTTTGCTTCACCTCAGCGGTCTATATACTTCACACAACATAACACAACACATACACACACACCCACACACACACACACACACACACAAACACACACACACACATGCACACACATCCGGCATCGTGTGCCACAAACACAATGAGCAAGTATAAAGGTATGTCTAGCTTAGCTATCGTGTCTCCACTTCTGTCATCATCATCCTACCAACACTTGTAGGGTTTTTCTTCCTTTGTCTTGTCTTATCTTATCTTGTCTTGTCTTGTCTTGTCTTGTCTTCCCTTGTCTTGTTTTCCCTTGTCCTTTCTTCCCTTGTCTTCCCTTGTCTTCCCTTGTCTTCCCTTGTCTTCCCTTGTCCCGTCTTCCCTTCCCTTGTCTTGTCTTGTCTTGTCTTGTCTTTCCTTGTCTTGTCTTGTCTTCCCTTGTCTTCCCTTGTCTTCCCTTGTCCCGTCTTCCCTTGTCTTGTCTTCCCTTGTCTTGTCTTTCCTTGTCTTGTCTTGTCTTGTCTTCCCTTGTCTTCCCTTGTCCTGTCTTCCCTTGTCTTGTCTTGTCTTCCCTTGTCTTCCCTTGTCCTGTCCTCCCTTGTCTTGTCTTTCCTTGTCTTGTCTTCCCTTGTCTTGTCTTGTCTTGTCTTCCCTTGTCTTGTTTTCCCTTGTCCTTTCTTCCCTTGTCTTGTCCTGTCTTCCCTTGTCTTGTCTTCCCTTGTCTTGTCTTGTCTTTCCTTGTCTTGTCTTGTCTTGTCTTTCCTTGTCTTGTCTTGTCTTCCCTTGTCTTCCCTTGTCTTCCCTTGTCCCGTCTTCCCTTGTCTTGTCTTCCCTTGTCTTGTCTTTCCTTGTCTTGTCTTGTCTTGTCTTCCCTTGTCTTCCCTTGTCCTGTCTTCCCTTGTCTTGTCTTGTCTTCCCTTGTCTTCCCTTGTCCTGTCCTCCCTTGTCTTGTCTTTCCTTGTCTTGTCTTCCCTTGTCTTGTCTTGTCTTGTCTTCCCTTGTCTTGTCTTGTCTTCCCTTGTCTTGTCTTGTCTTTCCTAGTCTTGTCTTGTCTGCCCTTGTCTTCCCTTGTCTTGTCTTGTGTTGTCTTGTCTTTCCTTGTCTTTTCTTGTCTGCCCTTGTCTTGTCTTGTCTTGTCTTGTCTTGTCTTGTCTTGTCTTCCCTTGTCTTGTCTTGTCTTGTTTTTCCTTGTCTTGTCTTGTCTTGTTTTTCCTTGTCTTGTATTGTCTTGTTTTTCCTTGTCTTGTCTTGTCTTCCCTTGTATTGTCTTGTTTTTCCTTGTCTTGTCTTGTCTGCCCTTGTCTTCCCTTGTCTTGACTTGTTTTTCCTTGTCTTGTCTTGTCTGCCCTTGTCTTGTCTTGTCTTATATTGTCTTCTCTTCTCTTCGGTCTGTGTAAAGTTTTCAGTTACAACCCAGGAGTCCAGGCCACAAAGATCCTCAGAGATTGTAATTCTGTGGTAGGGTTAGGGGTTAGGGTTTGTGTAAGTGTGTGTGTGTATGTGTGTGTATGCATGTAAGGAGTACGGGAGGGGTCACAAGATAAAGAGCATTTTCTTTACCTGTGTGTCCCGGAGACTCCACACAATACTCACTTGTTGCAGCTTCCCTTGTAATTAGCCCTGCGGCAGCAAGGCGGTACACACATTTCTGGACCATCTTCCTGCCACTTGAAAGGTATGAGGTGGAGATGAATACATGTGTGTGTGTGGTGGTTAAGAAGAAGGGAGAATGAGGCTGCAATGGACAGAAAAGAAGGGGAATCAATCTAGGGCAAGCACAGGTTTTTCAAGACGGAAGGAGAGAGGGAGGAAGCACACGCGATAAAAGTTTGTGTGTGGGGGTGTTTATAAAGCTGGATTTACACAGACTCCAAAAACGCAGCTCGGTCTGAACTGCCTCCTGAAAATTGAAAATAAAAAAATGCGGTCTCTGTAAAAATGCAAAGTGCATAGATTGAGATAGAGATAGATTTATTGACTAGTGGATATTAGACACTAGTTAACATTAATAAATTCAGGATTTTATACGCGCAACTTACTTAGTTTTAAACCCAGTTCCAATAACTCCAATAACCAATAATGCTTGTTGTAGCATCGACGACTTGCGGTCATAGTGTCGGCTCCAAAGTTAATCGCAAGAGTCGGACACAGAACACACTTCTGATCATTTGTTGTCGTTATACCGATTCGTTCTTTTTGGGGGGGCTTTTTTAGGACAAGACAGTGCATGTGCGTTACATCTCTCTGTCTGTGTCCACATCTTATATGTCACATCTGTCTCCTTTAATGCTCATCTCCCTGACCTCAAGACCACTAAGCGAGCATTGCCGGTAATCCAATTTCCTTGGCTTAATAGGGGTTAACTTTGTTGTGACTTTTCAATTGTCTAGTTGTTTTTAAATTGTTTTTTTCAAATTCAATTGTTTATCTAGTGATGGTTTGTGCTCTTGACTCCTACAAAAGAGTTACTGAGGCCTTTTTCTTGTGGAGGAGATTCTCAATGTCCTTCCATGGAATCTGCCGTCTTGGGGATGGATTGTGCAAAGAAAAGAAACTAATGAAATGATAAATCAAAGCTTTTTGTTCTGAAAAGATTTGCATATCTTGCACTCCAACTGGATAAACCTCGCTAACGAGATTGTCAAATTAAGTTGTATACGACCACTTATTGTTGTGGTATTAACATAAGCAACTCGCCAAAAATAATCTCGCATTTGAAAAATGACAATAAAAACCTCACTCTGCCCTAATCCAAGTGGTAATACGGCATTGCGGCGGCTTCTTCTTTTATTAACGTAGACATCAGTGGTCCTCTCAGACTGAGACGTCCGAGAAGGAGATTTGTGCTATTCCCTGTTCCCAGACGGCTTGTGGCTTCAGAATTAAGCTTTATCTTTGATAACCGCTGGATGTTTACATGGAATTGTTCTCTCAGATTAGGCTCTACGAGCTTGTAGTATTAGTTTTGACATGTTTTTTGTGTGTGTGTGTGTGTGTAGTATGTTTTGTGAGCGCATGTATGTGTGGATTGTGTATGCCTCAAGGGTTGGTTAGTATATGTGTTTCTGAGCGGGTTTGAAGGGCTGTGTATGTGTAAAGCTTTAGATCAAAACCATACATGTTTATGTTCAGTGTAAGTCGCTTTGGATAAAAGCGTCTGCTGAACGACTAAATGTTTAAATGTGATTTAAATGTGTTTAATGTATCACCACGAGAGGCCATCACTGCCGTCTCGAGGCGACGAGCCTCTGGTGACGCTGCTGAAATATTCCTTGCTGAGTCCGTGTGTTGCAATCTGTGTGTTTTACTGAAAGGAATTTCCTCCTAAAAAAGAGTGGAGGAGAGCAGCATGAGAATCAATGAATGGAGATGAAGGGAGTAAAGGGAGGAGAAAAAAAGAGTCAGAAAAGGAAAGGGGACAGCATTCAGTAAAGGCTCTGTTTTAAGAAAGCAGTCTTATATGCATATTATCATGCTGTACAAGCAGAGTTTATACCAGGGTTTAGTTTCGGTTGGTAAAAGTGCATATCAAAGTATATTTTCTTCTCATAAATTAAATACAACATGCTTTAAAAGTGGTAAGACACTGGGCTTGTGACTATTGCATTGAGTTAACTGTAATGCAATTCTTAATTAACTTAGCTACTTCCTTGGTCGTCAGTATTTTATAAATCATGATGAATTGAATGCCATAGTAGAGAATAATTACTTTGCTTCAGTTCCGTAATGCAAAAATATTATCGAATGAAAGGGAAGCGTACGCCAACACGTTCTTATTGGTCTATCGGTGATGTTGCCTGAGTTAACACACTGCAATATAATCAGAAACCACCAAAACAAACCATTCACTTCCGGTATCAACGACAGAGCCAAAATACACATCTTGGCACATATTTCTACCAGCACACCGTTTAAACTGTCTGCATATAGTTACACCTATTTGGAAGTCGCTGTATTATGGCTTTTTTTCTATTCGATTTATACCAGTACCCATGTTTTTTATATTTTATTTATGATAGACGTGTCTGAAAAAGTTTCTTGAAACACATCAGCATGATGTTTTATTCATGATTTATGAACAATTATGAAGCTGTGAATGGAGTAAAAATGTGTTGTTTCACTGCTCAGAGGCTGAAGGAGACAAAATATCAGATTTCGGATTTCGGGCCGCATGCAAATGTCTGGAACCACCAGAGAGGCTGCGAAACTGTCTGTGATGTGGAAGCTGTGGTTGAACGAAGACGTCAACAAAAAGACATCATCATTCTCCTCCTTATTCCCTCACTCACTCACTCGATGAATTCATGGATCGACCAATCACAGCGTGCGGTTTCAACGCGGATGTACAAGAGTCCATTTCAAGCTCAATGTTCGACCGCATGCTTACTTCAGTCCTAGGACAGACCCCGACCGTTGTCGCGCAGCGCAGCCCGAGACGAGTGAATTGAGTCATTTTGGGGGAATTCCTGCTGATCTTTTGCTTTACAAAGTGATTCATACATTGATGGCGTGGCGAAGATTGTGGTGGTAAAACTTTTGAAAGGGACATCTAATGACTTTCCCTAAATTGTAATTTGTTGTTTTTTATAATGCCCCTGTTTTAACTGTTCAGAAAGAAGTGCAGGCAAAGAAAAGACAGACACACACACCTGCACACACACAACATATAAAGAAAATTGTCATCTCAATGGGAATTACCTGGCTAACTAAAGGTTTAATAAATATTTTTTTTAACTACTAATAGCATAGATTCAATCTTATAGATTGGTTCTCAACGTGGGGTCCGGGCATCCCCAGGGGTCTTTCAAGAGGTTCCACTGGGGTCCTCAGCAAAATGATTAATAGCTAGACAATAATTTAATTTACAAGACATCAGTAGCGTGAGAGAACATTAATGATTGTTTGGATCCTACTTTCACGGTTATCTCTCTAACTAGAGTATATAGACAAGGTAGTGTATGCAGGTTTGGACTAAATCATATTTAACAATAAAGGTCTCATTTTCAGATTGGGGGTCCCAGAGACTTGGGGTCTGTGGTCTAATGTGTGTCAAGTTGAGGGTCCTTGATGTGAAACACATTGAGAATCACTGTTACAGAGGATGGGAAATATGTTTCTTCCTCATCTGCCATTGTGTTGCAGTGTTGACAAATGGATGGAGGGGGTGGGGGACTTTTTGGGGTTGGGCGGGGTGGAGGTCTTGTTCGGGGTGGGGTGCTAGTCCCTACGTAAACATCGGCATCGGTGGCGGCTTAGGCCCCTTTTTCCTAATCCCTCTGACCCGCCTCCCAGCCATCCCTCGGGAGGCTGCTTCGAGGCTGTGCCAGGTGGCCCTCCTCCTCTGACGGGCCACGATAAGAAGCTGGCCTGCAGGAGTTAAGAGGCCGTAAAGGAAAAACCAAAAGAAAAGAGAAAAACAGAAAAAAAACGCTTTGAATTAACACAGTACATGCCTCCGTATGTAACTGTATGTTAAGTTTCAGTACAAACCACTTTTTCACTTAAACTTGAACTTTTATCACGGTACTTTTTTTTCATTTAATGATGGTACTGAATCCAGTCAACTTTTACTTACTCAGTTTGTTTTTGGGTCATTGGAACATAATGACTAAGGGTATTTTTCTCCATTATATATTTCTGCCCCAACTCTGTTTGATGTTGCTGGGCAGAGGTAAACTATCAATCCAAGTCCAAAGAGGAATTAGAAACCACTAAAGATGCCGCTGCAGGGTTTGCATGCGATAGGACACTGTGACTGTGGAATGGGGGGGAGAACCGAGGAGAGAGAGAGAGAGAGAAATAGAGAGAGCGAAAGGGAGGAGAGAGAGGCAGACTCTCAAGACGCCATTGTTGCTGGGTGTGTAAGTGCCAGATTATCATTGGGAAAGTGGGGGATTACAGTTCTGTAAGTGTAAGATTATTGCGGACAAAGTAGGGGATTAATGTAGTGCAAGTGTGGGATCACAGAGTAAAATAGGTCCTATGAGCCAAACATGAAAAGAGAAGTTGTCAAATGTGTGTGTGTGTGTGTGTGTGTGTGTGTGTGTGTGTGTGTGTGTGTGTGTGTGTGTGTGTGTGTGTGTGTGTGTGTGTGTGTGTGTGTGTGTGTGTGTGTGTGTGTGTGTGTGTGTGTGTGTGTGTGTGTGTGTGTTGTAACAGTGCAAGGCCTCCTGGTTCTCGTTGCATATGGATAAGCTTTTCGTGTAATCTTCCGATTCTCTTGGTATTTGTTCCAGAATGCATCAGCGGGACCTTAAAATCCATTGCTATGTGCACTACATGCCAGGGTTACATCATCATTGTCTTCAATTCAGTTTTACAAATACAAGGCCTTAAAAGTCACTAAAGACTCTCAAAATTTGAATTTGTGAGGACGTCATTATTTCATGTACATAATTTCACTACATAGTAATTGTCACAAGAATTGAATATTTAAAAAAAGTCCAGACCCGGAGTTGTTTATCATAGAGGGCTGTGGCTTATACTAGAGGGGTAGGGCCTATCACATGGGAGTCCGACTCTCCATAGAAATGAATGAGAGTTGTCGCTGTTTGCCGGTTTCATTCTAAAGGATTCATTCTAAAGGACTTTGTTACACTAATGTCTCTGTCGCAATGTAGCTTGAATGTTATTTTCCCTTGTAAGTCCCTTTGGATAAAAGCGTCTGCTAAATGACTAAATGTAATGTAAATGTAAAGGTGTATTTACGCAGAAGATACACACCTTGTTCTTTGTTGAGAAACAGTGAACTTGCCAATAAAACATCTAGGTTTGACTGGAAGAAAAGTGAGGTTAAAGCGATAAATATCGGTATATCAGTTATGCGATAAAAGAAGCAAGATAAACGCGGAAGCATACTTGAAAAGTCAAACTTATTGACCAAAAAGACATGTCTGACACACTGATATGATTTCTTTCAGTGTTTTCGGTGCAAGCCCCGGAGGAAAACTTTGCTGTTGTCTTTTTCTCACTCTGAATGCTCCCCTTGTCGACAACTGGTCCAAATGCCCTTGCGTCATGGCAGGGGACGGACTTCAACCTCCTTTTCCGGGTCACTCTCATTTAGGGGTCAACATCCTTTTTATTTTTTCTATCTTTAAATACACCAAAGCCACAGCCGACTCCTCTCGCTGTCGCATTCGAGCCTCTTTCACCGCCGCCATTGTTGTTTTGCTGTTTTTTTGTATTCAGCAAATTTGTTTTCAGGAAATTTGTGCCACGGAATCACTCTGAGCCCCCTAGTGGCATGGAATGGCATGTCAAAAAAAGTAAACTGGGTTCTTATTGGGTATTCTGACAACAGTATTCTGGCTCATGTACTTCCGGTGGTTCTTGCGTATGTTGTCTAATGTCTCTTAAAGTGTGCCTCCACCTTCAGAGTGCGATAAAGCGGTTGTAGCAGTGGAGGGGGGAGGCGTATTAGAGAGAGAGACAGAAAGCAGGTGGTGGTGGTGGTGGTGGTGGTGGTGGGTGGGAAGAGGTGGCGGTCGGGGGAGGGGTAGCCGATTAAAATACAAATGCCGATGAGATGGCCCTCGTCCCCCCCTCGCAGCTTTGAAGTGGCGGCCCTCAGAGGCGCCTGAAGAAAAAAAGCTGCTTGGAGGAGACGGAAACATTTAAAAGAATATCAGACGAAAAAGGGAGAGAAAAATAAACCCTGTCGGATTGCCCCGGAGGTGTTTATACCTATAATTATTTATCCACTTATTCCCCTTTTTTTTGCCGGTACAGAGGGAAAGAAAGATGGATGGATGGGGGGATTGGAGAGGAGTAAAAGGCAGGTGTTGGCAGAGGAAGTCTGGCGTGTTTTGACTGATGTAATATTTGATCTGTGCCGTTCTTCTCTCTGCCGGGGCGCAGGTTAACGAGCCCGTAAGCACGCATGTACAGACACGCACGCACACACACACACACACACACACACACACACACACACACACACACACACACACACACACACACACACACACACACACACACACACACACACACACACACACACACACACACACACACACAAACAGATGTTCCTCATTAGAAAAGGTGTTTAAACAGAATTGAAATAATTGGTGAAAAATAATTTTCAAACATATCTTCCTGTACATACGTACACAGACACAGACACACATACACAACACACATTCATTTTCACAGGCTTTTCCAGACACACATTACACGTATTAACATTTTAAGGTCACGAGTTTTGTTCATTTTCATCTCCAAGCTTTGTGGAATTATTTGATCGGTCGTCCAAAACGTTTGCTCAAACACATTTGGAAACTAGCAAGGTTACAGAAAACACACATACACACATACACACATACACACACACACACACACACACACACACACACACACACACACACACACACACACACACACACACATACACACAGAAACACAAAGCTAATCAAGCAGTTTGTGTTTGTTCTGTGTTGCTTTAGAAGGTTAGATCCATCAGTAACAGTCCTAGCAGCCCGCTGGAGCACTCACTTAATAAGTAGAGAATGAGCGGAATGAATGACGGGAAGAAAGGATCGGAGCATTGTGGGCATTGTTCACATCTCACACCACCCTATCAACTATCCCTGTATGTAGAGGAACGCACTCGGTAGCTAAATCTGATTCTCATTCTGTGAGAAAGTGAAGTTGCGAGTGAAGAGTTGCGGTTTACCATCTTGAAAATGCCCAGGACATGCTCAGGCCAAACACGCTTCCTTTCCTCTCCCCCATTGCTCCGACTCTCCGTCCATCTGTAGCTTATCTTGTAATCTATACAGCTGTCCGTGTCTCGCCATGACTCGCCCTCCGAATGGATACAACTCCTTTAAGAATGGAGTTTCAGGGGGATTTATCCATCTGAGGAGGAAGATCCGACCTTGCACACTTGAATCATCTTGGTCGTAATCAAATTCACTGTTCGGGAATTCCCATCATAGATCCCCCTGCAGTTGCAAGCGATCAAACACCCCACTCTGTCGCCCTGTTGACAGTTTTTTTCTACCCAACATGGGAAAACCTTGGAAAATATATAAATACGCATCTTAAATGTGACCAAAAGGGCGTTCATGGAAGGAACAGTCACCCAAAACAATTGTTTGACTTTCCCGCTACAATTGCAAAAACTCTTGCCTCTTTGGAAGGTCACGTTGTTTTCAATTTTCACGACCAGAACACAAGTTGACAACCTTTGCTGTACAAAAACTTGTTTCAACTCCAGGTGGCATAGTCACTCAAATTCCAGCGTTTTGTTATTTGTGTCTAAACCCTCACAGTTCAGAATGGTATGAAATACTATAAAAATGGATTTTCACAGTACTTATGGTTTCCAAGAAGGCATGCCACTACATTTAAAAGGACGCTCTAAAACTAACAAGAATGGCAAGACGCCTGCAGCACCTTTTCACCTTGAGTCTATAACCTTGCAAAACGCCAATATTTCGATTTTCCCTGTCGTAGTACAAAAGGGGGCTTCACTTTTGTGTCATGTGAAAGGAAATAAGGCCAAGTTTAATTTGCTTTGTCCCTATTAAATATTAGATATTAAGAGTTTTAACCCCCAGTCTACTCCCCTGGAATTTAGTTGGGATTTACATTTACTGGCGATATACATACACTCACGCAATCACACAGATCACACTCACAGCGAGTGAATGAGAAAATGAGTGAGTGAGTGAGTGAGTGAAGTGTTTGGTTTGGTTCCTAGGTGAGAGATCCTCAGCCACAGACAAGGTGTGACTCTGAACAGATCTCTATTGTCTGGTCCAGGACCAAGCCTTCAACAGCACAGTGAGCGCCCTAGTCAGGGTGGGGGATGGGTTCCAGTCATACAGCATCACACACTCATTCCTAGTATAAAAAAAATGCTAAAAATTAAAGCCTGAGGATTATTCATATTCATGTTCTTCATGGAGAGGGATGGAGGGTGTAAATATCTGTGGTGTCAGAGTAAAATGGCCGCTCCTCCACACGCTCAGATGGCTGGAGCAGATCTTAGCTCAGGGACGTGTGAAGTGGTCAATCACTGGAAACAATTGTGACTTTTTCTTAGGAGGAAGCCAGTGAAATGTTACAAGAGAGCGCATAACAAACTTTCTCACACACACACACACACACACACACACACACACACACACACACACACACACACACACACACACACACACAAACACACACACACAAGTGACACTTCTGTTCTTTCAATTATAAGTAGCTCTACCGTCACACCACTACTTTTGCTCTGGTAAGCTGCCTCGTATAATCGCAGTCCCGCTTTGGTGTGAAAGCATCAGATTTCGCACAGATGTAGGTTTATATGTTATGAAAAAATATATATAGATATGGAGGCACCCCCTAGGGCCAAATAAGATAACATAATATTATACTTTATTAATCCCCATAAGGGAAATTCAGGCGTCATAGCAGCCAAAAATCAGCGCAGTCAAAAAAGAGGTACAGATTAAAATGAGATAAGAAGTAACACATACAGTACAGTACACAAGTTAACATAAAGCAACCAAATAAGGAACCAACCAATAGGCGCCAAATTGGCTTGAACAGGTTTTATGAGTCTTGATAATATAATCAAATCAAAGGGATGTTCAGGCTGGTTAGGTCAGATCTTAGAACATCACTTACACTTCTCACTCACATTTCTTTTATAAAAGGATGATTTTTAAAAGCTTTTAATCTGAGAAAATCACAAAATCAAAATACAAGGGTTTAAGTGTGTATTCAATAGCACACCCGGGTGTGTGACAGCTCTAAATACAGTTGTGTTACAAATTTGCGGCATATTTATGAGGTGTGACCGATCCGATTCAGTATCGGTATCGGCTGCCGATACTGACATCATTCATTCATCGAATATCCGGCCAATGTCGCTGATCCACGTGCTGATCCAAATTCTATTCCATAGCTTGCGCTGGACCATGAACCCACCGTCTTATTTTGATAATTGAATGGCTGATTTTAATTGAATGCCTCTTTGAGTATTCAACTCGGCAAATTATTAACTTGTAAAGGGCAATGTGCAAATTGGAACTGACAGTTGAAGTTGGGAAACCGTCATTGATTGAAGCAGCTATTCAGCTGTGTTGGTCCTCAAAATAAGATGTCATAATTCCGGCGTATATAATATGCGCCGCCATAGGGCTACTGGGAGTTGTAGTTCTATTCGTGCAGCGCCACACTGAAGCCAATAACCAGATGAGGATTAAAAACGACACAGATACGTCCTTCGGCTTCGGCTTGCTGGTTGCGTCCTGTTTCAAACCAAAGTAATCCTACGTCAACGTCACTGGCATATGGGAACAGGCAAGACCTGTAAACAAATACAAGTAAACAGGGGAACTGCGGTTTTTCTGGATAAAAAGCACTATAATTTTTACATTTCTTAACCAATTTCACTGAGTCATTTTTATATTCAAGGGTTTATGATCTACCTAGAAGAGAAAAATAGTTTTGAAAAAATAAGTTGTTTTTTTTACGTTGACGTACGATCCAAAGGTCCAGATCCAG
>NC_137200.1:6850125-6865125 GCF_960531495.2 Zeus faber
AGCATTTTCACTTCTGTGAATCCACAAATGCATTATTACCTCCTGAACCTTTGTTTTTTTACGTGAAAAAAATATGTTTTTTTCTTATAGCAGTAGTTTTAAATTACTCTTTTTGTTTTTACTTTATTTAAGCTTTTTTTGTACATTTTTTTAGATGTATATTATATTATTAAAAAAATGTCTTCCTACTTTTTTGTGTTTAGAGTTCAGAGTGGTCAAGTACTTTTCTGAGCGTCCCCATAAAATATCTGACTTTTATTGCAATACTCGAAAAAATGGAAACACAAAGAACTCACCCACGATCAAAGTTTTCAGTTGAAAGTTGCTAAGGAATTCTAATTTTTTAATTTTGTTTGATGGTGGATATTAAAATCAGTAAACCCAGTTATGCTAAAGAAACCAATGTTTGAATCCAATTTTGAGAAGCCTGCAATAAACAGACACATTGACAGAAACAATTCTAGAGAAACCCTTGTTTTTCCCACAGATAAGCTGGAACACGATATTTGGGCTGTCATGCAAACATATGCCAAACTTACCAAACGCAAGAAACAACAGGGTGTCCCCGTCTATCACCCTCTGAGACCGCATCACTTTTCAACATGTTGGCAATGTGTTCCTGCAGAGAGATTTAAATTCACAATTCACTCCGAAAATACTTTTGAGTTTGGGGTTTGTGTAAAGCAGGCCCTGAGATGTTGTTGATGATAACATATGAAGTAATTTGTTTTTGAGACATGTTCAAATTAAGCATCCATCATAAGAAGAAGAGTTCAGAAGAGTTCTTGCGGGGATGCGGCTGCCGCAGGCGTCTGGTCTCAGAGGCGACTGGAGCAGGCGTGGTGTCTTCTGATATAGTACATCCATAGACAGACTGACAGATAGACTGACAGGCTTCATCAGTGGCGTTTTTATGAATCCCCAGCTCCGCCCTGTACACCTGACACGGGCAGATTTACGGCAGGCACAGGCACAGTCACCATCATCCCATTGTCAGGACCCCAAAGGTTCTCCCGAGTCCCGAGTCGGTTGTGGCTTGTGTCATGTATCAGTCATAATATTGACACTGTCGTAAGCAACAAGGAGGGAGTGGAGCTCTGCAAGCAACACCCTAGGTGACATAGCCCCGCCCTCCCAAACAGCCATTGCCCCGCCCACCCAAGCTGCTATAGCTCCGCCCACCCGAGCTGACAGAGCTCCTCCCTCCTCCCAAAGCCATAACCACAACCCAAATCAACTCCCAGAACACTGGCTTCAATTAGGCATCCTCGAGCTCAACAACGTGGTCAACCAGTGGAAACAAGGGAGATGAATGCCGATTTTGTTTTGTTCGGTTTCATTTTTGGGCCGTTCAACAAAAAAGTATCTGCGCCTACTTAAGTATATTCCATTTTGCAGACTTTGTACTTTGACTCCACTGCATTTCAACTCACTTCATATCATTTTGGGATATGAAGTGAGTTGGGACCAAACTGTTTCCTATTGAGTAGTTAAAGTAAATTCGGCGGGAACTGTAGCGCCATCCCTCCCATATACAGTACTGAACGAATATCTACAGAATATCAGAATCAGTTTTTTTCACCACGCACATTTACATATATGACCAATTTGTTCTGGTGAGGTTTGGTGCTTTACATTGCAGAACATCAGCATAAAGCTCAACAGTCTGGACAAATGTAGAATCAAAAACTAATTAATAGAATAAAAAAGCAAAGTAAAAAATAAATAAATACAATTTAAATATTTAAATTTAAAAAATTAATTGTAAAATATACACAAATAGCACCAAAAAATGCTAAACATTAATACATATATCAAGATATACAAATATGCAAACTGCGTTGCTATGCACAGGATAAATTATTTTTATGGGTAAAGTATAAATGGTTCTGTATTGTATTGAGCATCAATAAGTATAGAGCATTAAAATGTTTATTTTCAAGTGTACAGCTGTCTGTCACTCGTAACCTTGCACAAGTGTATATGTTCTCTCTGTGTGTGGTACTGTGTGCACGTCAGTGTGTGTGTGTGTGTGTGTTGTGGTTCACCATTGGAAAATGGGCCTCAAGTCTCATTGTCACCTGAACGACAATCACACACACACACACACAAACACACACACTATTTCATACACACAGTGTCTGAAACACAAAAAAATAACTCATGCAACATGTAAACATGCACACACATCTACACGTTAGCTCAAACACATTTGGAAACCAGCAAGGTTACAGAAAACACACACACACACACTCCTCCACGAGTTTGAGTTAATGGAAATATTTAGTTAACAAGGTCTACCTTTTTCTATTTTCACTTAAAATGAGAGTGGAAAATAAAAAAAATAGAAAGAAAGATAGAAAGAACATTTTTTCATATGATTATCTGATATATTTACCAGCTAGGATTACTGAAATGAATCTTTTTTTGATCATTTGTTATTTAGCTATTTGAAAATTCAGCTGTTTCAGTTGCTGTGTGTGCCACAACAAATAGACGGAGAGAACTAATACAAAGGAATACAAAGAAAGGGAACGAGTGATGAGGAGGAGAGAAGACAAGGCCCCTAAAAAGTTCCAGGCACTTTATTTTAGGGTGATAATAACAGTGTGAGCAAGTCACCATGTTAATGACACTGACGATCAATAGCAGACTATCACACACACACACACACACACACACACACACACACACACACACACACACACACACACACACACACACACACACACACACACACACACACACACACACAAGCTAACGAGACAGCATGGTTAATTAGCATTATGCCCCTCACGAACACACACAGGCATGCACACACACATTGTACCATGGACCCCTGTAGAGAACATTGTACCCGTCGCTCTCTGGGAGATGCCAGGCGGGTATCTCCCATCTGATGCAGCTCTGCGGTGAGGCCCCATGGGCCTGGGTGTGCAGCTCTGTGGTGGGGCCCACCAGCCCTGGCTCTGGCAGAGAACTGGAGCAGATCCAAAATTCGGTCAGCTCACTGGCAGTGCTCTGTAGCCGCAGCTGAGTGCAACACACATGATTCCAATAGTTTTTGATTCCAAGTTTGGATTGCGAAGCACTGTGTGGCCAGACCCATCCTTCCATCCATCCTTCCATCCATCCATCCATCCATCCATCCATCCATCCATCCATCCATCCATCCATCTATCCATCCTTCCCTCCATATATCCACCCTACAATGTCCTTCTATGAATGGCAGTCACAATTTCAAAATTAAACATCTCTTTCTACTCAAAGTCAGCGTCAAAGTACACTGACCCTAAATCCCCCCCCCCCTTTTAATTAAGTTATAAGAAATAAGTGTCCTCCTGATGCAATGTGTGTATTTGTTGTCATCACTTGAAAATTCAAAGTCCTTTGAAATAAAAAATATATATACACTTTAAACTCTGCAAACCACTTTACCATTGCCCTATAGGACACAGGCTAGCTCAAACCACTTCCTGTTTAGTGTGTGTGTGTGTGTGTGTGTGTGTGTGTGTGTGTGTGTGTGTGTGTGTGTGTGTGTGTGTGTGTGTGTGTGTGTGTGTGTGTGTGTGTGTGTGTGTGTGTGTGTGTGTGTGTGTGTGTGTGTGTGTGTGTGTGTGTGTATGTGTGTGCCAGCATGTGCACATACAGTGTGTATGTATAGTACAGTGTGTGTGTGTGTGTTTGTGAGCATGACTGCGTAAATATGTCTTTGAGATATTGTGTGCGTGTGCAGGGGCGCCCATGTTAGTGTGGCGCCGCACACGCTTCTCTATGGAACTCAACACCTCTTTGAGTTCCAGGAGATAAAAGCAACTATCTCAACATCAAATCAATACACCCATCAATGGAAACATCTCGTGAAGATTAAAGAGAAGCAGCGAGACACAGAGAGGCAGAGCCTAGTGAATAGAGAGGACTTTAATTGATGTGTGGGGGGAAAATGATACAAAGGGTGAAAGCCTAAGGTGCCATAATGGAGTGTGTGTGTGTGTGTGTGTGTGTGTGTGTGTGTGTGTGTGTGTGTGTGTGTGTGTGTGTGTGTGTGTGTGTGTGTGTGTGTGTGTGTGTGTGTGTGTGTGTGTGTGTGTGTGTGTGTGTGTGTGTGTGTGTGTGTCTGTGTCTGTGTGTGCGTGCGCTTCATGATACTTATGAGGACCGGTGTCCAAATTCACTTTTGTTTGTTTGAGAAGTGCACCAGAAACATGGGTCCTCACTTACAACGTGTTTTAACCCGGACCTCACTTTGATACCATTTAAAGAATGTGTTCAAGTTCAAGTTCAAGTTCAAGGGATTATTTGTCACATACATACACATACGGTCGTACATATATGCAGTGAAATGTCATGACACCCGGTGATTACGCACAATAAGCTCTATAAGCTCGAAAAATACGAAAAATTCTCAAATCTGCGTAATCGACACGCGGTGCTCGCGCAGGCGGCCGCAAGGGGCGGCGCCACAATCGCGATTCTGGCTTCTATAATTATTTAATATAATTCATTGTCTGTGTTGTATTAAATATAAATCTGAATCCTCTTAAATGAAACTTTACCAGAACTTACCTCCAGTACTGACCTCACAGAGCTTGCGTCCAGCAAAGTGCGGGAGCAGTGTAGAACTTGGCAAAACGAAACTCGGGTTAAGGTTAGTGGTGTGTGTGTGTGTGTGTGTGTGTGTGTGTGTGTGTGTGTGTGCCAATCTGGACATCCAGATTGCATCCAGTCACGTGTGCATCATTCTCACCATGCTGCCGATCCTCCACAGTCATGTTAGTCTGGAGTTTGTCTGGAGAGCTGGAATCTCGCTCTCTTTTTTTTCAACATTTATTTTCCCATTTACCCTCATCTTTGCTCTACGACGGTCACTTTCTTTTCTACAAAATTTCCCTTCTTCTGATGGATTGTCTTTCTTGGTCACTTGAAGTGGTGGGGATATTTTTGGTTCTTTTTTTGTGAATATCCATCCGTTAATACATAACTAGCTGCTACTCTGCTTTAGCAACTGTGTCTTATTTTAAAACAAAATAATATTATGGATTACCACTTTAATGTTTTTAATTTTCTTTTTTTTTATATAACTCAAACCAAAACTGAACTCTGAAAAAGGATTCGCTCCCCAGATGCAATCTGTTGAGGAACGGTGGCTTCTTGTAGAACGGGTGAAATTCAGAGGAAGTTATTACGCAACAATCATCTGGAAGTTATCGCAACCTGCTTATGAATTAGAACTCATACGCACATACACGCACGCACAAAAATGCACAGTGTTGGCTTCCACCGACCGCTCTCTGGGGATGGATGGAGGGAGGGAGGAGAAGGAGGAGGGGTGTAGGGAATATATGAGGCCTTCAAAAATATTCTTTCATAAAGCGGCGGGAGACCACAGGACGGGCCCCGCTCGGAGCCCAGCCCGTGTGGTCGCCAGCTCTGCAGCCCACAGCCACATCAGAGGCTCGAGGGGGTTCTGGGTAATGTGATCTGAATGGGCACAGGGACGTATCTACCCCCCCGCCTCGCCACTCCACCCGGCTTCCATCACCCTGTGGTTGCGGCTGAGGTTATGCAGTTCTGGGTCCAGATTGACCGGGTGGTCAGGGTTGTAGGAAGCAGTCGGACCCTCCCCCCAGCGGGAGTCCGGGTCCTCCTTTAAACGCATTTTAACCTAACTTAGGTTAGAATTTAAAACTTGGGACTTACTTATGAAATGAAGATCATGACTCGCTCCTTGTTTCCCCTTAAAATCGACACACGGAGGAAGAGGGAGAGAGAGTTCTGATAAAAATATCAAATATGAATAGTTATCCTTTTATTTTTATTTTTTGGCTATTTGTATATATTTGACAATTTTTATTTTTAATATGTATTATATATTTTTTCACCTTTTATTTTATTATTATTTTCATTCTCCATTTTTTGTACCCAGTACCAAGAGTGTTAAGCTTTAAAAAAAAAAAAATGGTAACCGTACCAGAACAGTTTCCTAGTGTATGTTAATGTGGCCACGGCAGAATAAACTTTGGAATCACGATAGTGATCACTATTTTCATCGACCCCTTCTATCTTTTCATCTCTTTTCATCCTCTATTCTTTATCTTTTTTCACATTTACTTTACTGTTTTGTCCTCTCCACTTCAGTGTGTGCATTTGAGTCCTCCTGCTCTCTCCCCCCTCTTCCTCTCTATGTCAATCTCTCCCTCTCGCTCCCCTCTTCCTCAGTATGTTGCTCTCTCCCAATCTTCATTATCTTCTCTATCTCTCTCTTTCCCTTCTTCTCCCTCTCTGTGCAGCATTTTCTTCTTGTTCTCTCTCCATCTCTTCTTTTCCTCCTTTTTCTCCCTTTTTCAGCTCCCTTTCCCTGTCTTGTATCCGTTTACTCTTTCTCCTTCTCATCCCGCTCGTTTCATTTTCTATTTTTTTACATCTCTTCTTCCTGTTCTGAGTCTGTTCAATTCAGTTCAATTTAATTTAATTTAATTTAATTTCATTTCATTCAAAGAAGCGTTATTGGCATGTATACATTTTGCCTTGTTTTGGGTTTTGGCGATGTAAAGTGTGCACATTTCTCTCTCTCTCTGTCTCTCTCTCTCGATCTCCTTGTGTTTCTTCCCCTCTGCTTATTCAAAGGCTTGTGAAAAACAAACATACAGCGGGTGGCTCGGGTCTCCTATCTATAATTCAAGCCAGTCAAAGTCGGATGAGGAGCTTCACCAAACACACAAGACACGGCTCCCAACATTTCAGAGAGGGGAGAAAAAAACAAACAAATCAAAAACAAAAAACAATCGCTAAACACCGTGTTCAGAAGCCAACCACCACGGGTCCGACTCACCCAGAGAATACCAGATCCAATCTGTGCTCTCAAAGGATTTTTTTCATCTTAAAAAAAATGCCTGTGCTGGTGTTTTCTGAGGCTTTGTTAGAAGATATCGATTGAGAGAGAGAGAAGGAGAAAGAAGGGATAGAAGCACCGACTCAGCGAGGGAGGGATGGTGGAAGAGGGGAGATGTGAAAATGTGGGAGTCGAACCCATGATCCCAACACAACAGGATGAAGGAAACAGCGAGGCCCCGCCGGTGCTTCTGGCCGAGGAGCGCCGCGACCGGTAACCATGGTAACAACATGGCCGTTGTGTTTCCTGGTGTGCGGAGAGAGCCCAGCTCAGCAGGTGGGCCAGGGAGGAGGGAGGTATAGAGACCATGGGAGGAAGGGAGAGAGGGAGAGAGAGAGAGAGAGAGAGAGAGAGAGAGAGAGAGAGAGAGAGAGAGAGAGAGAGAGAGAGAGAGAGAGAGAGAGAGAGAGAGAGAGAGAGAGAGAGAGAGAGAGAGAGAGAGAGAGAGAGAGAGAGAGAGAGAGAGAGAGAGAGAGAGAGAGAGAGGTGTGTGTGTGTGTGTGTGTGTGTTTTTTTGGGGTGGGATGGGAGGGGGTTGTGTATCCAGTGGAATCACTCCAGCCACTGGGGTAAAAGGAATTAATCAGACGGAATAAATTAGAAACATGAAAGGAAAGAGGGGCTTCCGCCCCTCCCTCCCTGCATCCATCCATCTAAATACACATCTAACCAGTTGCCTATCAATTTGATGCTCTTCTAACATCCCTACACCCATTGATCCATCCTTCCACAACAGCATCTAACCAATCATCTATCAGTTCATCCCTTGTCATGTCCATGTTAATTTTATTAGCTGCTCTTTCTGCTCCTATCTATCTATCTATCTGTCTATCTATCTATCTGTCTGTCTGTCTGTCTGTCTGTCTGTCTGTCTGTCTGTCTGTCTGTCTGTCTGTCTGTCTGTCTGTCTGTCTATCTATCTATCTATCTATCTATCTATCTATCTATCTATCTATCTATCTATCTATCTATCTATCTATCTATCTATCTATCTATCTATCTATCTATCTATCTATCTATCTATCTATCTATCTATCTATCTATCTGTCTGTCTGTCTGTCTGTCTGTCTGTCTGTCTGTCTGTCTGTCTGTCTGTCTGTCTGTCTGTCTGTCTGTCTGTCTGTCTGTCTGTCTGTCTGTCTGTCTGTCTGTCTGTCTGTCTATCTATCTGTCTGTCTGTCTGTCTGTCTGTCTGTCTGTCTGTCTGTCTATCTATGCACTGGTTGATCATCCTACCGATTGGTATTTCATTCATTTTTCTTTTTGGATCTACAAGTTGGGTCTTTAAATGGTTTCATTTCCTGTGTTGGCTCCCACTAGTCCAACATATAAAGCTACACAGCTGCTAGCAGTTTGACGGGCAGTTTGAAGCGCGTAGCACTGAGATGTAGGGCACACATTAACGTGAGCTGTCGGCTTGTGTCGGCCGAGGGTTCACCAACAATGGTCATCTCCCGCCCTAAAATACTAGTTGTTGGGGCTGTGTGTGCGTTACGACCATAATCTTCACGGAGGAGCGGCTCTCTGAGTCGCCCTCAGTCAGATCGCTTGATCTTCCCTATCGAGGATGAAAGGAATGCTCTGGTTGGCCAGAGGGCCCAGGGCCCCGTTTGACGATGATGTCATCAAAAGATGACTCTCCGCAAGAGTGTGCGCCTCTTCCCCGTGCATGCTTGGGCATCTGTGTGTGTGTGTGTGTGTGTGTGTGTGTGTGTGTGTGTGTGTGTGTGTGTGTGTGTGTGTGTGTGTGTGTGTGTGTGTGTGTGTGTGTGTGTGTGTGTGTGTGTGTGTGTGTGTGTGTGTGTGTGTGGCTGTATGTGTGTGTGTCTGTGTGTGCTCCATTTTGGAGGAAATGATTTCAGAAATGTGGTTAATAAGACCAGTGTCTGAGTGATTCTGTAGTTCACACTCTATTTTTGTTTTCGAGTTCTTGGCTCTAACAACTCTTGTCTTTCACTGTAATATCGAAAGAAAACTATTAGCCCAAAAAAAGAGAGACAGCAACTCACAGCAAATGGAGTGTTTATGAAAAAGTTTCTTTGTTGGTCTGTCTTTCTGTGCATGTGAACACTAGACACTTGCCTTTGTTTTGAAACTTAAATGAATACTCCATTATGTTTTAACCTTTTTCAATCATTCAGACTGGGGTTGACTCCCAATGATTAAAAAAAACTACTGGTCTTCCTTTATTCATCATCATTGTTGGATGGTCATTTCACCGCTATCAGTTCAATAATTAATAATGTTTTGCTTTGAAAGCAGCCTCGGACGGGGCGGTCACACACACCATATGGTGCATAAATCAACCGTAACTGTGCGGCTTCAGGGTTGATGCGTTTCACTTTAATAAGTGTGGACTTCATGCTGTCTCTGTCTCTTGTGTGCGCTGCTCGCCCCTCAGGGGTCACCAGAGGTCACGATAATGGGGTGTGTAAGTATGTGTTGTTAAAGGAGGGGGGCTCAATCATGCACGGCAAGGCGAGGTCAGTCTATTATTCGATGTTTTCAGCAATGACGGCCATTATATTTAACTGGAAAGAGTGGAGACATTCAGCGACCTTGCGGCCAGCATCTGGGACTAAAAAACTGCTCTTGCTCCGGCACGGCAAACAGATGTGATTCTTGCTTCTTTTTTTCATTCCAGGTTTGGTTTTCTGTTTGCTGTTAAAACTAAGTGGTGAAACACGAAACAGAAGAGGAAAAAATGCAAATTTTTGCATATGGGATTAAACCGCTGCCCTATAAATAGAGCAGACATTGCCTGTCATTACCTATTATGTGCGCTGAGGCCAGTTTTGGTTGTAACTTGCTGTTCTCGCAGTAACATTTTAGTGCAACAACATGACTGCTTTCTGGAATATTTTTACTGCCACAAAATTGCATGTGGGGAGCTCCATGCAATGTTTTAACCCAATTACATTTCATTTAGTCTCAAAGTAGCTTCCTGTTATGAGCCAATCAGGCTCTGCTTTGTTGATAGCAGGTCAAGGGGTGCTTTACTAATCTTCCAAACTCAGCTTAGAAAGGTACGAGAAGGCATTTCTACATGTATTCTGCTACATTTAAAGTTGTGATTATGGCAATTTATGATTATTTATAATTAATGAGTCTATTCATTCACTTTTGCCATTGATTGTCGACATAGAAAATAGTCCAGCGCAACATAACTTTTGGAGGCGTAAGATATTGTAAGTTTACAATCACATGGCGCGTGTTAAAGCAAATCACATTGACTTCAACAAAACAAGCTGCCCGGGATTAAACAAGGATCTTCTCTGTGTGTGTGTGTGTGTGTGTGTGTGTGTGTGTGTGTGTGTGTGTGTGTGTGTGTGTGTGTGTGTGTGTGTGTGTGTGTGTGTGTGTGTGTGTGTGTGTGTGTGTGTGTGTGTGTGTGTGTGTGTGTGTCTTCTTAAAAAAGAAATGAAGTGGCCCTTTTTCCCCATCCTACAAACTGAAGCCACCATCTTGGGAGGACGGGACTTGATGAGGCCATTTAGTGTGGAGTGGCCAGCAGGCATGACTTCTGCACGGCGTCTAAAGGCCCGAGGATAGGGATATTTTGAAACAAACATCAAAGACACAGATCAGAAAGAGCGGCAAACGCATGAGAATTGAATCAGCACTCACAAAACCCCAGTTAGCTGATTGAGTCATCTCCAAATCTCCTTTCGCTGCGCATACGCAAATACTGAGAAATTCAAATAGTAAAGCAAACACACGCAGAACGTTTTTGTCACGGGCCTAGACAAGTATGCACACAATCACATCATGGATGGATTGGTTGAAAGTGACACTAACTGAACAGCTTACTGCTGACAATGCTTACTGAGATGCATAGCTGCTCGAGGTGCAACGGATCACAAAACTCACAGATCAGATCGATTTTATAGATCAGCAGAAGAAAAAGACAAAAATAACTTTGCTTTCTTTTCATTCTGTAAAAACAATTAAAGCAAGGAACTTTTTGCCCATGGTCTTAAATGAAAACAACATTGAAGATGTCCAATGTTTAAATAAAATCGTAAAAAAATATAATATAATCAGTACTAAATTGTGCGATATGAGACACGCATAATACCCTCTTCCTTTTAAACATGGTAGTAGAACTAGGCGAGTAATAGTCAATTCTGTAGAGAAGTCTGCGTCTCTCAATACACATTGTATTTGTTTACTCTTGACTGCTCCAATATGAGGACAAGCAGACGCATAGCGGCGACACACTGCCTCCTCTAGCAGCCGCCGTATAGGCAGCTCATTCCCGACATGTTGTAAAGTAGCAGCAACATAGTGCGACGTACCGTGAACCATTCATTGCGCTTCAGAGTAAAACCCGCATCTGTCTTGTCTCTTCTTTTCACTGCAACTCTGCATCAAAATTTATGGAATTATTACTTTAAAAAGTAACTGTGGCGGTACAACTGTATTTCACTATGATGGTTCAATTTTGTAATTGATCCCTGGTTCACATGGGACCTGAACCGCGGGGGGTGACCTGTATGGATCATGGATCAACTACCTTCAGTTACACCACTAATAGCTGAAGAACCCAATCTATCTATCTGGACTCAAGATAAGATCGACATCGTAACACGTACAAGTAGAACCCTAACCCTAACGTGTCACGCATGCAGACTACACACTTTGTTTCATCACAGAAACGCTTTTGAACATGACACTTGAACTGCCTGAACTGTTCAGACAGACATACAGATACATATTTAAATATGCAATAGATAGCATTTAATATTTTCAGTGCAGTGAAGCAGACACCCAAGCCATCCCAATAGGATGTTGGATGCAGTCTCCGTTCTGTAACCCCAAACACCGGACAAGTCACGTTGGCTCCGCGTCACTTTCTTACTTCTGTCACGCCAGTTCCCACAAGACGGCTCCGACCTCGCATTGCACCGCTACCTATTGTCAAGGCTAACCCCACCGAGAGGGAAGTGTTTTCTCCCAAAACAGGATTTATGTACATACGCCCCCCTCTGCGGTTGTTTCATTTCCTCGACACTCATTTGGGTCAATATTTTTAACACGGACAATTATCCCAAATTCCGTAAACAACCTCCCCCTTTCCTCTCCTCTTCCCCAGCTCCGTTAATCCTGTAATTTCTACGATGAAGCGAACAAATAGAAGTTAATGAGTGCCATTAAGAGGCGATCATTAAGGCGCTATTTCTGTGGAATGGAGGGCAGCCGTGGCATTGTTGTCTGTGCGTCGCTCTGTCTGGTTGTCAGACCGTCTCCTCTACTTTGCAGAGCGATAACTCATCCAAATACAATGATAATGGTCGGTCGTGACGTTTCCTTCAATGTATTCCTGACCCACATCTATGGCCTGCAGCCAACATCTGTATAGCGAGCACAGCGTAGCATTGTCTCTAAGAGGAGCGGAGAGGGATCCTCAAAGCGAGCAGTAATAAGTATACTACCCAACCGTTAATTCTGCTGCAGGTATCTTGAGTGGTAAGAGTGATAGTAGCCAACGCAGTAGTTGTTCGAGAAGAACTCTTGAGGTCCCTAAGCGGGAAGGTATTTATGTTGGCTACGCTGGCTGAGAATAATTTGGTTCCTCCGCACATTTTTCATAGGAAGAATCTTCCTATGAAAAAAAATTAAATCAAAGATCTTCTGAGATGGATGCTACGGTTTTTTCAGCGTCTGCATGACCTTCGTTTCAGAGACTCACACACACACCACTACTACTACTAAGGAGCAGTGGTTTCTGATTCATCAAGGCCACAGCCCAGATGTTTCTATGGAGTGTGGTGGCAGTAGGTGTGTGTGTGTGTGTGTGTGTGTGTGTGTGTGTGTGTGTGTGTGTGTGTGTGTGTGTGTGTGTGTGTGTGTGTGTGTGTGTGTGTGTGTGTGTGTGTGTGTGTGTGTGTGTGTGTGTGTGTGCGCATGCGCGTCTGTGTGCGTGTTTTAAGGCGCGTCTTTCTGCGCCTGCATCCAGTGTGCACCAGTGCGTACATGCATTCATGCATACATTTCAGCGTGCTTGTGTGTGTGTGTGTGTGTGTGTGTGTGTGTGTGTGTGTGTGTGTGGATGTAATGTATGTCTATGTGTGGGGGAGAGGGCGTGTTTGGGGTGGAGGGGTGACGGGTAGGAGGACGGAGGGGTGATGGGTGGGGGTGTATTTGGCTCTTTTTAAACATAGCTGTGTTGTTATGGTTGCCCAGGCTTTGATGTTACCCAAACCTCCAACTTGGAGGCTCTCATTTTGGGCTCATGACTCTGGAGAAGGCAATGACTTCCAGATTGGGACTCCTACTCACTGGAGGGTTAGGGTGGGGTGGGGTGGGGTGCGGTGGGGTAGGGGATTGCAGGGTGTGTGTGTGTGTGTGTGTGTGTGTGTGTGTGTGTGTGTGTGTGTGTGTGTGTGTGTGTGTGTGTGTGTGTGTGTGTGTGTGTGTGTGTGTGTGTGTGTGTGTGTGTGTGTGTGTGTGTGTGTGTGTGTAGGGTGGGGGGTGTTATTTAACAGCTGCGAAGGGCATGGGAGGTGGTGCTGGTCTGGGTGGTACTTGCTATGGGTGGGGGTCAGTTGTGGTGGTCTTGTTAATGGTCCAGTTATTAGCTCACCAAAAAGAAGACAAAGTGTGTGTGTGTGTGTGTGTGTGTGTGTGAGTGTGTGCGTGCGTGCGTGTGCGTGTTTTACTGTACTTCTGAGGACTGGTCTCTGAACTAACTATTTCTTTGGTTTAGAAGAGAGCCAGGAACATGGGCCCTCACTGCTATTATTATTTTTGACAAAAATGTATGAATACAAGAGCAGTGTGTCTATCATAAAAAAAAAAATATCCTATTGTACCCTTTAAATCAAGACAGTTAAGGTGACCACACTTTAACTTTTTCTGACAGACACAATTCACCCTCCTCATTTTATTAATGTGCAGCTATCGCTCATAAATAACCTTTTTTTACTCACTTGTTTACAACAGAGATCTAATTTCTCTCCGGTGTTATATAAGTTTGCTTCACTACTAATCTGATCAACTGTTGCTTTTTATTTCTTTTCATTAGCTCCTGCATTCCTACTGATTTGTAGGAATCACTTATTATCACTTTTATTATTATATCATCAGTTTTTTTATACATGGAGAGAGCAAACTTTCAGTTTCCATACCGAAACCATGACTTTTATCGATGTTTTAAACTACAAATGTTAACATGCTCCTTCTGGCTCGTCAGACCGCTATAAGTCTTGATTCACCTTTTCATTCTTTATTCATATTCAATATTTCTAGTCAAAGAGAAAACATTATTATCCCGAAAACATGACGTAAATTGAGAACATTTAAAGCCAATTCAAAGCCAAAGCCACATGCCTGAAAAACATCCGAAATACCTAAAAGGAAATATTCAAATTTCAGCATTCACGTTTTTTCTTTTGGGGGCAAATTGTTGTATGGGGTTCTCTCGCAGCCGCAGAGTTAAATCACTGCAGCGTACAAATTTTAATCACATAACAGAGATTTATACTTCAATAAGCGATTGTTTCGCTCATCTTTAATTGGACGGTTCGTTTCCAAACGCTGATTTAAATTACCTAAGGACGCCGTAGAATCGACAAGTCTCAGATGTCCTTGTTGGAAAAAAATAACAAAAACGCTCTTTGGCCGGCAAAGTGTTTGAATCCAAGCTTTACTTAAAAGGTTTTTCATAAAAGGAAGCTCAAGATCTGCCCTTCATACCCTGGGACGTTACACCCCCTCTGTTTTGTTCAGCTGGACCAATGGAAAGGTGGTATCAGAGAGAGAGAGAGAGAGAGAGAGAGAGAGAGAGAGAGAGAGAGGAGAGAGAGAGAGGAGAGAGAGAGAGAGAGAGAGAGAGAGAGAGAGAGAGAGAGAGAGAGAGAGAGAGAGAGAGAGAGAGAGAGAGAGACGAGAGAGAGAGAGAGAGAGAGAGAGAGAGAGAGAGAGAGAGAGAGAGAGAGAATTTGGATGTTTAATGTGTTACCTCCATGATGCAAGATTAAAGACGTTACACTCAAAGCACTCTGGAAGGACAAGAGAAAGGAGCCTTTAATTTCTGCTTCAAAAAAGGGAAAAGAAAGAAAGAAAGAAAGAAAGAGAGAGAGATCGGGGTAAAGAATAGATTAGTG
>NC_137200.1:6872625-6910125 GCF_960531495.2 Zeus faber
GTGTGATCTTACCCTTCCACAGAATCCCATTTGGGAACGGTGCTTAACCCCCAGTGCCTTGGGGGACTGGCAAAGTGTTTCCAAACCAAGCCAGTACCAGTTTTGGCGACCTTCGAGTGACAAAACCCTCATTTTTGTATGTCATGTGTATGAACTGTTTTTTGTCACCATGAAGCCAAAATAAAGGACAGAGAGGGCGAGAGAGATTTTTAGAGACAGAGAGAGAGCGGGAGAGAGAGTTTTAAAAGAACCTTTATTTAACTCATGTAGTATTTGCTGTAAAAAATATATCAACCAATCAATAAAAAATAATAATCATTAATAAATTATTAATTAATAAATCAAAAACATCCAACAGAAAAAAAACAACCACCAACACCAAAATAATCACGCAAACAGAGCAGAAGGTTCCATTTCCATCTAACTGATGTTTAAAATCCTTCATGTCACTCATCAGTTTGTAAAACATAAAATCAAGCCACACTCTGGCTTCTCACCAGAACAACAACAAGAACAACGAACAATGGTGAAAAGTGTTCTGTACTTTAGTTTTCCCTTCTTTTGCAGATCACCAGTTTTGCTCCCCAACTAGAAAAATATAAAGAGTTTCCATTTAGTTGAGGTTCAGCCTGTTTCTGTCCAAAGACAAAGGCAGTTTCATAAAATTATTCTCCGAAAACTTTCCAAATAAAATAGTTAAAACTTCACAAAGTGGCTCAAGTCTAGGGCATTTTATGTGCTGTTTACCTTGGCAACCACCTGGTGGTATCCGCCCCCAAACCATCCCGCAGTGCTGCCTTCACACACCATGATTCACACCTGACCTCACCTGGGCGTTCACCCTTTTTTAAAGGTGGCTCCATCTGCACCTTTTTCCACCCTTAGGTCATTAAAAGCACAACTCAATGAATCCCACTACACTGCAGTCGGGACAGGAATAAGTATATTGTGTTGCAAGATCAAAATTGCAAGGTTGCACTAATTCATCGGTTCCAGCCGTAATAGGAGCTCTGTGTTCATCAAAACAAGCAGAAATTTTAGTAGGCCATAATAATAAGCACAGTTATACTTGTTTGGGAAGTTGTTTTTGTCGTTGGTATAGTGGCGTGTGGTGATTTCATTGTAAAAAGTGTGATGTGGCAGAAAAAATGCTGGGAAACACTCCTCTAAACCAGGCAGCAGAGCCAGAAAAACAATGCTGTGCGTTTTCAACACACTTTGGACAGGACATACGAAAAGGCTTAATGTGAAAATAGCATAATCAGGCAAAATAAATATTTAACTTGCGTCCTAATTTTGATGTGGCCCTAATTGTTTCAGATTGTTTTACATCAGTTTTAGGTCATTAAACCACATTAAGCCACATTAAGCTCAATCGTTTCCATTTACATTCCATCGGTGATGTTGTTCTATTTTTTAACCACCTTATTGATTTCATTTAAACGTAGTATTTTCAGCACAGTTTCCCATTTTTTCCTGAATTAAAGATGAATTTACCTATTTTTATTTTATGTCATTAAGCCACATTAAGCCCTTGTTTTCACCTAAATTTGGGCTTTTTTTTTTTTTTTTTTTTTTTTTTTATATTTTCACACTTTCCCTTCTGACTGTTGTGAAGGCTCACGGTCTTGAATCAACGGTTTCATTGTCAGACTATTGTACATCAATTTTAGATCATTAATCCCCAATTTTGAAAAATTGAAAAAGCTGCAGATTATCATTTTTTTTAATCAAAGTTAAATAGTTTTTGTGGTCAGTTTGTTTGGACAAGAACTTTTATATGAAGGATGTCTTTTTTTAAGTTGGTTAAAAATACAACACGGCTGAGTCAGATCACCTGGGGAGACAATTTGGAAACTCCAACTTCTCCATAATGTACCGTTATGGCTCACAACGTGTCGATGACTTAAATTGCTGTTCACAGAGCAAATGATCTAATTATTAAAGTTAATAGTTACAAAGGCTTCACTCGATATTGTGAGTCAGTGAATAAATACAGTGTCATCAATGACCATGATGCAGTTTAGGATGACAACACAGCAACATGTAAGCATGACTGACATCATAAAATTGCAATGACAGTAGCATATACCTGCAGTAGAAGTGTTCTCATGGCAGACATGTTTGTGGGTTTCTCCTAATTTTCTTTATTTCATTTCCTTTATTTCTTTCTTTGCATTTGAAGAGGAAAAAATGTCTAAAATGTGTACCCAAGTAGAAGCCAAATATTATACCCAATTTAAAGTAAAATATGAAGTTAGTTACTTCTTAGTATTAGAAATATTCTTAAATATTCTTAGTATTAGATATTTACTGACTCTGATACACGTAATTATTAAACCCTGTGACATTTAACATCCAAACTGCAGTTGTAGAAAACAGAATTAAAAAATAAATGTTTACAACTGATTCCCAGTGACCCACGCTGCTGTTTCTGTTTTGTTCTGTATTGTTTTTTGTTTTGGAATCGACACTTCTGTCTTGTTGACGGCAGCAACGAGCAAGACATGGAATTTCCCCAAAAGTCAGAACATGGAGTCTCGAAAAAGTGAAAAAAAGGAAATAAAACACAGCAGCAGTATTTGCGAGTAAAGTTAGTCATCCAGTTTTGTTATATGTCATCCAAACGGCCATGCGTGTCAATAATTTGATAACTTGTTTCGACCAAACGACGGCCGCGGGGAAGCCCTGGTTCCCGGACGAGCTGCTGCGTTGCCGTGGCTTTGTCCTGAAAGTGCGTTCTCATTGTGAGAAAAGGAGAAATTACTTTACAGAAAGACATTAATAACAGTAACTAAACCACATTTACAGTATTACAATACCATATAGCATGCCCGAAAACCCACCGTGCATGGTTTCAAGGGACGGTTAGGCCTTTTCTCTGCCTTTACTGCACAGAATTTGACTCCGTCTCCTCTGATGTAATTTCTCTTTCCCCCCTTGGAGCGTGAGTTATTTCAGGGTGTCACCGTCCTTTCACTCTCACCGAGACGAGCCGCGTCATAACCCTTTCACTGTTTTCCCGCTTGACGTTCTGATACTGAAGCTCCCCAAACACCAGGTTTGACTGAAACCGTTTCCGGCTGAAGTGTCTGTTCAGTAACTGACGCAAGGGCCGTGAGATAGATGTTCTCGTTAGATAACAGAGTTTTGGTTTGTTTATTTATTTATTTATTTAAAGGGACATTTCAAAGATAGGTTCCCCCGTTAGAGCCAGCAAAATGCCCCCCCGAGCATTTTCCCAAAAGCAGCTAGTTTTTGTCAAAAACCAAAGGGGAGCAGACGGACCAGAACCTTCCAGAAAGTTTTTTTTTACTGATACAACGAAACGAAAACATTGAAACCAGACTTTAAATGTCATTCACTTTTCACTCAACCACAAACAGGATATGTGCAGTCAACTTCTGAATTTAGGGTCATTTCGGAACATAACATGTCGACACCTATGACCTAACATAAGTTCATGAAGGTCATTAAATAACCAGGCAAGTATTTATCTACAGTATCTATCTGTCTATGAATCTATGGATCTGTCAATGTATTTATCTATCCATCCAAGGGTAAGTAAGGGACGGAAAGGAAAGGCAAGACAAGGAAGAGGGCAAAAGGCGGGTAGAGGGCAATTTGAGGTCAGTGAGGATGGGGAGCGAGAGAGGGAGAGAGGGAGAGAGGGAGGGAGAGAGGGGGGGTTAGGTAAAGAGGAGAAGGGGGGACATACATCGGCATGAGGCAGAGTGTGAGTCGGGTGGGGTGAGGTTGGTTAAGGAAGTAGAGGAGACATGGGCGGTGGGCGCGAGACAGAAGGAGGAGCCCCAATGAGTTTCGGGTCGACTGACTCAGTCACATTCCTGCCCTCTACACCCTCCCACCCCACCCTGATTTACGGCATGCTGGGCCCCGGCATCACAGGGCCCCGGAGCCAGCAAGAGCCAAATTACAGTTATCTCACAGCATTCCTCCACAGCAAAGACAGGTTAGCGGCGGGGCCATGCTAAGTGTTAGGTGCTGCCTGTTGACAAATGACTTCCTTTGAAGGACAGAGCGCGTGAGCGAGAGAGAGCGCGAGAGAGAGAGAGAGCGACAGAGTAGGCATGCTGCGTACCAGGGTGTGCACAAGTCCTTAAAAAGTCTTAACATGGCAGTTTTACAAATATATGGCCTTAAAAGTCATTAGATAGTCTTAAAGTTTCAATTCATTGATATACATATATTGTACTTACCTACTTTATTGAGTTAGAAAGAGGTGATTTGTCCAAAAGATTTATTAAGATTTATCAAAAGTATTTAGTAGTAGTATCAAGTATTTTTCAAAGTATTTAAAGTATTTAGCTTTATAATTTAAGACACCCTCAGCCTCAGTCACACTTGTCACACAATCGGAAAATACAAATCGTAATCCATTTTGGTGTGTCCACATTCTCCTGTTCCCACCGTGTGGACAGCGGCCACTACAACTGATGCTGGACATTTTTGGATGGTGCTGCTTCGCCTTATTCAAAAGTTCAATAGTTCTTGTAAGTTCTTGTACGCTATAATAGCTGTTTGGTTTTGATGTCAATGGAGAAAGTGTTTAGCGGCCGCCATGCAGGTCGGTCGGGGTTCTGTGAATAGTGCCCACATTAGCGCTGTTATTACGTGACAATCTGATCGCAGTTATTTTAGCCAATCGCACTCATTTTGGAAAACTGTTGGATTCTACAATCATTTTGTGTCCATCCAAATTCCACGTGAATTTTAAGCCGAAGATAGAAATGTTGCAACAAATAAATGATGCCTTGAATTTTTGTGTTCTGATATTCATGTGTGTGTGTGACTTTTGTTGTTACTATCACACTGTTATAGGCTCAAACTATTATAGTGGTATGAAATTAGTGTCATTTCATCTCACATTTCATGATCGTGACGGCCCTAGTTAACATTTTTAACAACAAGAGAAGTGGCTTCCCTTGTGTGTGCGTGTGTGCGAGTGTGCGAGTGGGTGTGTGTGTGTTGGCCTGTGTTAATCATGTTTAATCATGTCTTGGTGTTTAGAACTAGGTTCCCAGACCACTAAAAAGTGCACTGGCCTTCTTAGAGTCAGTGCCGGCGGCCACCAAACCATATAACAAACCTGTGTGTGTGTGTGTGTATGTGTGTATCCTCCAGGGGTTCACAGGCCGCAATCTCAGGATCTCTCAGGGTTCTACTCCCTCCCTCCAGGTGGTCAGATCACACCCTCCATGGGCTGGTGAGTCTCCCTCACACACACACACACACACACACACACACACACACACACACACACACACACACACACACACACACACACACACACACACACACACACACACACACACACACACACACACACACACACACACACACACACACACAGTGACCCAGGCCAGGGATCTATACATCAGCATGCATCTCTTTTGTCACAACATGAGTCCAGGCTTGCTAACCCGAGGTCCTGTTGGCATGGATACCTGCTCAGCTCATGCTCTCCATTTATCTGGTCAAAACAAGAAGAATGTGTCGAACTGGGATGTTAAGCCCCCAAAGGCACTTTCGGCGTACTGTTGTTGCAGAGGAATGCTCAGAGAGGTCAGTCGGAAAGCGAAGACCCCGTTGGAAGTGAACCTCACCGTGGCCCCCTACCGGCTGGTACCAGAATCATTTTTTAACCAACTTAAACTTTTTAATACAAATAAAGGCTTCATCCTTCATGGGCCCCATGTTTATTGTGAGCTCATCATATCTCACTGGTTGATTGGCGAGCTAATAATGATGACCACTTGTGGAATGGCTTGCCAAACCTCCATTGCTTGGCCGAACAAATCCATGGATTAGAATCTGTTTCTTACTGGCCAGTTGACTAGGAATGAATCCCCAACAACAGACAGTTAAAGGCTTATATCAAAATGTCATGGAGATTAAGCAGAAGGGTTTAAGACATTATTGTGGTGTCTGTGTTTGTGTGTGCGTGTGTGTGTGTGTGTGTGTGTGTGTGTGTGTGTGTGTGTCTGCATATTGTTTGTATGAGTTTTTCATTTGTGTGTGCGTGTGTGTGCATGGGCACAAGACAGGCAGAGTATGAAGAGCCATACTGTATGAAGTGTTGTGTCATGCACGTACAGTAAATGTATAATTGCCTGCAGGCTGTCCATATAAAAAAACTATTACGAGAATTGCAACCGGCCGTCCTACTGGAATCATTTAACTGCTACATAATTGCATTCTGGGATACATTCACTGCCACAAATTTGCATGCCGGGAGCTGCTGTCAGTAAATCAAGATTTAGTATCACGTTCCTTTTAGCTTTAAATGGGTTACGTGCCAATCAGATTCTGCTTCGTTGATATTGCATCAATAGTCGACGTCACATGCTTTACTAATCTTGTCAACTTGATGTAAATTCACTGGGACATAGGAGAGCTTGGAAAGGTACATGAGAGCATTGCTATCCTTATTCTGGGGTGTCTAAACCCATTTTGGTAAATATTCACATTTTTGGAGTCTTTTTTTAGATTTGCTATTGATTTTTTTTGAGAATCTCCGCTGTCTTATTTCCAGCTGTGTAAAGTATCGCCAATGTTTGGTCACGTGACGCATGTTAACACAAATCCCGCCGCCGTCAGCGAGGCAAATGCTGGATGATGTCCCTCCTTTCCTCCGTAATTTCCCACGTTGCATGATTAAGATTTTCAGGGATTTTTTATCTTTTTTTCTAGAAGCACTCGCTGTGGATTTTCAATCCTATTATTTACAACTAATCTCCTTCATCCCAGATTATCTGTTTGCCTTCTTCTTTTGTATGTTTTCCCTCTGTTTAGGGAGGTGGGGGGGGGGGGTAGTGAATCAATAGTTAAATGTCAAACAGTCAACTCACATTGTGTGGAGAAAATCCTCTTCACGCCTCCTGTCTCCACAGCCACCTCCATACGCCAACTGTGGTTGTTTAGTTGGATGGATGGATGGACAGAGGGATAGAGGGATGCATGAATGGACGGATAGATGGACAGACAGATTGATGGCTGGATGGATGGATGGATGGATGAACAGAGGGTTCTAGAATTAGCTGAGGACATGTATTGTGTTAGTTCTGCCACAGCAGGAGGGTAGGGCTCAGTAGTCCAGTCAGCCGAAGAAGAGCGGGTTTTGCAATGATCTTATACCATCTCAACCATGAGACAACTAATACCTCACAGGAGTTAAAAACAAAATGTTCCTCTTTAAAACACAATACAAACAAGCAAAGAGGAAGAACAGTATGAATAGAATATGATGCTTGTAAAAAAATAGGTAGCTTGACATAACTATATATAAACAGATTATATTAAATGCAGGTCTACCCCAAGTACGGATTTAATTAAAATACAGGTCAGCTGTGAGTGAGACTCAGTCTCTTAGTTTTACCATTTGGCCTTTGCAGAGCCTGAACTAATTATCAACAGGGATCTAAGATGATATTTAACTGCAACAAAAACTCTCCACAACATGCCTGTAAACATCACATTCCCTCCCTCGACAGCCATTTAATCAATTATCACAATTAACTTAGCGTGAAAAATGTTGATTATGAATACTGAATACTTTAGAGGCGTGTCGGGGCAGATAATCACACTGTTTTATATTGATTTACACAGTAACCAGCTGGCCACTACAAATGAAAGCATTTTTTATAAATCCAATTTCACCCAAGAGACATGGGTGCGACTTGGCCGTCATAAGACCACTGACATTAATTCACAGGTTTTTTAAAAGATGAGAGACTCATGAGACAAACCAAACTGACAGAGTGAAAACACAGCACTTTATACCCAATGAATCCTGCTTCTACCCAGGGCATCCCATGATACTTTGCAGTCGGAGAAGGAGGATGGCAAGAAGCCACCGCTTTTGTGTGTAAATGCATTCAGTACCGATGTTAGCATTGATATGCTGATGATCTGTGTTATTACTGACTGACAGACAGACAGACAGAATCAGATTCAAGATTCAAGAGGTTTATTCGTCACATACATATACATATACATATTTTCATACATACTGTATATGCAGTGAAATGTCAATGCAATGCACCCGGTGATTACACACAATATGTTCTAGACTGAACACAATAGCTACCTACCTACTTGACTTACTAACTGATTCCTAAAACGTAATGCAGTAAGGTGAATACTATAGAATAAAATAAAATAAAATAAGAACTCAAGGGTAATGCAGGGTGGGGGTACAAAATAGAATAAAGGGAATAGGCTTATGTATATGGGATAGAGTTATGTATATGGGATTGGCTATTTATGTAAATACAGATATGTGCATTAAAGTGGCATGTGAATAAAGTGAGGTAGTGTTTGTGAGATATCCAGTACAGTATACAACAGTACAGCGCAGCAATACTGTAACACAGAACAACCCAGAACAGTGACACAGTATGCGGTACAGTATGCTACATACAGTACAGTAGGTAGTGGAGCCTATGTGTGTGGCTCAGTGAGGACCCCTGGTGAGGTCAGCGTTGACAGTTCTTATGGCTTGCAGGAAGAAACTCTGTCTCAGTCTCTCTGTTCTCGCTGTGTGACTGTGGAGGGTTTGCCCGACCGCAGCAGCTGGAACAGTCCGTTGTTGGGGTGGTGAGGATCCTTCATGATCCTGCGGGCTCTGCTACTACACCTCCTGGTGTACAAGTCCTGCAGGGAGGGGAGGGTAGTTCCAGTGGTACATTCAGCTGCCAACGCACCACCCTCTGCAGGGCCTGCCTGTCCTGAGCAGTACAGTTCCCAAACCAGGCAGTGATGTTGCCTGTCAGGATGCTCTCCACTGCTCCACAGTAGAAGGACTTGAGGATCCTCACCGAGACCCTGAATTTCCTCACCTGCCTGAGGTGGTAAAGACGCTGCCTCGCCTTCCTCACTAGAGTGTCTGTTTGTAAAGTCCATGTTAAATCCTCTGTGATGTGGACTCCCGGGTACTTGAAGCTGCTCACCCTGTAGACAGAAGTCCATTAATCACCAAGGGCGCGTGCGTCCTCGATTGTGATCCACGTCTAAAGTCCACAATCAGCTCCTTAGTTTTGCTGACGTTCAGGACGAGGCTGTTGTCCTGGAACCAGAATGCCATCTCCTAACCACCTGGGGCTGGGCTGAGAGGAAGTCCAGGATCCAGGCACACAGCGGAGTATTCAGTCCGAGCTCATTCAGCTTGACAGCCAGTCTGGAGGGGACTATGGTGTTGAAAGCTGAACTGTAATCGATGAACAGCAATCTCACATAGGCCCCCTTCTGGTCATCTAGGTGTGTGAGCGTGGTGTGCAGTACCTGGGAAACCGCGTCATCCATGGATCTGTTCTGCTGGTACGCAAACTGCAACGGGTCCAAGGTGCGGGGGAGGGAGGCGCAGATATAATCCTTAATCAGCCTCTCAAAACACTTCATGACCACCAAGCTGAGGGCCACCGGACGGTAGTCATTCAGGCAGGCTGGAGAGGCGATCCTCGGGACAGGACTGACAGTGGACCTCTTGAAGCAGGACGGGACCACTGATTCAGCCGGGGAGATGTTGAATATTGTAGTGAACACCGGGGCTAGCTGGTTAGCACAGGTACTTCAGTACTCGCCCACATATGCCGTCTGACATCATGCTAGGACACTAGGAGAGACACAAGGCCGTCGTTTTAAGCAGCCGTGCGAGCATTCAGAGCGCAACCGATGGATTTATGAAACCCACCGCTTCTGGTTTGGAAATATCCGAACTTTCACCGTGGGAACAATGCTGTCCGCTAACGTAGCCACGAAGCTCACCTCTACATCCGTAAACTTGCTGACGTCACTTGAACTTGATTGGAACATGTCCCAGTCGATGTCAGTCAGAGCGTCCTGAAGTGCAGCCTCTGATTGGTCCGTCCACCGCTTCACTTCCCTCAGCACCACCAATTCTCGCGCGATCAGAGGCCTGTAAACAGGAACCAGCGAAATCGTGACGTGACCTGATTTCCAGAAAGCAGGGAGCGAGACGGTGTGGTATCCGTTCTTGTGAGGTGTGTAGCAATGGTCCAAAGCTCTACGTATCTCCCCTGGTGGCACACTTGATGTGTTGGTAGAAATTAGGCAGAACTTTTTTAAGGTTTGCCCTGTTAAGGTCCCCAGTCACCACCACGGCCGCGTCGGGATGTTAGTTTTGAAATCCGCACAACACATCATACAGGTCCGACAGTACTGTGTCGGTGTCCAATTGCGGTGGAATATAAACGGCTGTAATGATGACCGTGCTGAATTCCTGGGGGAGATAAAATGGATGGCATGAGATTGTCAGCTCTTCCAGGTTTGGCAAGCAGGAGCGGGAGAGAGTCTTGGTGTTGTTGGGGTTACACCATCGGTTGTTACCATGAGGCAGTGGCCTCCACCTTTGGATTTACCTGACTCCCCCGATCTGTCGCCGCGGAACACGGAGAAGGACTCGACTGGACGAATGGTTTCATCCGGCACCAGTGGGTTCAGCCATGTCTCCGTCATGCAGAGGACGCAACAGTTTCTCGTATCCCGTTGGAATTTAATCCTCGCTCAGGTTCATCCATCTTGTTCTCCGAAGACTGAAGGTTGGCAAGAAGGATGCTTGGCAGAGGTGGACGGTAAGGTTGCGTCCTCATGCTGACCCGAATGCCGCCTCATTTACCACGGCGCTTTCACCGTAGGCCCGCTTGTGGAACAGCGGCTCCATTTTTGTTGTTGTTGTTGTTGAGGGTGTTGGCGTGTAAAATTTCAATCGGCCACTCTAGTTCCATGGATAAAAAGTCCCAAAGTTGTTCTTTCAGGGAAGTTTTTATATCCTCGAGTGCATCGCGGCCGTAAGAGATAACTGCCGATGCTTTTTTGGCAGACATTATGATAAAAAACTGAAAAAAGATAGATAGATAGATAGATAGATAGATAGGTAGATAGGTAGGTAAGCCCCTTTCCCACATGGAATCTGTAACATTGCTGACAAAAAATATCTGGCAAAGGCCAGAAAAGTTCCGTTTGGAGTCTGTTCCCACCTTGACGACTGTTACGGATACAGTACGTAATGCTCGCTCCAGAGGTGTCTAATATCACACGAGACAAGGCAACAGAATCTGTTTTGTTTGTTTAGACCAGTACTGCGCTCCCCGTCTCCCCGTCCCTCCCTGAGGGACTCGGTTCCCTCCGCTGACAGAGCCCCCGTCCCCGGACACAACAACCCCAACCCAATTTTATTAAATCAGTGTGATCATGTTCAGCCTGCCCTACACTCTCTGCCTCCAGAGAAGGAACGTGCTCCACCCGTTCTACCTCTCGCTGTGCCGCTGTTCTACCGCTCCCTCCCTCCTGCCCTGGGTAACGGTGTAGCTGGCAGGCAAGCCAAGCATTGTGCGCGATGTCCGCGATTTTTACAGAAAAATAATACAATTTAAGAATTAAAAGACCTGTCTCTGGATGTGTTTCTGTTTCCCGTCTTTGCAGCCGAGCGCCACAGTTCGGACTCGCCATTTTTCCCAACGAGAATGTTTTTTTTCTTCCCAAAAACATATAATTAGAAAAATATATTTGTACGAAATAAATATTCAGAAGAAATCGATATTTGTGCTTTATTTGGATTTAACTGCTTCCATTCCCACATACTTCCATTCACAGCTGTACCGGAATTTTCCCGCAAATGATACTAGATCAAGAGTGGGGAGAATTAGGGAACAACTTTTACAGAACATCATGAGACCGTATCCCTTTCCCACATGACGCCAATATGGAACATTGCCAGTAGACTTACGGCTTTCAGTTCAAGTGAGGAAGGGGCTGTAGATGGATGGATGGATGGATGGATGGATGGATGAATAGATAGATGGATAGATCTAATTATTTTTATCGCAATGTTACATTTTTATTTTAGGTAACCTTGAATATATTTTTCTCACTGCAACATTTAAATTTCTATGTTGTTATTTTACATTTTATTAATTTTTTTGTTTTCCATTTGCTTTGGCAATGTAAACGTATGTTTAAATTGAACAGATAGATAGACAGGTAGATAGATCGATAGACAGACAGATAGATAGATAGACAGATAGAGAGATAGACAGATAGATTGATAGATGGGACTTTTGTAACATGCAAATGGGGGCATACGTGTGTATGTGTATGCATGCGTGTCTGGAAGTGACTGTCAGTGTAGACCTGGTCGTGGCCCTGCGTTAGGAAGGGCCACTAGTTGTCTGTAGGGATTTGCACATGAATGATGTTCCTGGAGGGGTGGAAGGTGTGATTCCTGAAGCCAGTCCCAGTACCCCCCCTTCCTGGGAAGTGGTAGGGGAACCATTCAATGGAAACAAACTCAATTTAGAGAAAGAAAAAAGGTTAAAGGTCCTTACGCGGTGGCGGTGGTGGTGGTGGTGGAGCTGGTGATACCAGGTTTGGCTAAAAAGCACCAACAGTGGCTCTATTTTTCCTCCCCCTCGCCTCCCCACCCCCGGCAGGCAGGGCCAGCCAGTCTACCCTGGCCTGTCCTCCTGTGGATTCAGACAGCCTTACTCCTCCAACATCCCCAGCACCTCCTCCTACTCCAGGTAACCTGCCGGGCCAAGCTGAGAAATACTTGAGGCAGGGCATCTTACGCTTTGCGGGAACTCCCATTTACCACACATTCAAAATGGCCGAAGTTTTAAGACGTTAACATTGGTATCTTCCTGCATCCCACTACCTCAGATGTGGGCATTTGTTAAGTAGCAGCTGTGAGTCAGATTTTCAGGCCTTTATGGATGTGTGTTAAACCAGAGGACGGGCGCTTGCAACAAGGCTCAGAGCCCAAACCGAGCCGGGTGAAGCTGCTGTCTGTGCACCGCTGCAATCTACACCAGGCTCTGTACGTAGGCTGCTTGTCATTGTAGCCCATGTCCGCTGCATGTCCATGTGCGTGCACACACACACACACACACACACACACACACACACACAAATACACACATGCCCACGTATCGTGCGAACCAGCAGAGATGTCGTTTTTTTTTTTCCTTTTCTTTTTTTTTTCCACAAAAGCATTCATTTCCAAAACGTTTCACCATTCCTCTCTCGCCTTTCAACTAAACCTAAAAGCCTGTCCTTCTCTACAAGGCTACAAGATATATTCCTTGTCTTCAAATGCAGCTTCACAAGTCATTGTCTGTGTGTGTACACGTGTCTATGTGCGTGCGTGTGTGTGCATGCATTCGTGCGTCTGTGTCTGTGTGTGTGTATCTGTGTGTGTGTGTACAATCTGTAAAAAAAGAAAAACCTCAACTTTTAAAGATTTCCTCTTAGTGCACAAATGCAATTTTGTGTTTGGCTATGTCGTTTTTGCAAATATTTCTTTGAGGCCAAGATATGACACAGAGATACACAGGTAAGTTCCTTCCTGAGCAGAGCTCATTTCTGGGAAGAGAGAGAGAGACGTACAAACCATTGCAAAGCCTCCTGTCGCTCACATCTGTCACCTCTCTTCCCCTCAGCCAACCTCTTGTGTTCTCTGGCAGCTATTTGAAACTCGATAACCAAAATTGGCAGTCCGCCACGCCACCAGATATTAGAAACTTAACCGGAGACATGGATCCAGTTGAAAAGCGTTCAGATAACGACCCCGCGTTGCCATCGAGTCACGCAAGAAGGAGATTTGAGTGCTACATGCAGAGCCGTCTTCAAGCCGTTCGAAAACAAAGGCGAGGGGAGTCGTGGGAGGCGAAACCTTAAATCCAACTCAAATGCACCATGGTTGAAGCAACAAATGATTCATATTTATTGTTGAAACTATTTTTAACGCACCATCGTTATGCTGAAGTTTTTCCACTAACTAGATGTAGATATTACAAAAAAACAGGCCAAAAGGACAAGTCCAACAGAATCTTTAGCCCATGCTCCTAATGCTGCCTTCTCAGTATTTCTGTGGCGCCCTCTAGTGCCCATGTTTGGCCACTTCATCTCTCCTCAGCTGGAGTTAGAAACAGAACCAGCACATATTTTACCGGCTACAGTTTTATCTCTGTGCTTGAGCTGAGCTGGCGGTGGTTCAGCTCACTTGAGTAATTTATCTCGCACCAAAAGAACATAGCCTAAACATTTGCTCCACCTGATGCTTAAATAGTATGGCCCCTTGTAAGGAACTGTTCTATAAATAACTAAATTAGGAGGTTTTTCAGATGCTGTGGCGTGCAGGCGTACGTTACGGCTCGCCTCCCGCACTCCCTTGCCAGCGAGCACCGAAGCACATATATTTAGGTTGATTGGACGCAGATGCGTCTGGTCGACCGACTGAAAAGCTCCCGGCTTTCCTTTGCCCTTCTGACCAGCGCTCGGCCCTCGTCCAGCCCACCACACTCGGTTTGAAGTCTCCGACCCTGAGCAGTCGAGGCGCGCTTGCAAGCTTACTGCTTTACCCAAACATTTGCCTCTGCACTTGTTGTCCTGTGTTGCTACTGCCACAAAACAAGATGAATCACATATATTTGTGTATGATTTGTGTGTGTGTGTGTGTGTGTTTGTGTACACAATATCTGTCCATCACCTATCTACCCTTCTGTCTATTAAACATATTTTCATTTTAAAATTCTCTCTCTCTCTTTCTCTCTCTCTCTCTCTCCCTCTCTCTCTCTCTCTCTCTCTCCCTCTCCAGGTTCTCTCACTCTCTGATGCTAGGACCATCAGGGATGCACCCCACTGGGATTCCTCATCCAGCTATAGTGCCCCCTACAGGCAAACAGGAGCACGACCATTATGACAGGAGCATGTATTTGTGAGTGTCCCTCTTTCCCTCCCCCTCATCATCTGTATATGTCATCTCTCATATATAGTTCTTTATGTGTTTTTTTGTTTTGTGGGGGGGGGTCTTTCCCTGCTTATTGGAGTGGGGTTGTTATAAAGAGATGAACAATGAAACTTGATTTGAAACTTGACCTTACTCACCATATGCCCCACTCCCCCTCATCTCAGGAAGCCCCAGGTAGAGGTCAAGCGTGAGAAAGAGCCCAAGAAGCCCGTCATCAAGAAGCCGCTGAACGCCTTCATGCTCTACATGAAGGAGATGAGGGCAAAGGTCATCGCAGAGTGCACGCTAAAGGAGAGTGCCGCCATCAACCAGATCCTAGGGCGAAGGGTGAGGGGACACGCACGCACGCTGTTATACTGGTACCAAAGTGACGTGAGAGTAAATACACCTGGCAAGTGAAGACCCATGTTTCTGGTGCACTTCTAAACCAAAAAATAGTCAAGTCAAGTGTAGTAAAACACACATACATAGAGAGCACTGTGGTAATGTAAGCCACCCCTATCCGGGTCTTCTTTTCTGTCCATCTAAAGCAACCCCAACCCTAAGCTGGGGTACCAGACCTCCACGAGGGCCAGAGATTGCAGGGGGCAGTCATGAACCCTTGGACGTTTTAAGGCGTATCTTTCCTAATAGTCAAATTTTAGTTGAAAAACCCACACGTATCATAAATCCCCGATCAAAAGGAAAGGTAGACTAGAAGAAAAAAAAGTTTATATCTTACATCTTCAATTGGAGTTTGGATCTTTAATTGGAATGTCAATTCACTGACATAAATAACAACAACAAACAAAACTGTTGTTTTTAATTGTGTGAAACTATTTTGCAGCCCTGCACCCGGCAAAGTCTATGCTCCCATGTGCATATACCGATGCCTGTGAATAACTGTTGTGCTTTTGCGTGCACTGTACTGTAGGGATCAGCGCTTGACTGTTGTACTGTCTATCCATCTCCAGTGGCACGCTTTGACCCGCGAGGAGCAGGCCAAGTACTACGAGCTGGCCCGGAAGGAGAGACAGCTCCACATGCAGCTCTACCCCAGCTGGTCTGCCAGGGACAACTACGTGAGTTCTGCTCTTCTCCACCGCCAGACTGCTGCTCGCCGTGCTAGTGGGAGTTATGTACAAGCGGCACGTTTTATGAGCTTTGGCTTTGACCGGTCGCCTCCCCAGAACAGTCCAGGTGTGGCAGAAAAGGTTTGGCCTGGTTTAGTGTCCATTGTGATCGTTCACAGCCAGCATCACAACCCTGTTGGTACAAAAGTAGATTCAAAACATTTATCTACTGGGTATAAAAGAAGATACTTAACTGTCCAAGGCTGCTAACAGCACACCAAAATTGCCATTGTGTTTTCAGTGGAGTCGGTGGTATATTTATTGACAGATGATAATATTCTAGCTATTGAATAGCTCAGTGAAACAACATTTTGATGGAGAGAGTCGTGGCACTGAGGGTGGACCTACCAGGCCTGGGCCCACCCACCTGTACTACTGAGCCGTCCTAAAATCACAGTGGGGGTTTTATCCTTTAAAGCTTAAATGATTTTAATTAACATTTACATTTTAAATAATGACAGAATTCTCTCCCTTTCTAAAAAGGGTTCGGGTTGGATCATTACAGCACGGCCCCTTACTACTCACCATTTGCATGAACTTGTCTCTTAACATTTGAGAAAGATCTTACAGAAATTCCTGACTATGATCATATGTACAGTTTCAAAAGCAAACCTCATCAAGTCCAATGCGTCTCAAAAACGCATGATAACATAAAGTATTCATTTCATGCATCATTTTATTTGATTGGTGTCCTAAGGGATTATCTAAAAAATGTAAATATGTAATTGAATGGCAACGCCTTGACAGCAATGGTTTGCCAACAATTTTTTGCAAGTTCAAATATTAAAGTAAGTCAATTTGTCTCTGGCTCTTATTCAAGATGTTTAAATATGTCTGCTCTAATAAATAAAAAAATAGTTTGCATGCAGATTTATTAAGGCTATCCCACCCAGCACTCTGTGCTGCTCAGCTTCTCAGCACCTCAGCTTCCAGCTGCTTAAAATTCCACAGAAATATACATATTGGGCATGACTGAAACATCTACTGTAAACCTATAAAATAAAAGACATGGGTGTGCAAACAGTATTCAGTATTTATGTAACAAGACTTTCATCTAAATTGAAACTGGGATACAGCATCCATCCGCAACCTCCTTCTAACGGGCCAGACTACTGTGTGTTTTCATATAAAGTTGACTCGGAAAGATACCAAACAATTTTTGCACAGATAATTAATTGCATTTATTTACTGGATAATAATGGTATGAATAGAAGTGGGATAAATGTTCGAAGAAATAATCATTTTCATTGGATATTTCTCTCAGTGCTAAAGGACCAGGAAGATTCTTCCCAAAATGTTGGTGATAGCGTTTGGGGAAACACATGCTTATAGTTGTGTTGTCAAAGCACTGGTTTGCCAAGAGGTTGTCAGTGCCTACTTTGTGATACAATTTGCATAGGTGCCTACAAAGCACCCAGTCAGGTCTGGATACGTAGACAAGCGTTTGTCACATAGAAATCCACTGCAAATGGGTGAACTCATCAGATGAGTTTGTTTTCCAGTAAAGTCACGTCAAACTCAGGCCTCTGCTTCTGTACATCTGGCGAGGCATGACATCTCTGTGTGGACAATGCGTGTCTTTTTTTTTTTCCCAGAATGCCGTTTTTGCTGTGTGTGTGTCTCTGACTTGTGAGTGTGCTGTTGCGTTCTTGCAGGAAGCAGGCCGTAGCGGGGTCGCAGGGGAAAACAGTAAAGCTGATTGGGTAGGGACACGTCTCACGGCTGATTTCTACCTCTTGTGTTTTGCATGCCTGGCTGGGGCTGTCACAAGACGCACGCAGGGACTTCTGGGAATCCGTAGTCCACCAAGCTACAGATTCCCTTTGTGGAGTGCTTCCAGGCAAATTCTGAAAAGTTTCCATTGTACTGCGGCTCCGCACACTTTGTTCTTCCCACATTGCACACGCAGGAGCGGCCGCCTGCAGTTAGGGTGATTGAGATGGTGATGTGACTGGCCAAACTGTGCATGAGCTAACATCATAACGCTGAGGCCGAGGTGCCGAGGCCCACGGTGGCTTCCCATCGTCCACGGCTGCCATTCTGCCCTACTAACAGACAGCAGGCTGGCATGGCTGGGCTGGGCCTCTTTTCTCTGGTGGGAGAGTCTTCACTTTGTTTTGTTTTTTTACTTTGAAACTGTGGCTTTGCTAATTATTTGGTTGAGATCGGGTGGAGGAAATGCACTTGTTGGGAAACAGAGTGTGTGGGTGTGGCGGCTCGATAATCAGTTACCCCGGGATTCCTCTTCTGGCTTTATGAATGTGTTAAAAACAAGACATCTAGTAAAATGCTGCGATATGTTTGGGGGGACCATATGCCGGGACCCATGCAGATGAGTATTTCATTCGTGCAAATCCAAGTCCACATCAAAAAATAAATAAACTGGTTCTCTAGCAACTGGTTTATTGATATTTGTGTCCTTGCCAGCCGACCTGACGACCAACCTAAAAACTTGAGACACATCCTGACAGTGTAGGGTGTTAATGGAAAGGTGGAAAATCTAGGTTCAGAAAGTAAAGCTCCACTCCGGGTTTTCGAATCAACCATGTTGATTCACTAACTAACGTCAACCCAGAGGAGTGGAATCAAAAGGATCAGTTGATGGCTGGAGCAAAAACATGGCAGGATTTTTAACTTCCTGGACCGGGAATTTTCCACCTCTGGGAAATGAAGCATAAATGGAACACAAATATGCTGTGTGGGCGACGCCTTTGTTTAAAAATTGTAAAAAACTGGTTTATATTCTAACAAGATGCATACCCCCCCCACACACACACACACACACAGACACACACACACACACACACACACACACACACACACACACACACACACACACACAGACACACACACACGCCCACACACTGTCTCCCTCCATCTTCCACCTGACAACAATCTGACCTCACATGACGTGCTACCAACAAAGGAAACACACAGATATGTGTGTTTGTGTGCGTTTGTCAGAGGGTGTTTCTCATCCAGGTTCTAAAAACACTTTTGCACATACGCCTACAGATATACAGACACCCACACACACACAGCTGTACGTACATATACGATACACGCCCACAGACACCGCACTTCTGAAAGCTGCAGTTGCAGGAGAAGGCTTCGCTGCGACCACAAAGTCACGATGGAGGGAAAACACTGAGGCGTAGGCGTCAGATACATGGAGCCACATCCTCCATCGCCGCCCCGCAGGCTTCACCTCCCTATTACACCAGTACACCACTACACACCAGTACACCACTACACACCAGTACCCCACTACGCACCAGTACACCACTACACCAATATCTGCTGTGTGAATGGACTTGATCACTAACAGTGGATTTGTGAGCTGGGTGTTGTGTATAGGATTTGAATTTCTACTCTACTATCAACGGTAATAAATATATTCAATTATCTTTCAGTTTTATTATTATTCCTATTTTTATTTTTTGTATTTGTACTACTCTGCCCAGCAGTCTCTTGAGTTTGCCTAAAAGCATTTCACTACATACTGTACAGTGCAATATGTATGTGACGAACAACTATTCTGTAACTTACCAGAGTAACACAGAAGACAAGGATGAGGGCCACATGAAAAAATGTCAAAAATTGCCATGTGAAGGAAATTATTTGAGTTCTTAGAGTCAACTGTACATTCTGACTTTTTTTTCCCTCAAATACCATTTTTTCATGTGGCCCTAATCCTTCTCCATAGAGTAAGGAACCAATCGAGAAATCAAAATATCTTTTTTTTTAGATGTTGGCTTCTTGAATGAGTGCAGGCACTGGGTGAGATAGGTTAGGGGGGGGCGTGTGGATACGCAGACTGTCACGGTCAGATCAACCAAATTAAGTAGGTAAAGTAATTAAAAATACTTTTTAACACTTAAATCTCTCTAAAGGATAATGTTTGGGGTTATTGATAAACGGGTCACATGGACGTACAGTCAGCAAACTTAAATGCTCCTCATCCGCCATCATGTCATACACCATTATTGGTCACTGTGTCGCGTGTCAGATATTGTTGTCTTTATTTTTTAGTGCAAAAAAAATGGTGAGTGGAGTAAATTACTTTTAAAGTCAGTTAAGTTTGGGCTGCACTGTTTTGCACTTCGAAATAAAACTGGCATGGAATTCAGATTACTACCCTGCAAGAAATAAAAAGTAAGATTCAATATTGCATTAAGGCAAATGTACTCCAATATGGAAACCCACTAAATCTGAAATTATGAATTTAGGCAAAATAACTCAAATTATGGCCACATTGCCGTATGTCCTTCCCTCTTTTTGGTGTTAGAGTAGGCTGGTGGCTAATACTTCCAACCCCTGATGGTGAAACACACTAAATATTTTGAACACTGTCTCTGTGCTTTTCCATACTGGTGTCTGACACGAGCGGTTTGTTTTTTTGTCACTCCGCAGGGAAAGAAAAAGAGACGAAAAAGAGAGAAGCAGCAGGACTCCAACACAGGTAAACGACCCCAACAACTACACTCCACTTCCACCACCACCTCCACCTTGGTGTTTAGCCATAGCAACAATTTAAAACTCCAAGACTGGAGAGCGCTTATCCACTGTAACGTGGCCTGAAAATGCTACCAAGGTTAAAGATTGGAAAGAGCAGGATACTGTACAGACAAAAAATTACAGGTTTGGATTGTTTTAAAGAAAAAATATAATAAAATCTTTGCACACATCTGTAGAGGGACGTAGGAGAAGGAGTGGAAGTCCTCAAAATATTAAAAATAGCTTCCCACTCACTGTCCGAACATACGATTAAAATCAATTATACATTGATTCATTGATAAAATTGGATAAAGAATATTTTTTTGGTTGTTTGGACATCTTAGCAAAACCCTGACCAAGCATAATGCTTTCACCAGTGACGTGCCAGGGCAGGCAGCGTAGCCAGGGCAGTCATCAAAAGAAAGCAAAAGAAAGTAAATGACGGCTGTTTATTTGATAAATATTCTCCAAAATTGTGCAGACTGTGTATCTGTCGCTGTCGCTACAGCGGAGCGTCTGCTCTGGTGCATGAGCTTCGATCGTGGTGAAAAGTTAGACTCTAGTTTGAGACGAGACACTCAGTAAAACGAGTCGTTCCGTTTGTTTCAGTTGGTTTAATGCACGGTGAGTTCCAGTGAATGAGAGTTTTTTTGCAATGATTACAATTCATTTTGGAATAGCAAGTACCATAAAATATAATAAAAATGTAGACTTTTATTTGAAGTTTGAACTCGACATTTCCATTTTAGTTATGTGTTGGGTCCTACTATTGTAAAACTCAGTGGGAGTTACAGGTTTCCTTGTACTGAAACTTGATGACAGTCCCATTTTATTGGAACTCAGGGACAGCTTCATGTTCGATTATTGTTCCATAGTGAATAATGAATAATAAACACGCAGTGTCAAAATAAACAAATTTACCATTGTGTGAGCGGTAACTGAAAATTGCAGCGGTAGTATCTTTAGCTGTCCCATCATGAGACCAAATAAGAACATTTGATTTATTTTGTGATTTATTGTATGTTTATTATGAACATACAATTGAATGAAAATCAGAATCGGCCAAAACAGAATTGCCGCGTCCGATTTTTTTAAACTCAGAATTGGCCAAGAAAATTGCAATCGGAGCATCTCTTGTTCGTAAACATGTTTGGTAACTTTACAAGATGATGCATTTCAGGGGTATCCTAATGAGATTCATTTGTACAGTTTATATAGTCAGCCTCAGTAGCTCGCATACGATGTGATGAGCCTTGTTACAAGACGGCTACAGTGTGAATAACTGATGGAGTCATTTCGCTGCAGTAACTCAAATGCCAGGGAGACTCCCTGTTACACTGCTGTGGTAGTCAAAATGTTTCCCCAACGTTGGCAGGTCTGGTCAGGGCGGTCAGGGAAGGCAGGGCAGTCAGTGCCTACTCTGTGATAATAAGAAGAGCATTCGATTCACACAGCATACTAATGTCAGATTTACACATCTTTGTCAACTTCAAAAATACATAATACTATGACATAAAATATGTTTGTTAACATTTGGCATCTCTGGATGCTTTATATAACGAAATGTACTAAAATACCCCAACTGGAGCTCACATAATGATGAACTCATTTATGAAACCGATTCAGTGATTGGATGTTAGTTTCTAATGCTGGCAATCTTAATTTCTGCTTGAATATTATTATATATAAGTAACATGCAACAATGACTTTTGGGCCAAAAGTCAACAATATATATATTTTTACTGTACAGAGATTTTCCCAATTTTGATATGGCCATTCATCATGTTTTTTTTTGGATTTGCCGCCATTTGACCGATGAGTGGTAATGCTAAAGCTTATCTGACATTTTAAAAAGGTTGACAAACAAATAACTTATTCACAATAGAAATCTCAAAATCTTTAACAAAAAAAAAAAATACATTTAGGTATCAGTTTATGACTATAGGAGTGGGAAACTCCATAAAACACCACAAGTCCCTTACTAACAGAGTATGAAAGCATGGCTGCCCTTGAGCTCTCTCTCTCTCTCTCTCACTCTCTCCCTCTCCCTCTCCCTCTCCCTCTCCCTCTCTCTCTCTCTCTCTCCAACCGTCTCTGTTTTAACAGGCTGTTTCCACGGTAACGGGTCAGGCTGCCGTTCTGACTGTTGATGTTTCAATGTGCTGCACTTTGGCCACTAACAGTTTCCATGTCTCTGATTGGACAGCTTGGTCGATGCCGCTGCCCTGAAAAGCTTCTCTTCTCTTTTCTTTCTTTTGTTTAACCTCTGCCGTCATTTCTCTCTCTCTCTCTCTCTCTCTTCACACCCTTTACTTGCTTTCTCTATCTACTATTTTGTTTCTCTCATCCTCCACTCTCCTCCTCTCACTTCTCTTCACCTTATGTCATCCCTCTCTCATTCCCTCTGTCCTCCCCATCTGCTTTCCATCCCTCCCTGTATCCACTTGTGGTTTGCTGCTTCTTTCCCCTCCTCCTCTTTTTCTGCCCTCCACTCTTCATCTCCGTCCTCTCTTGTCCCCAACCCTCCATTTCTTTTTGTGTTTCTCCATCCTTCTTTCTGCTCGCTCTCTCTCCCTCCCTTTCTCTCTCTCTCTGCATGCCGTGCCTTGTGCCCAGACCCGGGCTCGCCTAAGAAATGCCGGGCTCGCTTCGGCCTCAACCAACAAACGGACTGGTGCGGTCCCTGCAGGTGTGTACCAGAACTGCACGCTGCCGCCACCTAGCGCACCATCCATCCCTCCGTCCATCCGTCTGTTTGTGTCCGCCTCTTCTGCTCTGCATGCCCTCTTACCGCTAACACCGCTACCCTGCCGGCTGCTGATGGTTTTAACTTTATTGGGATTCCATTCGTCGTCGTTACTGGGATTGGAAACTCGGTTTGAATGTAGGAAGCGAGGGGGGCGAAGCTTTAGTAACTCTATTTTTAGTGAGCGAGAGTGAGAGAGTGCTTGAAGAAATGCCTGTCTACAGTCAGTGGTGAGCTCATAGTGACATCACTCCCCGGAAGTTGTTCCACGTATAAAATGAACAAGTCATTTGTAGGGTTTACTCCGTATAAGGGCGTGGCAGCGCGTGGCGCCATCAAGTTGTCTGACAGAACTAGCTCCGCAAGTTATGCCTCATTTATCAAGTCTTTTTTTTAAACGCATGTGTCCTTTTGTCTCTGATTGGACAGTGGTCTTAATATGTTACCCATCTACGACCCTTACAATGCATTTTGTTTTCTGCATTACGCTGTGTTACATTCTGCGTATTGTCGTGAGGGCAAAGTAAATTTAAAAAAAAAAGCTTTATTTCTGTAGGAGAATGATTCATGTTGTTATTGGAGTTTTGTTTGAGTTTGAGTCCACCTAATATCAGACTCTTTATTTGAGACACACTGATGCGCCTCAGAGCTCTCTGAACCGCGGTGAAACACCTTCAGGAGTCTGCATCAGACCTGCTTCTGTTTCCAGAAGCTTCTACAAACACTAGACATACCCAGAGCAGCAAAGCCTCCATCTCACCACACCGGCCTCCCGTCATCACATCATGGAAACCACCTCTGTGCGTGCGCAAGTTGGAGAAAAGAAAGAGTAGGGTGTATGTGGTTATAGCAAATCCTCCTCACCACATTTAAACACACATACTCCCTACTTGTTGAGGAGACTTTCGACTTTTACTCCACTACGTTTCAAAGCAAATTTCTATTTTTACTCTACTACATTTTCAACAGGGCCAGGTTACTTACATTTTTTTTTTTAATCTGGAATTATATTTGTATACAACATATCCTATCTTATACATATCGTATGTTATATTTTGTAAATGTAATCACAATCTGCAGGAAAAAAGGCTCCAGTAGCATTTTACAAAGTATTATGGACTCTGTTGTATCACGACGGCAGATATGAAGCACTTTTACTTTTAATACTTTATGTATTATGCAAGTACTTCCACTTTTAGTTGAGCACAAATGTGGATGTGCAGCACAGCGGCCTTTTGAAGATCAACTCTGACATTTAAAAATCACTTTCTCTCTCTTCCTCCGTCTGCTCTGGGCACGGTGGTTAGACCCGGTGACTCATTCTGGTGACGATGCCAGCGTCTTGTTTTGATGCTGAACGCTGCGAACAGTGAAGCTGTGAAGCTCATCATTTTATAGCATAATTCAACAGGTCATTAAGATAGTTCTGGAAATGTAAATAAGATAAGAGAACAATTTGATATTGTTCTCTTATCTGGGGTTTCAGGAGAAAAAAAAGAAATATATATTTATGCCAACACAGGGTTTGTTGTTCTCGTTCACAAACGCTGAAGAGATGCAGGGAGAGCAGAGAGCGGTTCCTTTATCAAGCATGTGGCTGTTGGAGGACACAGGGTGATTTTCTGGCTCTTTTTGAGAACCGTATTGTGATGAAACTCACTGCAAAGTGAAATCACATCAGGTTCACCTCCTCAACCTCCTCTTTTTCCCTTGTTTCCTTCACAAGATCTAGATCCACGAGTCTCAAAATATAAAATCTTCTATAAAGCCGTGGGGCCGAAACAAACCTCACGTAACTCACGCAGCTGAGCTGGGCTGTGCTGGGTTGCTTTCGCAGGCCATCGCATTAAGAATGTCACCTGTCACCTGAATCTTGAATCTTGGAAATCCTTAACGCGGCGCAAGCTCCAGTTGCAGCACCAGGTGCTGCAGCTGGGAGCGCTGTAGCAACAACAGGACTGCAGGAGCCGCCCACATCTCTCATACATTATATCCCTTATATTTGTATTCATTTTTAATTGTATTAATCTTCCTGTCATCATGGCAGCTGACTCCCTGGTGAGAGGTGGAGCATGTTCGGTGACACATCTATTTTAAGAGACGTGCTCCCGGCACCCCAACCTCTATTATTTCATTTTTCTCTGGTACAATAAGTACAAAATGACACATTCCTCAACAGTCAACATGTTTGTGATTATTGCGGATGTCAGATCAGATGTGTCCTCTACTGCCCTCCTCTACTGCCCTCTGGTGGCAGCCAGGTGTATCACCTCCACAGCAGACGTTTGAGTTCACGTGCTTTCAAAGGTTTGTCTCGGCCCTGAGAACTAACATATTGACACAGCTTGTGTGTTATTACATTGTCAAACTGCATTAACCCTCGTAGCGCTGTTAGACCTTTATTTAAACTCATGTGTGCTTGGCAGTTGACCCCTGGTGACCTTTTACATCCGCGCTTTATTCACAGATAACTCTCTTGACTGTCCCTAGGAGGAAAAAGAAGTGCGTTCGCTACCTTCAAGGAGGAGGCTGCTCCAGCCCAGCTTCTTCAGATGGAAGTGCTATAGACTCTCCCCACTCCCCCCCGTCCCCCCCCTTCGCCTCCCCCAACCCCCGCCAGCCCTCCCCGGCCTGCTCCCCCCCGCCCACCACACCCTCCACGCACCTCGCCCCGCCCCCTCCCGCTGGCCAAGGGCGCCCACGCGCACCCACACACTTCCGCCGGACACAAGCCGACGCACGCGCGCATCCACGCTAGCGTGCTGCCATGCTGGCCCAAAGGGGGGCGTGGCATCCGCTCCGTGCGCCTGTGGAGCTTCAGATGTGACCTGTGACACGCCCCCCCCCCCCCACACACACACACACAGACACACACGCACACACACCTGTAGAGCCATGGAGACCGTCTTGACCCTCGTGGGTCTGGAATAACGACAGGATTAATGGCTGGGGAGGAGCTCGATTGGCATCAATACATTCTCTGCAACTCACCTCTGTTCTGTCTGTTCAACAACGTGATGCAGTGATTAAATAATTACCGGCCCCCACCCCCCCGCCTTCTGACACTGAAAAGCCAGAAACAAGCACCATCATCTCACTCCGTGACCGCTTAGACCAAACGGATGCACCGGGAGGAAGACAAAGAGCAGAGACCAAATGACAGCGTAATCCAGCAGCCTGACTGTCAGCACATCATCATCATCATCATCATCATCATCATCACCGCCACACTGCGGCCATTTTGAGAGAAGTCGGTAATGCACTGGGTCTGTCTTACTTGCAAGGTCTCGACCGCCTCATCACAGTAGCAAAGCACACATCACATCCTCGTTAGCGTCCTTAATTTGGTAAAATAAAAACAACATTTGTAAAAGTCAGTGTTATCAGGACTCTCTTGTAAATGACACTCCTTGTGTCAATGAGACCTTCCTGGCTAAATAAAGGTTAAAGGAACAGGAAAGGAATTGGATGGAAACATTGCTCCATGTCATTGCTCAGCACACAATGTCCCATAACACAGATAGTAAATTTAGGAATAAGCTACACGACCGGCTTGATTATTGTCACCATGGCAACCGTGGCACCCTTTTGACCATACAGGCTCCTAAACACGGTTTCCAAGCAGGGCCAGTAGCCTTGCAACTGGGACGCACCCAGCTGACCTGATGGGCATTACGACAATCAATTTCAATCAACTTTTGCAAAAAGGAAAAAATAAAAATAAAAACTTGCTGGCAACCTTTTATGGAGATAAGTCATATCTTGGTCAGTATTGACATGAAATCAGGATTGCAAGCTCGAACAGACGGTTATGGCAGCGTGTGAACATCTTCCATAAATTAATTCTTTTTAATTGCTTTAGGCACTTCCGGGCTGTCGATGTCCCGATAGATCAACCATTTAAAGAAAAGTTGGATTTCAACTTTTCCTTGTGTTCTTTTTGCTGTTTGCCCTCTTGAGAGAGAAAAAAAAGGGTTTTTGTCAAAGTCTTTTGGCTGTTACATATGACTGAAAATTCTGCAGTTCTGTAAACTAATCTAAGACCAAATTGGTACTATTTTATTTCAATGTGTTGTAAAGTTTTATAAATGTCGGGAGCTCCTTATCTATTATTAAACTTTTATATGTTTATGTATAAAAAGAGAGGAAATGTCCATTTGAAAAAAAAAATGTTTTGGTATACTCATTTTTTAGTTAACACCATTTAAAAAAGCAATACGTTCATTTTTATGTGTTGGTCTTGCAGAGGTTGACATTCTTTTCGGTCGACTGGAGCAGCATTTGAACAAAGTGTTCAGTCAACTTGTGCATGTTTCGATTTTAGTGTGCCAAATATACATGTACAGGAAAACCCAAAGCTTTAATTTACTGTTCTGCTTGCGGCGTCCGTGCAGGTTTATCTGTACAGCGGGAGCAGCCTTGGGTTAGAAACGGTGGCTCGGCGAGTAAACCCTAAAAATGACTTGTATTTTATACGTGGAACGACTTCTGCCTCTGATGTTATACTTTTTGTTTTATGTATTAAATGTGTCATGAACATATCTCCATCCTACATTCATTGCATTTAAAAAAATATATATCTTTTTTAAAGTGACACCCAGTGTGTCGTGGGTACGAGAAGAACAGGCCAACGGCACCTGGATGCAGACAAAATGGCGGCCACCCGCAGGAGGTACGTCCGAGGGTGGAAGGAAATGACGTCACGTCCGCAGCGGAAGTTTGCGTGGACATCTGCATTGCGCATGTGCGTAGAGCCGAAATCCAAAGTATATTCATTGGAAATATATTTAAAAAGTTGACCCAAAAAAAAAAGGGGCAAATATGAAGTTAATCTTCAATTTAGTCTTTTAAAAGTCGACAATTATTTTAAATGTTTTATGTAACGTTTAAATCAAATTAATTTGTCAAACAATTTCGTACAAACAACTTATTGAACAATGTGAACAGGTCCTGGAAGAGCCTGTGAGCTACTGGTGAACTCAGCACTTTAACTGCATCCTCCTCATCCTGTCAAAATACAAATGAACCGTTAGAAACAAACAGACGTCATCGATGTTTGCGGTCAAACTGACCCCAGCAATTGAGGCATTCAAAGGATGAATGTCATTTAAAGTGTTACCCAAGTTCACACCTCAGAACAGAAATAAACCTCCAAAAACACACGGTTTTCATTTGCTTTGCTTGGGGGGAAAAAAGATGGTTGTGATGTGAGCCGAAATGGTAGGGCCCCCATTAGGGGTGTCTGCAACCGTATTACAGGCACGAATATGGGAAATATATTGTAATGTTCTCGGCTGCAGGTAAGGAGGATATAAACGTAAGGTATAATGTAAAGGTATAAATGTTGCGCCCGAAACCTCTCTTTCGACGCCCCTAATAACGAGCAAGTTGTTATTAAGGGGGTCAGACCCCCGCAATTCAAGCCATAACTACAACTCGCTGTTAATATTTTTTTCTCTTCCAGGTTAAGATTAGTTTAAACCATTGTCAATGCGCAAGTACTTTGGCAACGAAATGCATTTCTCTGCATTTTACCATCCTAGTAACTGACGTACCTAGGAGCAGTGGGCTGCCATGTAGCGGCGCCCAGGGAGCAGTTAGGGCGTTAAGTGTCTTGCTCAAGGACACATCGGCACACTACCAGGAGGAGCTGGGGATTGAACCCCACGTTAATGCATGAAGCAAGTGATCCAATCGTTTCTTGTATCGTCCTAGATAGTGCACTTTTTTCCAGAGGGGTAAAAAGACTGACCACATAACCCTTCAATAACCTCCCATTTCACAGTAAAGGTCTTCAATAGTTTACAAACAAGTACACTATTACTTATCCACTAATATCGATGATGGTTTACAAAGCTCTCTGCTGGCCCGGCACCAAATTATATTTCCAGCTGGTGGAGCGATGGACAGGCTGGTGGAGCAGAGATAAAGAAGCTGGTGGAGCGATGGAGAGGCTGGTGGAGCGATGGACCAGCTTGTGGCGCAGCGATGGAGAAGTTGGTGGAGCGATGGAGCGGCTGCTGGAGCGATGGAGAAGCTGGTGGAGTGGGCCAGGGCCTCCAAGCGTTCTGCTTTACATTGCAAACAGTTGACTTTTGTATATACAATCATGTTGTGTAATACCTACTTGCTACATTTCCCAAACTCCCTTGCATTCTGCTGTGCTTTTTGGAAGATCCACACACACTATTGAATGCATTGATAAGCAAAATATTTATACTAATAGTTTCCCACAGATATTTATGGTGAGATTGGCGGGTGAACGCTGAACATTCTAGAATATTCAAATCAAGTGTTATTGTCACATACACAGTGGCCTATAACAATGAAATTCGTTGGTGCCCAGCTCCAGAAGAAAAGCTAACAATTATATGAATACAATATTATAAAAGTGAATCTAACCAGCAATAGAATAGAAAGTCAATCTAGCAATTAGATAAAATTAGCTTTTAAATATTTGTTTAAATGTTAATTTTAAGTATATGCTTTAAGCCAGTTGACATTTTCGAGTTCATTTTGTCCATATGGGTATGCCTGCGCTCGCTGGATTCTCTGACGTTAAAAGTTGGATAGACACCATTGAATAAAACCTTGGAAAAAAACGTTTTAAAAGGATCCTTCCTTCCGTTCGCGGAAACTTCCACTGCTGACATGACGCGATTTCCTTCAACCTGCGGACGTGCTTCCTGTGGATGTCTGCACCCAGGCCCCTCTCAGAAACCGGAAGGGATTGAGACTGGACCTCTGCTTGAACACTGAGGACATTTAACCAGAATGACACAAATAACTCGGTTCATATCATTTATTTCTGTAACAGGGTTGATAATTCAAATTGCCATCTACATAGCAAACCGTCCAAAATTTCCAAGGTCAACACAGCATAAATAGGAATGAGAATTACCAAACGGTGCATCGCGCCACACAGTGGACATCGGAGAAGAACTTCTCATCCACAGAGCGTTCTGCACAAGCTGCAACTGCAAACTGAAAAATTTCCCACGAAAAGCTCGTCCTATCACATACAAAATCCAGATTCAGACAGAACGGTAACGGAATCAAAACTTCAGTTGTCAAAAACAAAACAAGCCATTTTATTCAATCCGGTGACTGGTGAATGTCCAGTAAAAAAAGACAACCAGAATTTTTTTTTTTTTTTTTTTTTTTTTAAATATTATTGAGAAATGCGTTGTCGATGTCTGAGAAGGTTGATGATGCGATTACAACTTAAACAAATGTTTGTGTGAACACACAGGAAGAGAAATGGCAACAGGGAGGGAAAAAAAAGAAGCTGTTTTTTCGATTTAAATTATTTCCAGCACACAAAGAAGTTCAAATCTTCATGCTATGGGGGGTGCGGGGGGGGAAACTGAGTGGGGATGGTGGGGGCTCTAAATACACGATGTAAATATTAACAAGTATGAACAGCGCCAGTGCAACCAGGGAAATGAAACAATCCCATCTTCAGTGTGGTAGTGTCGGCTGCTTCCTCTCTGCTCACTTCTCTTCACACCACTGGTTTTCTTTGCGTACCTGCGCACAAGAGGGGGCGGGGCCAAACGCCACGGTAACCAATCAACAACAACAGCGATGCATCATGAAGTCAGGAAAAGATCGATGTTGGAAGACCAAAGTATGCTCAACTAGTATGTTAAAAGTACAAGGATGACGTCATACTACATCCACTGATTTATCCTAGTATGTAAACACTGCACAAAACGCTGGCATGCATATCCCACAATGCATTGCGAGAGCAAGGAACTGGAAAAGTTATCAACCCAAAAAGTGGCGAGAGTAATTGGAGCGGTGTGAGAATGTAAGTCCGAGAAGACAGTCTTTATATTCACACACTGAGGTATGCACATGTATGTAGTGTGTAGGAGGCTTTGGCCGATTTAGGATTAAATCGCCGATCAACTCCATCGATCGCGATTGATGAAGTTTTCTTTTTATAATCCTCCAGAACATTTTGAGAATTGAAACAGGGGAAGTGCAGTTTATCGCGTTCTGAAACTGGAGCGGAGAGAGAGGGGATGGCGGCTCCTCCTCTCCGCTCAGAGCTGTCCAGTAACCACTGGTGATGGGGTCTCACTGCCCCTCTACAGTCCCGTACAGAGACTGTGACGGGCAGGTGCTCAAAGAAAGAACAGGCACATGGACCCCCAGCTTCGGTTCGAGGCATTTTGCCACTCTGGGCAAACGGAGGAGCACAGCAGAGCTGCTGTGTGCACATTGCAGGTGTGCTGAGGTTCATAAGGAATTCCTCATGACTATAGCTTGCCCAGACAATCCACAACCTCGACACCCATCAATAAATTAATTTGCTAATTAATTAATAACAATAAAAAAGTGTGCATGATAAGAAGGGCACTGTGGGGTCCATGAGGTAAGCACCCCCTCGCACATACCTGCCGCTCAATATGCAAATCTTGTGATTACAACATAGTAATATATAATCTCACGGAGAAAGATTTTGATTTATTTGATTTCCTTAGTTTCTAACACGTATGGAAAATGAAAAAAACATAAATCTAACTCAACGAATCAGAGCGGAGTTGTTTCTTTCTCCTCCAGACAGCGGTGTGCGCTGGCTCCCGTGCCTGTCTTTTTATTTTAGATCTATTTGTTTGTGTCCTACATGTATGAAACCAATTTTTTTAAACACATCTGAGTAAAGGGACCGTCCAAGTCCTTACTCCGTACTGCTCCAAAAAACCTGCATCCCAAGTTTGGACAATGGGGACGCAGGTCTACCCGGTGCTTTTAGATTTAATTTTGTAAAAACTGGATGTTTTTGTGTAAGTATTTTACTTGTAAATAATCCTGCACGCCTGGAAGGTGGAGACCGCATTTGCCGAATTACATAACATAACGTTCTATGTGCGGGCGCGCACCCCACTGCACACACACGCACGCCCCGATAAAGTCGTATATCGCTGACCCAACGTTCGGCGATTGGAATTTTGCACGATCGCCCCAAGCCTCGTGTTAAGGATGTAGTATGAAGCACCTAGCATGTCAGATGTAGTGTGCAGCATGTTGGGTGTAGAGTGTAGCATGGAGTACGTGGCGAGGAAGGGGTTGGAGTGAGAAAGAGGGGAGAGATAGGGGTGAGAGGATACCTGGGCTTCCTCTTCTTCTGTGAAGTCGTTTTTGATGTTGAACGTCTTCCTGATCTCCTCCGGGGTTTTGCCCTTGATCATGTTGGCCACCGTCTTGCAGGTGACGTCTAGAAGGCCTTTGATGTCCAGATAGTTCGCTGCCTGAACGGAAAGAAAAGGAGGCAGGACCGTCACAATTTATCAATTCACTTTAAAATGTAAAAAACCTGAGTGCAGCTTTGACGCCATTGAGAACCCTAACCCTCCTTAGTAGGCTAAGGAGTGGTTTACCTCTCTTGACTGGTCTACCTCCTGCTTGTCAGACAGTTTTTCTGTGGCTGTTAATAACTGTCTCCTCATCAGCTCCGCTGACGTGTGGCGTGCCCCAACGTTCAATCCTTGGTCCTATTCTTCTTTCCCGTTGGTCTCTTAATTAGTCATTTAAGGGGAACTTATCATCTATCAATGTGCAGACGATACCCAACTGTACTTCTCACTCAAACTAAATGACCGTAGCATGTTCTCTACGTTGCATGACTGCTTAACAGCCATCAAGGACTGGATGTCATTTAACTTCCTCCAGCTTAACCCTGACAAAACCTAAGTCCTTTCCATAGGACCAGAGAGGCTTTTTGATAAAGTACAGCAGTGTATTGGTCCTTTGGGAGCCAATGTCAAGCGAGCCTCAAAAAACCCTTGGAGTCTTCTTTGACCAACACATGGACTTTGAGTTGCATGTAAAGAAAGTGGCTCAATCCTGTTTCTTTAAACTAAAAAAAAAAAAAAGACTACCAAAATCAATTCACACTTTCCTTTCACGGCCAGGAAAAAGTCGTTCTTGCTTTCGCTGCCTCCCTTCTTCATTATTGTAATGCACTGTTCACCACCCTGAGTTGCTCTTCTGTGTCTTGGCTCCATTATTATTATTTTTTTTAAAGGAGGATCATTAGAGATCTTTAAGAGGCTGTTAAGGCCTCACCTCTATCGTGAGCACTTAGTCTGGTAATGTCTGTTTTTCTTTCAGTGCAATTGTTTTACATTTTAATATTGTTACTTTCTATATTTCTGTTTCTTACTTTCTATTTACCATTTTTATTTTCTTCAATGTCTATCGTACAGAAGCTTGTAAATCTGCTTATTAAAGGTGCTTTATGAATAAAATTTACTTACTAACCGTATCTAACCATCGAAAAAAAAAAAGGTGGAATATTCCATTATTTTTGGTGAGATACCGAGAGAGAGAGAGAGAGATATTTTGTTTTCATAAGATATTTACAAGAAGAAGAACAATCATGATTAATGTGGATATTTTGACGCTGAGTGAAATATGTAGTCCACGAACCTTCTTTGAAGTTCAGAAATCTGCATTATTTGACAGTAACGCAGCCATAAAAACATTTAAGATATAACTTGATATAAAAACACCACTTGTGCTCTCAAATCACCCAATGAGTCCGTGTGGGCCAAACACACGTGCACACCTCACAGGAGGCGTCTCTAAAAAGCTGGCGATACGATACCCATGATGCTTATTAAAACATGTGCTTCCACCCACTGACCACTCTGGATCTAAAGTCAGGAACATGACACCCATCCTTTTTAAGTTTACATCAGTGCCACCAGTGAGTGTGTGAGCGTGTTGACGTTCAGAACTCGTGGTCAGGTTTCCATTTCTGAGGGCTGTACAGGAGTCTGTTTGCCCATCTCCATCGCCAGTGAAAATAAACACGTTGCCCAATCCCGGAAGCCGCCACTGCTCAGTCACAAAGATACACCCCCTCCGCAATCATCATCATCATCATCAAATTCATTAATCAGTGAAAATATTCTGGCAGTCCAGCGGTCAGAGCCATAAGATCACATCAGCCAACAAACACAGTTTGAGTTTGGGATGGAATGAATTTGAGCACTCTTGGAGGTGGAGAAAAGTTTCTGGCGAAGGTGAAATCAGATTATTATTATTTCTTTCATAAACATAATCACGGGTCAAGTACAAAATGAGGACAGCATCAAAATCTCTAGTAGATTTGGAGATAGAGAAGCTGAGGCCTTTTGCTTTAAATTAAAAGCCCTTTCCACATGGGAACAAAGTGGGATCCAATCATGTATTGAAAATCAACCAATAAGAATCTAAAGCGAGTAGACCCAGGATAGTGTTGGAGGCTGCCCAACACAATTCTGATACTGCCGAAAGGCCCATATGCAAAAAATAGGAATCAGGTTTTCTTTTTTTGATAACCATGAGGGTTGTCCCGGTAACAGAAAACGGAGTTGTTGAAACTCAGCCTGGTCTTGGATGGTCATTTGATTAAATATCAGGATGTTTGCAGGGTTCAACATCGGAGGGGGAAAAGATTCCTTGTCAACCAAATTGCTTTCTCCTCTCCAAATTCATTGACAAGTGCTTTCTTAATCAAAGTCTGAGGAAGCAGGCCAGGCCAGCTCAGCTCTTCCTATAGACAAGATAGGCGGCCGCCAAGGGAACCATCCCGAGGCGGGTGCGGAGAAGGAACAATGGGGGCGCATTTCGCCCACCTGTCTCCCTCTGACGGTACAGACTACGCACGTGCCAGTGATCAGGTGCCCGCGATCGGTGCGCCATAACAGTGTGTTATTATTTTGTGTCTCCTTATGGAACGAAACCTGTGCTTATGGGGACACTTTCTCCGCAATCACCCCCCCTCTATGCTATCCTAACAAAAACTGCTCGACTTGAAGAATCTCAGTCTACTGACGGGTTCCCGACCTTCAGCATTATGTATATCTATTGTAGTCAGTAAAGGATTTTTATATATAGTCTCGATTTCATGCAAAATGTCCGAAGGTACAGAATAGTCCAAATCTTTGGTCACACATGGATGGAACGTGCAGATGGAACGTGTGCGCCCTCGAATCGGCATTGCGGCACTGTCACAAGCGCCGCAATGCGGCATTTATGGTGCGTGCACTAAACGGCAATACACTAAACGACACTGAGTTTAACTAAAATTTGACTGACGGGATGAGGAATTGGAGAGAGAGGTCAAGCGGTAGAGAGCACGTACCAGAATGAGCTCAAACAAGGTGCCTTGGTCGACTTTGAGGAACTCTTGGTCCCACACTGGAATGTCGTCCGTCCTCTTCTCCTTGTTCTCATCATCCTCGGGAGGAGGAGGGTCGTCTTTATGATGAGTGCACCACTGGATCACCTGAGAGACACCAGAAAAAAGCAACACAATCAGGGATCTGCAGGCAGACACAAATTAATTTTTAAGACCTTTTCCGAGAGGAAAATAAAAAAATAAAATGCAGCTTCGCCTATGATTTAGAGTTCTCCATTTTTGGAGAACACCCTTCAGATTCATGGAGGTCTGGCCCTGCTCCTCCTTTGCCAACATCATTACTTGCTGTCTGTGTTAAAATATTGTAGTTTGAACTGGTTTACAAACCAGAAGTAAAAACAGGCTTCACCTGGTGTGCTAGTTACCGCTTCTATACAGAGATCCTGCAATACTGCCGTCAAGAATACACGTCAATATGGCAGCTTTGCTTTTATTACACAGAACCAAATAAGGTGGCATAATGCAACCCTGTGTGCAAATTTAGTTCGCTTGCCAGCTTTCCGGACTCAGAGGCATGACGTGTAACACAACAGCGCCGGCCTTTAGTGTGATGTATAACCTATCTGGAAAAAATAAAACCATAAAAAAACATAGGTAGAGATAAGATCCGGTTGCCTTCAAAGCGCCCTAATTCCCATCACTAAGGCAGACATAGGTAGCAAAGCCAGCTCCTCGCTTTCTCCATGTCTGTAAGGTAGCTATGTCACATCTGGCTCTAATACTGTTGTGGAGGATTGCAAAAAGTTAAATTATTTTAACTTTGATGACTTTAATGTTATTCCTTTTCTCATCACTTTGACACTTAATTTAATTTATGCTTCCCAAAAGTATTTTTTGTCGGGCTATGTAAGTAACTGAAAAATTCTTCTCATTGAGCAGGCTAAAAAGGCTTTTAAAATAGTAATTGTTTTACAGAAATAATCTTTGTCATGTGACATAACGTTTTATTAAAGTTTGTTTCATACATTTGTATGATTGAATTTGTGCCAATTCAAAGACAGTGTGATGAAGGGCTGAAAGACTTAACAGTTCGGTTATTTTTTTTATAATGGGGATTTCTTTGCTTTCCTGGCACAAAGGGGGAGTAAATAACAGCAAAATCAAATTAAATAAATAAAAACGTTGGTACTGGCCCAGAATTTCACACATCAATCTGTGTTTGTACCTTTTACACAGAACGGCGAGGCAGAATAATGGTCCAACACTCCCGCCCTGAACAGGCTGTAGAAAAGGGGCTTGTGATGGCATCATCAATAGTTTTGTTGGCCATCAAAACAGGCGTCTCAAACTTCCCTGCCTTCAAATCAATATCTCCTTCAATTTTCCATTTTGTAGTGAAATGAAATAAGAATACTCTATCCACACAATATTTACTATCTGAGCCTGGCAGCAATGCTATGTCATGGGGTCAAAGTTCCACAGTGTTAACCAAAGGTGGGAAATTACTGACTCAAAGAACAGAACAAAATCTGAATATTTGTCCAAAGACAAATATGCTGCATTAAAATTCTAAACAGGTTAATATAGTTTTTTGCATATTAATCACCAACCCTGGTTATGCAAATCGCTTCTCACTTCGTGACTTAACAGAGCGAGGGAATACCGCTGCTGTAAAAAAGGTTACAACTATGTGTGTTCGATGAAGCAAATTGAGGTCAAATTATCTAGTAGTCTATTCATAAACAGAAATCTAAAAGTGATAGTTTTCCTATTGACATTGGCCAAGCTGGTACCAATTTTTAACTTTAACTCAATTGTAAGTCAAGTCTGTTTTTACTGAGTTGAGTATCAACACGGGATTATCCAAATAAAGTGGAACCAGAAGTCCAATATGGCAAACAACACCAACATTTTACATAGCGCCGAAGCAAATATCATCTGGTTTGTGTGTATTTAAGAATTAGTAATGTTATGCGATTTACCTTCTTGAGGATGGCAGCGTTCACATTGGGGAGTGGAACTGGGTCGTCATCTCCTTCATCATCCATACCCAAATCTGTCCAACGTAAGAAAAACATGAAAACACATTCCAGCCACAACCACGTTATCACTTTCATTGTCAACAGGTGGGAGATGGAGATAGATTTCTAACTTTTAACTTTACTGCCATGTTATTTCAAAGTGCACCTAGTACACTCTGTGGATGTGCGGTTTCTAA
>NC_137200.1:6915125-6977625 GCF_960531495.2 Zeus faber
ATTAACAAACAAACCTTCACACGACTAAACGTATTCAAATGACAATGAGCCTGATGCCAAGGTTTCAACAACTCTCCTTTTAGTTCTGTAACATCATTAAAAAAACCCAAAAACAATAGTTTATGTCGCTGATAAAATATTGAAAAGCTTGTGTGATATATGAAAACAGTAACATGAGCACCACCTCATCCATTGATGTACATGAGCCATCTGTTCTATTAAGTTTGCTGACGTGAATTTCTTTCTGAGTTTTATTTACGCAGTCGATACTTAATGCGTCAAAGCAAAACACTTGCCAACATTTAACTTTTTTAATCACTTCATCAAGCCTTCATGATCCGGCTAACAAATACATAGTTGTGTATTCAATGAAATGCCCAACATTATTTTATGAGGAACCATTAGCATTTCGACCGATAAGCAAAAGCTGAGGCGAGTATAACTGTAGTGACTGTACCACATTTGTGGTCCACCTGTGCGTATAAGGAAACTGTTTCATTTAAAAATGAGCATCGCATCGTAGATCGTGGAGGGAGCTCCACATGGATCATATAGATGATATACTATATTTAAAACCTATTTAACAAATTTTCTTATTAATAAAATATCAATCAAACATCAAACCACGGACTCCCCACGACCCTGCACTGTGCGCATCAAGTAACCCTGCATTGGGGTCGCCACCCTAAGGTTGAGAACCCCTGGATTAATGAATCCGATTTTCCTCATTTTGTGCCAACGTCTTTGCGGGGAAGTCCTTTGGGGTTTTTGCAATCAAGTCTGTTCATAACATTTCCTTCAACTGTCAACCAAAAGGATGAGGAATGGCAGCGGTCTCACCTCCATGACCAGCTGGTGGGCACGGGACACCAGGGTGAGGCGGTTGGCGTGGTTGAATGTCTCGGAGATGTCCTGTCCGAAGGTGTAGCCCGCCCCCCGGGGGGAGATGCCCCAGCCACCGCGGTCGTCGGGGTCTGACCACAGCAGGTCGCACATGGGGCCCTGCAAGAAGAGAACTTTAAATGTCAATATATAGACTATGATGTCTTCGTATGGGGCTGTTCTGTTTGTTTGTTAGTTTATTAAGATCACAAAATCCCAGGAACAATGGCTACTGCTAGGGAGAAGCAATTGAATTGCTTCTCCATAGCAGCAGCCATTGTTCCTGGGGTCTACACAGTTTACACGGTGACAATACAAAAATACACATTCACACTACTCATCACAAATGTACGTCTACTGAGAATAAAACAATAACAATTGACACAATTTAAATAACGTACACACAAAGTTATAGACAGGCTCTAACTTAATCCATCATCATCCAACAAATAAACATCATTTAACATAAAATGTCCATTGAACCCTTACACACCTAAGAATACTTATTCATTACTAAAGTTTATTTTTAAGGAGTGCTCTTTTAGCATTTTTTCTTCTAAACCATATATTATTTTGTTGTTGAATATGATTTGGGAGTCCATTCTTGCATTGCTTTGTATATTACTGTACATTGCGCTGATGTGGTTTTGGATTTTGGCAAAGTAAAACAACCTCCAGCAGCATGCCTTGTTGAATAATGGTGTGTATCTGTACTAAAGGGTAGTATTTTGTAAAAAAAAAAAAAAAAAAAGTCTTTGTTGTTATGACATTCTTCAAGAAACCTATCATTGAATACAGCTATACATCTATTATTCACTTCAAACCAAGAGAGACGTTCACGCATTTTCGTAACATTTGTTCTCAATCCACAAGAAAGAGCTACACGTGCCACTTAATCAGAATCAGAATCAGAATCAGAATCAGAATCAGAATAGTCTTTATTGCCAAGTAAGTTTACACGAACAAGGAATTTGTCTTGGTGTTCGGTGCATATATGAAACAAATGTAAAACAATAAGTAAAATATATAAGAATATGTAAAATAAGGCTGTTTCTTTTTTTTTTTTTTTTAATAAAGCTGTACATTATTATTAATCTGGAACAGTTGTAATCCTTGTAACATCAGTAAGGACCCCCCCCAAGAACATGCAGAACATCGTCGTCTGACCAGCGATGGACATTTGTAATTGGTTCCCGGGCGCGTCGCTGTATGCTGCACACTGCGCCTGGTTGCCCCCCGTAGGAAGATCGAGCGAGGATGGGTCAAAAGCAGAAATCCCATTTCACCGGCCACCATTTGAAGCGTGTGTGTGTGTGTGCGTGTGTTGGTCGCCGTCGCCGCATGTGTTGTGTGTGTTCCGTGTGATAAATAAAGAGTCTTCCTCTTCATTAATTTACTTCACAATACTACTATTTCCGACTACCCATTGTTTTTGTTACCGGAATCGGTACGCATGAATTGAAATTACCTCGTGAGGAACTTCCTGTAAGCGGTCGAGCGCTCTGACATGATCCAGCGTGTCGATGGACGGCGACAGCCCTCCGTGAAGACAGAAGATCTGGAACGAAGTGACAAGAACCCGCTTGCTGCACGAGTTTCTATTTTCACATAAATAAATACACCTATGCATTTATATCCATCTTCCTTTCGTCCATCTCTCGACCCCCAACGGTCAAAAAGCGATGACTTATTGACACTTTTCTTCCCTTACCGAGAATAATTGACGGGCTATCGCTGATACATCCATTAGTCAACTTGGTTCACTGCCGGCCCTCACCTGTGCGTCTACTAAGGCAGTGAGCGGGAGGTAATCGAACAGGTCGGTAAAGCACTTCCACACGCTGGGGTTGCCGTACTTCCTGAGGCACTCGTCGTAGAAGCCGTACACTTGCGTGATCTGTCTGGTCTCGTGGTTCCCTCTCAGGATCGTGATGCGCTCTCGGTACCGCACCTGAAATGTAAAAAAGAAATAACGATAACAGAAGAAAAATAACAAGGGATACAAGACGTCAAAGAACGCCAAGCAGACTTAATAAACACAGCACAAATGGAGAAGTTACTCATTCTCCCTCACCCGGACGAACAGAATTCTCCCTCCGAAAACCTCGGATTTTTCATCGGGGAGCTCGCGAAGGACTTTTATTTTCCCGAGACAGCGACTGAAGACCCCTATTTACCTTAAGTGTGACAAGTAAAGTGACCGTTTCCACGGAGTAGTAGCCCCGGTCCACATAGTCGCCCATGAACAGGTAGTTTGTGTCCGGAGATTTCCCCCCGATCATGAAGAGCTCCATCAGGTCGTGGAACTGGCCGTGCACATCCCCGCACACGGTGACAGGACATCGCACCTCCTGGACGTTGGACTCCTTGGTCAGGATCTCCTTGGCCTGGAGAAGGCGAGAAGACGCGCATTGGGTTCATATAAGGCAGAACAAGTAACTTTAATAGGAAAAAAATAAGAGAAAAAGAGGTAAATCTACACTACTATTACTAAGTCTATTATAGTTATAACCATTTTCGACATCTTCATGCACAAAATTCCATGAAAACATGGTGGAAAAATGTCACAAATACCTTTAAAATTCCTTTTGCAAAATGTATTATTTGTACGCTTTAACTATCATTACCAATCTTAATTTATGAATAGCAATCATATTTGGACCAACATTTAGTTTTTTGCCATGTGAAGAACATCCGATGCTGATTTAGAATTCTTGGTTGCTTTTGTATGTATTATGACATACTAGTGCTCCCCCTAGTGTTTGAGCAGCACTTTACGTAATGTAACAGGTCAAGGTCAAGCTGGAGCTTGAGATCTTGTGGTTAAGAAAATCTGTTGTTTGCCAAAAGTCTATTCTGATGACAGGCACCTGTGTGTTGCATCATGGAAAAGCATGAAAAAGCTTCTAAATACAAAACGGTGGAGCTTTAATTGCATTCCAATTGCATTGTGAGACAAAAAAGTTGTTGGGAACAGCTTTAAATAATGCTATTTGAAATGACTGTCTGTGCCATGCAGTTCATCATAAATGTCTGCTTCTTTGATCATTTTTAATCATCTCAAGCTGATAAGGAGTATTTACTCTTACGTACGGGGCTTGTGGGTGATTTTTCCAAAACGTCACAGCCAGTGTACCCTGCGTGGCCAACACAATACCTGCTCTGTCAATATTAATTCAAGGCTCCCTGCTGTCTTGTGTGATTACGTCACCGTCAGGGTTCACATGGGCAGCACAGTACGATCCCATGGTGTTTACAACCTAAACTCTCATCACGGCCATTATAGCTACAAGAGGGGAGAGAGCGAGCGCGAGCGAGCGAGAGAGAGCGAGCGCGAGAGAGAGAGAGAGAGCAGAATGGACCACGCAGCTCTGACCGATATACAGTCCATACACAGACCATGCACACACTCTATAGAGAGAGACTCTGACGTCTGAAAAGTCCCGTATCATTGTTGTTGAAGCTTTTTGTATTGTTTTCAACATTCTATTCTGTGTATTTTTATTGGCTCGGCTGGTTCTGAGCAGTATTCAGTGAGGCATTGTGCATTTGTGTCTGTATGCACTGTATTAAGTCTTCTTTCCATCCATCTTTCTATCCGTCTTCAGCTATCCCCGGCTTTAGTATAGCTGCCAAGAAATCTTTCCAAGAGTGAAGCCCTAGCTAAGTCTTTTGGACCACAACGAGTCTTTTTAATAACAATAATAACCTCATAATAAGTGTTTTATGGCAACATGACAGGACTTGGCTAACGCAGCAGAAACAAGGAAAACACACACCAAGGAAGGACTTTACTGGTTCGTGGTAAAAAGTCTTAATTTGGCAGCAATTAAAGTAAGGTCATCTCCAACCATTACCGTTTTAAAACATATTAGAGAATTATTGACAAACAACAATTTTCCCCCCAGGGAAACAGACCGCACCGTAAATAAAATGCCTTTACTTGCATGTCTGATGTGTTCCCTATGGCTCTGGGTGTGATATTGTTGTTTCGGGGATACCGACTGATAGAGACATCCTCCTCTAATTGTATGGCTCCATCACGAGCTGCAGAGCGACAAAACCTCCCAAATTGCCGATGTTCCACGCCATGTGGTCAATATGAGAGTCGGCCAAATGAAACCAAGAGATGCACGTTCTTTTCTGGCAGGGAAGCGAAGAAGGTGCAGAGGGTGTCCGACGGCATCTTAAATAAAATGAGAGAAAAAGAATGTTCATTTGTTTGGTGAAAGGGTTTGTGTGACTTGTGTGTCTGTACGCGCTCTCAGTAGAGGAGATGAATGAAGGGCAATCCAATTTAGTAGCAATATTTAGAAGCAATATATTTGTGTTTGTGTGTGTTTTAAGGAGCTTTAAGGACGCCTCCGTCAGGGCTGTGGATTACTGGCTGTTTGAGCCAAGATCGAATGGCGCTGAAATGACGTTTGCTGATTGTCCGACTGTCCGACCCACTGACCGCCTGACTGGCTGACCTGGGCGGCGAAGGTCGATGTCTAAACCACTACTGACCTGGGAGAGGAGCGAGGGGGCTGATGGGAGATTCAGAAAAATAAAAGAAGGAAAAGGGCAACGTGACAACGCCAGCCTGGCCAGACAGGAGCCCGGGGAGAGACGCTTTGAGGATGAAAATCAAAGGAAGACAGATGCAAACGGACGGAACACAGAGAGCGAAACAAGAATGACATTAGTGCTGAGGGAGGATAGAGGCGGCCACGGCCACTGCAGCAGATGGGGCAGGGAGAGAGAGAGAGACAGAGAGAGAGACAGAGAGAGAGAGAGAGAGACAGAGCGAGACAGAGAGAGAGACAGAGAGAGAGAGAGAGAGAGACAGAGAGAGAGAGAGAGAGAGAGAGAGCAGAATGGCTCCAAACACGACCACGCAGCTCTGACCAATATAAAGTACATACACAGACGATCCACACACTATAATATAAAATATTATATAACATTATTTTATGTGATTCAAGAAAAAAAAAAAAATCTTGAATCTTGAATCTTGATATTATTTTGCATTATAAAGTAAATTCAAACAGGAGGACGATGTGACAAATTGACCTGTTACATAATGAGAATTGCTCCTGACTTCAGTCATGCCACCTCAAAATATTCCATGGAACAAATTCTGTCTCATACAGAAGTTCAATAATCCAATTAATTTATGGTTGCATAACTTCCAAGCACAGTATCGATATTACAATACAAGCCCTACTTTTGAAAAAAGTATGCTCAAGAGACCACATTCCATTTATGATCTGATGCATGACAACTTAAATTGCAGGACAACATACTATATAACCTTCACTATCCTTAAAGAAACACCCTCTGTGCAAAAAAGCCGGGAGTTGATTTGCTTTTAGGTACAAACCACATGCTTATGTGTTCATTCAAAATATATCCATTTCAGCATGAAGCTCAAACTTTGGTTAATTGTAATGAACAATTTTTTTTTTTTAAGGTTACGTCATGCCACTCTCATTTAATAAACTAGTGTACAATGTAATAAAACATGTCTTACACACCTAATTTATTATTCATTGAGTATTGCCATTTATTTTTTCTATATTTATGCTATGCCTTATTATTTTGCCCATTTTTGATGTGAGCTGCTATGACCTTCTGGGGATGAATAAAGTATCTATCTGTCTATCTATCTATCTATCTATCTATCTATCTATCTATCTATCTATCTATCTATCTATCTATCTATCTATCTATCTGTCTGTCTGTCTGTCTGTCTGTCTGTCTGTCTGTCTGTCTGTCTGTCTATCTATCTATCTATCTATCTGTCTGTCTATCTAATTAACTTTCTATTTATTGCACCATTTCTCACATTGGTTGAAGACTCCTCTTGATTTTTGAATGGAAAGAAAAGATTTGACAAAACTATTTGTGGTCAGATCAATTGCGAACGTTGCCATTGAGCGATTATGTAATAACTGATAATAAGAGAATGTGTTGTGGTCAGTTGGATTCATTGGGCAATGGTCGGCAGCCGGAATGGCAGAGCGCCCGACCTGCGAGTCAGAATGTAACCTTTTCCAGAAGCTCGTGAGCACTGACACATCAGACCGGTTTATTTCTGCTCCATCCCAGTTTAGATCTGCTGTTTAATGTAAACAGGCTGTCAAATCCACTCACCTTGTCACGCAGACAGTCTGTTCAGCCTGTTTATGCCCTTATGCCCTAAAGTGCTTGTCAGAAGTGAATGACCTTGGCTGTAAGGACGTGATTATTTTGCCGTCTAACAGGCAATGTAAAATGACATCATGTGAAATATAAAAAGTGACTTTATTAACTGTTAATTCTCAACTTTCATCCTCTGGGACACCTGTGCTACTGTTTCCATTTAATACGAATAAAATTGGGTATTGATCAGGAAATCCACTTTATGGAAACTCGTGAATGTGACATAAACCAATTATTTTGGCAACAAAACTCCCATGACCACTTGTCTGGACTTGATTGTAAGAACAAATGACGATCCTTTAGGATCTGTTCAAATCCTAAAGTCACAACTCTCGGAGTAGAATTCCAGAGCGGCAGCGAGAGAAAAGGGATGACCTGAGAGCAGTTACGAAACAGAAGTGTGTCCGTGCGTGTGTGCGTGTGTCCGACGCACCTGCTGTGGACACGCCGCACACCTCACACACTGCAGAGAAAACAACAACACCCAGTCTACCGGCTCAACCGACTGCTCTATCACCTCATTAAATTCACTTAACATGGTCAAAGGTGAGCTGCGAGCTGAGGTTCCTAGAAACTGAATTTAAAGTCACCATATTGTTTCTGTATAAGGGGGCCTTGTGATTTAAGCAGTCCCACCTGTCTCAGGTCTAGGTTAATTGGGCACAGGATCAGGGGTGGCTGTGCATCTGTTGCTTATCAGAGCAATTGATGAGCAGGGTTTAAATCGCCCATTCCCACATACACATGAGGGGGAGCCTTTGTCACGACAACGTTCCATCTGCTCCAGGCTTGTCACATCTTTCCACTCTCTTCAATAAAAGGGTTTGTCCTCAACATCGTCGCCTGTGTCTCTGTATTATGTAGTATGTTTGTTTTCTTATTTTTTTTAACATGTCCTGCAGTGCATCATGGGATCGGTGCATTGAAGGCTTAGGGAAGGCAGGGGAAAGCTCTTCTAAATGCCTCGTTGGTTAATAATTAAAAAGTGCGTGTACAATTTTCTTTATAAGTAGGCCGCCTTTTAAAATACATTCACAGTCAGCTTGACAACCAGATAAGACTGAAAACATTAGCAACCACAAGGCCATGACAAGGCTTTTGAGAGGGTTTATTTACTCAGATGATAATAGATACATCCGTGACTCATCAATTATTTTCTTGATGACTTGGTGTTTCTGATCAAAGTTTGAGCCTATCAAGATAAGCAGTTATGCACTGGAAATCATGCACTACACATGTAGAAATCGGTCTCAGAAGTGGAAAACTCGACAAGCACTGGTGGCCATCCATCCCTCCCTCCCTTCCTCCCTACCTCCATCCCGCACTCCCTCCATCTCTCCCTCTATCCCTTAATCAATCCATCCCTCCATCCCTGCGTACATTCATCTATCTATTTTCTTCGCTGCTTATTTCAGTTTAGGGCAATTTGAGGGTCTCCAATGGGCATAAAGCATGTTAACTATGTGGTATGCATAGTATGTTAACTATGTAGTATGCATAGTATGTAGGAAACTTGGAGAATCAGGTTCACGCAGACAGGTAGAACATGCGAATTCCATTTAGACGGGAGACATTGACACTGGAGATTGACTGGGGAAAGTTAAAATGCACTATAAAGGACAACAATGACAAAAAATAAAGACATTTTCCTTCTAGAAAAAGCGCCGAAAGAAAATCATCTTCCAGTGATGTTAGTTTTGGCCTCATAATTGGATCACAAACATTGAATAAGTCAAAAGTCGCACAACATTTAATCCTCACTGCTTGTATAAACCCTGAACCTGGTCGTGATTAGTGGACGTAAAAAGCATTTTAAAAAAAGTCTCTGTCCCCAATACAAGGCGACGGCAGAGATTTTATTGCGTTCAACCTTTTCAGAGGATGCCTGTGGAAGGCGGGAATGGAAACGCTTGGGATTTGCACAGCATGTCCAGTTGATCTGTAAACAGTGCTGCAACGACCAGCAACTTCATCAGCCGTATTTATTTTAAAAGGTTCTTTATTTAAAAAATGTTTTTTTTAAAGCCCGTTTCTGAAATGGACATTCCCATGCAGGACACACACGCTGCTCTGAGACACCAGGGACACAACAGCGAGCTTCAACCCGCCCACACACATACACACACACACACAACACACAAACACAGCTTATGTTCAGCAGTCTGTAAGAGAGAGAGTGAGAAAGAGAAATGAGGGGGGGGGGGTTCTTACAGAAAGATTTGGATTAAGCCACAGCTCAGACCACACCGTTCTTTTGAAAAACCTTCTCAGTTTAATTCAGTCTGTGACCCCCTTTCTGCGCTACATCCGAGTAAAGCATGTCTAGGAGACACCCCACAACCCCCACGTTTATCTCAGCTAAAGCCTTTTCAAATCTTCTTTTCAAATCAAATTAAAGCAGAGGTGAAGGACATGCTGTCCTCACAACATCCTGTGATCCTGGAGTGACCAAGGAAGATAAAACTGCTGCTATTTTTAGATCCTTTGTACACCTGTTTGGGTTAAATCATGGGTTCATTATACAGGCCTTACCATGGATTATGTTGTGCAAATGCATAAAAGCGTCTAAATAAAGGCACTTTGGTCTATAACTGTGCATGTTGTGACTGTGACAAGATATTGTCTGTGGTTTTGGTTCTTCCAAAATATTGGGGAATAGTAAAGTAATACCATTTTCTGAATTTCATACTGTTCTAATCAACGCCTCTACCAGCCCCATCATAATATCCACATTAATAAAATAACTGTTTCTCAAATTCTTCTGCTTATGAAAGCACCTGTTGCCATCTCCCGAAATATTGTGAAATTATCAATATTGAGTTATGTTGTGAGTCATAGATGTGTCCATATATTGTTTAGTTGTTGTTGTTGTTTGTCTTGACTTTAACTGTTTTTGCTGCTGTACCACCTGCATTTCCCCCTGGGGATGAATAAAGCGTTATCTTGTCTTATCTATTATATTATCTTATCTCTTATCTTATCTTATCTCTTATCTTATCTTGCATTGATTAAGGAAGGTTCAGATTCAGTTAGATGCCACAGGTCACACTGACAGCCCAGGGTAGCAAGTAAATACCTACTTACATACATTGACCTATCTTACGTTACTTTAAGTTTAGTAAATAAATGAAATAGTATGTACACATATTATATAATACCGCATGACATCATGCTATATTGTATGTATTCATGTCATCATGCTATATATTGTATTATTTACTATTGACACTGATTGTGACGTCACAGATAGACTTATTTCATATTATATATCATTTCATGTCATATTGTATCGTATTACATTGTGTCATGTGGTATTATATTGTTTACTATTTCCAGGACGTCACGGAGACCCGTGTTGTAAAGATCAGCGGATCATAACACGAATAACTCACCTTCTCACAGAGCGTCTTCACCTGGTTCTCGGTCAGCTGCTTGCATTCGTTCAGCTGCTCGATCCACAGATCGACTTCCTTCGTGAAAGCCTTTTCGCTCATGCCTTTCTGTTCACTGCTCAGTGATCACAATGATCGATACTCACCGATCACTGCCAACTGAGCGCGCACCGCCTGGACGCCGGCGCTATATGCGGTGACTTAAGAGGCGCGCACGTATCTCCAGGAGTCCACTTGCCATGAGTGATTCGGTCGTTCTGAACGCGCCACCGACGAAGCGGAGGGATACAAGCCCAAGGCGTAGGCTTCGGCAGTTTGCGTGCCATAGAAATGTATTATGATGATTATGATTATGATGATTATGATTATAATTATTTATTATTATTATTATTATTATTATTGTTCTTCTTATTATTATTATTATTGTTATTGTTATTATTATTATTATTATTATTATTATTATTATTATTATTATTATTTCTCATGTTGGTTTTATGTTTATTTGAAATTGTTTGTATGATTGCTTTTCTATATATATTTTTAAACTTACATTGTCACGAAATTCAACGCACTATCACGCACAGTTTTTATGAAAACTGTGGATTGATGTAATAGTTGTTTTTTCCATTTCTTAATTGCATGGAGGAAGTAGACGGAGGATTCGGACTTGGTGGTCTCCCGTGGTGCGGCTGTGATAGTTGCGGCTCTACATGTAATAACAGACACAAAATAATTTAGTTCTAAAATATTTTATGGCAGATAAATAAGTGCATCCCGCGGCTCCCTTCTGTAAACGTGTTGCTCACTTCTGTAAACGTGTTGCTCACTTCTGTAATGTGGTTTTGCGGTTGTGGTTTCTGTTCATGCAGTTGTGTTTTTCGTTATTTGCCTGTGTTTTTTGTCTATTTGCATGGGTTGTCTTAAGTTGCACTAAAGAACTTAACTTGAGAAAACACATGCACTTCGGAAATTAGAACCTGTCAAATTGTAATTACTCGCAGAAAGACGCCAACTCTTTTAGGGTTTCATGAAACCGTAACCTATTAGAAATCTTACCCACGTAAAGGCGTCACCACTAAAATTCAGTAAGTTCGCTTCGCTTCGTAAGCTTCCCTAAATACGTCGTTGTTGCCCCACACGACACCAAACGTCAACTTCTGTCACTGTGACAAGAGATATATTTAACAAGACGGTGAGTTATAACAATGACAAGGTTTGGTTTAAAGGCAAAAATAAACGATTGTTGTAAAAAAAACTCAATGTCATACAACATCCTCCAACTAAACTTAATTAAATGAAAAGGCAGAAGACATTAAAAAGTGAAGAGTCCTCAAATGAAAACTCAAATTCAAAATGGATGTTAATGTTCAATAAATGCTTCCTGTATTACAATCTAGGCAAGTCATCTATTTCACTGAATTTTTCGATTGTAGAAGAATCTAGCCACTGGGGGTGCACAAGCCAGTGTATCATCAGTGCCCGTCCCAAGTCCAAATGAATAGAGAGGGTTGCGGCAGGAAGGGCATCCGGTGTAAAAACCATGCCAATATCAAACATGCAGACAACAAATCTGATTTCCATACCGGATCGGTCAAGGCCTGGGTAAACAATGGACCGCCACTGGTGTCGTTAGCCAACAGGGTGCCAGTGGAAATTGTGCTACTGTCAGCTGAAGAAGAAGAGGGGGAAGGCGTGTGAGGAGACAGCAGGAGAGGATTAAGGGTAGGAGAGTAGAGTTGAGAGTAGGAACTTGAACGTTGGCACTATGAAGAGTAAAGAGAGAGAGCTGGCTGACATGATGGAGAGAAGGAAGGTAGATGTACTATGTGTACAAGAGACCAGGTGGAAGGGGAGGAGTATCAGAGCCTGGTACAAACTGTTCTAACATGGAATGGATGGCAGGAGAAATGGGGTAGGGATAGTCTTGAAGGAAGAATATGTGAAAGAATGTTTTGGAGGTGACGAGAGCGTCGGACAGAGTGATGAGCATGAAGCTGGAAATTGATGGGGTGATAATGAATGTGGTCAGTGCATATGCTCCCCAAGTTGAGTATGAGATGGAAGAGAAAGAATAATTCTTTAGTGAGTTGGATGTAGTTGTGGAGCGCATCCCCAAGGGTGAGAGAGTGGTCATTGGAGCAGATCTCAATAGGCATGTTGGTGAAGGGATTAGAGACATAGGTGACGAGAAGGTGATGAGTAGGTATAGTGTCAAGGAGAGGAATGTGGAAGGACAGATGTTGGGGGATTTCGCCAAAAGGCTGGAAATGGTTGTCGTGAATATGTATTTTAAGAAGAGGGAGGAACACAGGGTGACATGCAAGAGTGGAGGAAGGTGCACACCGGTGGACTACATCTTATGCAGGAGGTGCAATCTGAAAGAGATTAGTGACTGCAAAGTGGTGGTAGAGGAGTGTGCTGCTAGGCAGCATCGGATGGTGGTCTGTAGGATGACTCTGGAGCCCAAGAAGAGGAAGAGAGTGAAAGAAGAGCCAAAGATAAAATGGTGGAAGTTGAAAAAGGTTGCATGCAATTTAGGGAAGAGGTAAGGCAATAGGTGGGAATGAACGGTTACCAGATGACTGAGAAACAACTGCAGAAGTGGTGAGGGAGCCGGCCAAGAAGGTACTTGGCGTATCATGGACATAACGATGATAGGAAGAGATAAGAGATATTGCAATATCAGAATTGCCAAGGAGAAAAACTATGTTTAATACAACATTCCAAATAACGTATGCTGAGCCGTTTTCTGGCTGCATTGGTGTAGATCACTAAGACTCTGTGTTGTATAATAAAGCAATGCCTATTGAAAGAGCAATTAAGAAATCACTGTAATATAATAATGTGCATGTTTATTAACTATTTTGGGTAATACATGTGCATTTATCAAGCAGGGATCGTGATATGCAGTTGTTGATTCACACGCAAGAAGAAAAATTGAAGAATTGGAAATTTTGTAATTATTGGCAATATAAATAGATGTGTTTTACAGAGCTTCGATAACTTGTAATAGCTATAATGTACAAATAATTTACCCTTTTGTCACAGAAATCACAGATTATGTCACACTACATATGATAAAGATGGCTATGGCAGAACAATTAAATAGATTGTCCAATACGACAAATTTGGGTGAGAATTGGGCTGAATTTGTGTAGTTGCATGCCTAACTATGGAAAATCTTCAAAATGTAATTCATCCCAAACATGACTAAAATGGACCCCATGTATTGCTGCCTGAAGCTATATTTATTATTATTATTAGGTTGTTTTTGTTTTTAATTAGGGGTCCATTCCGCACGTATGGAACCCTATTGTTATTGTTCTGATTTCTATTATTATTATTCTCCTTGACACTTTTTGGGCTAAAAGTGTGTGGAACAGGACAAGCACTGGAGCTACAGACACGGTTGAGGTCTCGTTAGAACCCGGACGTCTCAGACATCTCGTGTTCAAGTTTTATCCATTTCGATCCACATTCGGTGCAGGAATTAGTTAAAAAACTGATCAGATTTGACCGAAAGTAGCCAAACGTTCATGCATCACCCCAGGCCAAGGTTCTAAAACTTCCAGTCAGGTGGTGAAGCAAGATCAGATTGTGGAGTATGACCCGGAAAATAATCACAGAAAGTCGTCACCGCGTCATTACGTCACTCCGTCATCAATTCCTGACATGTCACCAAACAGTCACCTATCCATTACTGAGGGTGCAGCTCAATTTCCACAGACAACAAGGTGAGTTCTAACAATGAGAAGTTCTGGTTTACAGGTATGGTCGGGAAACCTGCCTATATGGGGTAAGTTCAGATCTGCATGCCTATTATTTACATTCAAACTGTCATGAAGGGAAACCTTATTGTGGCCCAGCATTAGTCACACAAAACAGAGTGGCCACTCATTTGAGAAAGGTAAGCAACGTTCTTACTTATTAGTTATAAAAATATTGTGGGATCAGTACCTACCTGAACCTAACGCTAAGCTATAAGTAAAGTGTCTCTCCAAATTTAAGAACCATAGTATACATAAGAGAAAAGAGAGAGGAAGCCGTGGATGAATGTGCATGCATTAATCATAACGCTCTGTGTTTTACTAAATTGCCAATGAAACTTTTTGAAAGCCTAATAGTTTGCTAAATTGCTGATAACATTTTTGAAAACCTTGTAGTTGGATAAATTACTGATAATATTTTCAAAAGCTTTGTTATTTTCTAATATTGCTAATAATGCTTCTGAATGCTTTTGTAATATACCGGACTTCTGATAAAGATGATTTATTAAAAATTGCTAATAAGGTTTTTGGAAGCTTTTGTGGTATGCTAAATTGGTTATGATATGTCTGAAAGCTCTGTGATACATTGCTGCTAATATTTTTGAAGCCGTGTGGTTTATTGCTGATGTTTTTGAAAAGCTCTGTAGTTTATTGCTGATATTTTCAGAAGCCTTGTGGTATAATGCAGGTAATTTCAGACGCTTTATGGTTTATTGCTGATATTTTTTTAAAAGCTCTGTAGTTTGTTGCTGATATTTTTAGAAACCTTTTGGTTTATTGTTGACCTTTTTGAAAAGCTATGTGATTTAAGTTGTACTTCTGAGATACCGCTTCAAGGAGATAAATCTCGTAAAAGGTCTGATTAATCAGAAGGGAGTTTTCGTTCTGAGATACCGCCTCTAAAAGAGACGGTCTGCTTGGTCAGAAATGAGTTTTCATTCTGAGATGTCGCCTCTAATCAAGAGGGTCTACTTGGTCAGAAGTGGGTTTTTGTTCTGAAATACCTTCTCTGATAGACTAGATGAAGTCTATGAGTCTATCCTCAAGGCGGTGGAGAGAAGTCTCATGAAAGTCTGCTTGGATAGACTGATAGGTTCTGCGATACCGCCTCAGGAAAGTGCACTTCTAGAGGGTCCACATGGATAGAACTGAACTCTGTGGATACTGCTTAGTGAGAAAAAGCTTGCTAAGGACTGAACGGGTAGAGTATAGAATAATATAAACTGTATTTGGCTGGTGAAGAAGGAGAGTGAGAGAAAAAACAGAAGAGACCTCAAGCAGAGCAGACAAAACCTGAAGGTGTGTGTGTGTGTGTGTGTGTGTGTGTGTGTGTGTGTGTGTGTGTGTGTGTGTGTGTGTGTGTGTGTGTGTGTGTGTGTGTGTGTGTGTGTGTGTGTGTGTGTGTGTGCGTGTGTGTATGTGTGTGTGTGTGTATGTGTGTGTGTATGTGTGTGTGTGTGTGTGTGTATGTGTGTGTGTGTGTGTGGCAGCTGCAAAGCCTTTTTTGAAATTGTGTTTGATAAAACTGCTTGTGGAATCATAAAGTGTGAAAATGCTGTTTATTATACCTGTGTGGTGTATAGTTCATGTTTAGAGGTAAGAAATGTTGTGGTTTAAATAGATAAGACCATTAAAAGTAACTATTTATGATATATTGGCTACATACTAGGGATTCTTATAAAATTGTGTGTCGACAGTTTGTCTGTAGGCTGGAAACTGAATTATGTTTCTCTGTGTGTTGGTGAGCACGATTCCCCAGGGGGGAATACCAGGGGGGAATCGTGCTCACCGACACACACGGGGAATGTGGGACACATACACATTCCCCAATACTGCCACGAAGGACTGTAAAGAATTTAGGAGTTGAGTATGGACAAGAGGGCCTGTAAGACAATATCCTGAGGAGCTTGGTCAAGAACAAGAGGTCAGATCTAGAGGTCAGAAGTGGAGTGGTAGAAGAGAGAGAAAAACAGAACACTAGAATAATTAATATAACTTGTTTAATTTGTTGTTGAAGTTTAAATTTTTCGATAGCAGAAAGTAGTATTGATACGATAGTTGAGCAGTAAAAAGGAAGGATACACCAGTACAGATGCGGACAAAGAGGTTCCAATTGAATAAGGAAGAAATACAAAACACATCAGAGAAGTGGGCTAAGTGCACAGCAAAGCTGGCCAAAGGAAGGCACGTACAATTTAAAGTTGTGTGAGGAGATGGAAGTTCTGATAAAAAATGATAAACCTAGATACAAGAATGACAAAAGGGTAGAGAAGAAAGAAAGAGAACTAGAGGTATTGAAAATGTTCAAGGAAGTAGGTGAGGGATGGAGAAAGAGCATGGAAAAGGCCAGAAAAATGGTGATGGAAAGAAAGGAAATGAAGAAGGAGGTGGTAGATAATAAGGAGAAACAACCCCATACAATTAAGGGCAATACCTGATAGTGAAAGGAAAGGTAGATTTCATGGAAGAAGGGGAGATAGAAAATGAAGAAAAAAAACAGTACAGTCGAGAACAGGATAGCCAGGAGAAAAAGCTAATGTTGGACTGTTACAAAGGGTACAAGGATAAAATGGCCAAAAACCTATATCCAGACTTGGAGTATAAGGAAGAACTGTCATGGACTAAAGGGAGACAAGACCCAGGTGAGGGAACTTCAGGACAACCTAGAAGCTCATCATTAGTCCAGCAGTTGCAGGAAAAGATAAAAAGCTTTGAAAAAGAAGAAGCACTCCAAATACAGGATATTTTATGTGATCTATAGCCCAATCTCCAATATGAACAAAAAGAGAAACAGGCCAATATATCCCATGGGAAACGCAAGATTTAGGGGGCCTGATATTGACCTTACCCAACATAAATGAGGGAGCAGGTAAGTGGATCAAAATATTTGAAGAGCAGACAATGGGAAAGATAAGAGCGGTGGGAGACCTGAAAGCGCTGTTGGCCAGAGTACTGGGTGTGACCAGCATGAGTAGAGGATTAAGAAAAGGAGGTCTAGCAGAAACTATGCAGGAAGTGCTTTGGGATGGCACTGCTATTGATGGATACAGACAACAGCTCCAACTGGAGGAGCTAACAAGGAAAGACAAGGACAAAAAATAAAGTACAAGGTGTGGCAGGTGCAGTTAAGATGAATCCAATGACCTTGCTCGCTCAGCCAGGTTCACAACCAGTACCGCAACTGCAGAGCCCAGGGTCACCCACTAATATCATAGTCAATGTATATGCTCAGAACCCCAGGCTACATCCAAATGATGGGTACAGACAGAGCCAATATACGGAGCCACAAGGACAGTCTAGATATGCTCAGCAGCAGGGACTCCCTAGCCAGCGCAGAAGGCCTATGGAGTGTTGGGGATATAATCAGGAAGATCACCCCAGAAGACATTGTTTGATTACCAAATCTATTGTCAACACTCATAGTTGAGGCAGAAGAAGAGATGTTTGTGGATGGATCTTGCTACAAAGATTATTAAGGAACCCATGCAGGGTTTGCAGTAGCGAGACAGGACCAAGACAAAACATTTGCTGTTATTTAAAGTTCTCATTGTAAACAGCCATGTTCCGAACAGTTAGCTGAGTTGAGAACTCTTACAGATGCCTGTCGAGAAGGAACAGGAAAAACTATAAATATATTGACAGAGATTCTGCATATGCACATGGTGTATGTCATTTGTTTGGAGCAGTATGGAAAATTAGGGGATTTATTAAAGTAGATGTGTCCCCCATAATGCATTGTGATCAGTTTGTGAAATTTATGTCGGCATTGCTACTGCCTAAACAAGTGGCAATAATCAAATTTCAGGCACACAGGAAAGATAATGATTATGTTATAAAAGGTAACAATGCTGCAGATGAAGCTGCCAAAGTAGCCAGGAACAACAGTGGGGCAATCCAGGCAATATTGACCATACCTGAGGCTGTGCCTACGGAAGAAGATGTTGTCCACATGCAGGAAAAAGCTCGAATTTATGAACAAAACATGTGGGTAAAGAGCTGTGCGCACCCCCACAGGGTTATGGAGAATCCATGATAGGATGTTGTTAGCACCAACAGCGTTGATAGGATTTCTTATCACTAATGTGCATGGTTTTGACCATTGCGCAAAGGGGAAAATAGTGAGAAAAATCTGAAAATAAGGTTTTTGGTCATCATACTTGCAAACAATGGTTGATCATCAACTAAAGGAATGTGAGATATGTGAAAAAACAATGTAAGAAAAGCAATCACATTAGGACACATTCCCACATCTAAGGGGCCATTCAGACATCTGGTCTTAAACATTGTAGACATGATTAAGAAAGTCCTTGGGCTAAGATATATGCTGGTGGTGATTGTCAGTTTTAGCAGATGGGTGGAAACGAGCATTAACGGTGATAATGTTTCTCCCACACTTAGACTGACACGGGCGTGGCTCCACAAGTACACTACACTATGGATGGACTGTGACTACAGACTTACAACTAAGGCTTCGGTGTTGTCCTGTGGCCTGGTTCGACATGGACTCCTCTACATGATGTTAACATTACCAAAATGATATGTTATGTCAATCTTGTTTATTTTATGTTAACCTTATGTTAATCTATGCTTGATTGTATCATAATATTACCTTGCTATTATATTATTTATGTGTCACTATTGTCGGAACTCAGAAGACCTGCTATAATAAGGTCTAGTATTTGATAATCTTTTTCTGATTATGCCACACTATAGGTGTTTTTCGAATTATTTTCCATCAGGAACAATATATGAGTGTTATGGGTATTAACATTTTTTTCTGATAACCAAATATGAACCTTTGTGATATGTATAGTCATATGCACCCCTGTCGTGAAACACTGTAGGCTACGTGACCCTGGGAACTTGTCCTAGGTGATGTTTACTCACATGCTTGGCAACTGTTTTTGTGGTGCACATTTAAGCATCGAAGGGAGGAATATTGTTGAGGAAACCTGCCTTTTCGGTGTAAGTTCAGATCTGCATGCCTTTTATTTATGTTCAAACGGTCATGAAGGGAAACCTGATTGTGGCCCAAAGACAGCTGAGGAGACAGCTGCGGAGGCCTCCGGTAACATCAGCCATGGAAAACATGCGGTCAGCAATAGTGGTTTAAAATATTTGTTGTGAGCAATACAGAAACAAGATTCCTCAAATGCCGCTCCAGAAAGGGGAGTGCTAAGAATAGATGTGTGCAAAGGTAGAAAAGTGTGTGAGATAGTTGGAAAAATCAGCTTTTCTGCAGAATTGCTCGGCCTTCATACTACTTGTTTTAAGTTTTAATAAAGGTCTTTTTGAAGTTAATTCCTTGGTTTTCTTAATCGTTCTCTTAATTTGTTAAGTGTTGTTTTTCCACGACACAGGCAAACATGAACAGTTGTTTTAAAGACAGAAGGGTTGTGCTCTGTAGACCGCATCATTGTTATTCCGTTAGAAGAGCAACCAGGAGACAACAGACTGGGGCAGCGCATGGGGCGTTCAACGTAAACTTGGAAAAACCTTCTGCAATTCAGAGAACCCAGAAAACTGTAAAACGCGCCAAACAGGATTAAACTGGACCCTGTGTATTGCTGCCTCTATTTAATATTATTATTATTCTCCTTGGCATTCTCCGGGCTAAAAGTGCCTGGCCCATGACAATCGCTGGACCCACGGACATGGTTTGGGTCTTGTTAGAACCAGGACCTCTCAGATATCTCGTGGTTCAAGTTTGAGACTTATTGATTTACATTTTGAGCAGGAATTTGTGAAAAACAGATGAAATTTTACAAACCCCAATTCCAATGAAGTTGGGATGTTGTGTAAAATGTAAATAAAAACAGAATATAATGATTTGCAAATCCTTTTCAACCTATATTCAATTGAATACACTACAAAGACAAGATATTTAGTGTTATTTATTGTTTTTTGCAAATATTCACTCATTTTGATGCCTGCAACACGTTCCAAAAAAGCTGGGACAGGGGCATGTTTATCACTGTGTTACATCACCTTTCCTTTTAACAACACTCAATAAGCGTTTGGAAACTGAGGGCACTAATTGTTGAAGCTTTTTAGGTGGAATTCTTTCCCCGTCTCGCTTGATGTGCGACTTCAGTTGTTCAACAGTCTGGGGTCTCCGTTGTCGTATTTTGCGCTTCATAATGCGCCACACTCTTTTACTACGAAGCCACGCTGTTGTAACACATGCAGAATGTTGCTTACCATTGTCTTGCTGAAATAAGCAGGGACGTCCCTGAAAAAGACGTTGCTTGGATGGCAGCATATGTTGCTCCAAAACCTGTATGTACCTTTCAGCATTAATGGTGCCTTCACAGATGCGCAAGCTACCCATGCCATGGGCACTAACACACCCCCATACCATCACACATGCTGGCTTTTAAACTTTGCGCTGAAAACAATCTGGATGATCCTTTTCCTCTTTGGCCCGGAGGACACAACATCCATGATTTCCAAAAAACTATTTGAAATGTGGACTCACATATCAAATTGTGACCACAGCACACTTTTCCACTTTGTGTCAGTCCATCTCAGATGAGCTCGGGCCAAGAGAAGCCAGCAGCGTTTCTGGGTGTTGTTGATATATAGCTTTGGCTTTGCATGGTAGAGTTTTAACTTGCACTTGTAGTGACAAATTGTGTTAACTGACAATGGTTTTCCGAAGTGTTCCTGAGCATACATGGTGAATTCCTTACAGAATGATGTTGGTTTTTAATGCAGTGCCGCCTGAAGGATCGGAGGTCACGGGCATTCAGTGTTGGTTTTTGGCCTTGTCCCTTACGTGCAGAGATTTCTCCAGATTCTCTGAATCTTTTGATGTTATTGTGGACAGTTGATGATGAAATCCCTAAATTCCTTGCAATTGTACGTTGAGAAACGTTGTTGTTAAACTGTTGGACTATTTGCTCACGCAGTTGTTCACAAGGTGGTGAACCTCGCTCCATCTTTGCTTGTGAATGACTGAGCCTTTCGGGGAAGCTCCTTTTATACCCAATCATGACACTCACCTGTTTCCAATTAACCTGTTCACCTGTGGAATGCTCCAAACAGGTGTTTTTTGAGAATTCCTCAACTTTCCCAGTCTTTTGTTGCAAAAAAACAATAAGGTTTATCAGTTTGAACATTAAATATCTTGTCTTTTTAGTGTATTCAGTTGAATATAGGTTGAAAAGGATTTGCAAATCATTGTATTCCGTTTTTATTTACATTTTACACAACATCCCAACTTCATTGGAAGTGGGGTTTGTACAAATAGCAGACCATTCATGCATCGCCCATACGCGAAGGTTCTAAAACTTCTGATTGGGTGGTGGAGCTGGAGAGAGGTGGAGATGAGTTTGTGGAGTGGAGCCCTTTGTGACATTATCCAATTAGTTATAAACATATGTGCAGTTTGTGGCTCTGGCCGCGCATTTGCATTGTGTTGTACTGTAGCCGCAGCTTACATTTAAATACTGAGATCAAATATATATCAAACTAATGTTTAAATACTTACGTTCTCCTCAAACCCCTGCAGCAATGACTTCCCAAGGCCTTGCTCATTGTGCAGTGTTTCTGTAAAGCTCAGAACTTGGATTGTATAGCTCTTTTCGTTTTTCCACCTCAATAATTCATCTCGTAACCATGTCTGCAATTCTCCTCGTGTGCATTTGTTTGGAATTTTTTGTGACTTCTCATTGGATGGTACTGGAATCACGTGGAGATGACTAGGCAAGTATGAGCATTTGGATTGGTATCAATGCTTTGATCACACCTTACTTATTTATTTTGGACAGTAATCAATATGTTCTTAACATTTTATTATAGCTGAATTAGCAGCTAATTTGATTTTGTAGTACCTTAAATTGATACAGTGATACCAGTATAATAATTACAGAAGTAAGCATTGTCTTTTACCACTGTATTCACCACTTAAGGAACACACACAGACACTTCTTTCCAATAAATTGATTCATTTTATCAGGCTAATCTTCTTGAATAAATGAAATGAAAGTAAATATAGTAGTAGTAAATAGGGGTCCTGGACCACCACCAACAGCTTCGGCCAAGTGACGCGATAGTTTCTTGTTCCTAGTTCCTGAAACTACTTTTTCTGGATTGGTGGCAACCCCCTGCATGCTGGCCACACGCCCCAGGAAGGCTGTCTCTCCGGAACAGGTGGCTTTTTTTCGGGTTGAGCCTCAACCTGGCCTGTTGAATGGCGGTAAAGCCCTCCCACAGGTTAGCCAAGGCCCTCTCAAAGCTGTTGGAGTGTACCAGCAGGTGATCCAGGTACACCACACACCGATCACGTGAAACAGCTGCCGGCACCCTCTCCATCAGTCTCTCGAACATGGCTGGTGCGTTACTGAGCCCAAATGGCATGACTCTGAGTTGCCACATCCCTTGCCCAATGGTGAATGCTGTCTTTCGCCAGGCCTCCGCCATCACCTCGACCTACCAGTAGCCTCTGAGCAAGACCAGGGAGCTGAACCAGCTGGAAACCGCAATGTAGTCAAGGGTGTAGTCGATGCAGGGTAGTGGGTAGGAGTCCTTGGTGGTGACAGCATTCAGATCCCTGTAGTCCGCTCGGAACCTTCAGCTGTCGTCTTTCTTTCTCACCTGGACAGCTGGTGCCGGCCACGCGCTGTCGATCACTCCTGCCGCAGGCATCTCCCGGATGTTTTCATCTACTACGTGACACTTGGCCAGGGCCAGATGATGGGGCCCTAGGCAGATGGCTGGGGACGAGCCGATGTCGATGGCATGCTGAGCCAACCCCGTCTGCATGCAGTCCTCGTCCTTGGCGTGGTGTAGAGGTCGACGTTGTTGTCAAGGAGCTCCTTCAGCTTCTAACGCTGTTGGTGATCTAGCCCTGATGGCTATGTTCCCACAGCTCCTAGACCGCCACACAAGTCTCAGTAGAGAGGAGAGAGGTAGGCAGCATAGAGGACCCCTTTGTGGCTAGCAGTGACATGGAGGACCCTCTGATGGCTGTGGCAATGTAGAGGACCGCCTGGGTGACGACTGATCTCGGTTTGGCTCCCATCTTGCACCGGAAACTTTCACTTTAAATATACGTAGACTTGCTCCATCGGGTCAGGCCAGGCGACCTGTCAGCTAGTCCATCTCCTGTATAGCCTCTGCTATTTTGCGGAGCTCCCAATTAATTTGTTTCATCCCACTTCTGACACCAGTGATGTGGGCTATGCTGCAAAATGAATTAGAGACAGAGCGTTCTTTTAATGCCAAACTGCGCCCCGTACACCACACAACCAACAGGTCTGGCATTTATACAGAGCACCAATTACCTGTTCTGTTGTCCCTAAAATCTGCAATAAAATAGATTTCCTTGACACGTTTGAAGGAGAATAATACATTTTCTGTTTTCTTTTCATTTGTTTCATACATCTATAAGGTCATCCCTTACATCATCCTGCAATGGGAAATCATTGTTTGGTAAATTTGTCCATAATCTGCTTGATTCTGCCCAACCATTTCTTTTCTGGTGAGGCTTGGTGTCTTACACTGCAGAGCATGAGCATCAAAAAAAGCTTAACAGTTTGAAAAAAAATGGAGAATAAAGATAATAATAAAATAAAATAGAATAAAAAACAACGTAAAAATAAGCAAAAAAATATAAAGTCTAATATATACAAATAGCCAAATAATACAAAACAGAAACAGAAAACAAAACAGAAGTCAGATACATATAAATATCCAGATTAGACAGAATGCAAAAGTATGCACAGGATAAATTATTGTTGTGGTATAAATAATGAATATGAATATGATTTTTTATTTACGAGATCTGTAGAAGGTGCCCCCACTTAGGCCCCGTAGTGTGCACACACCACAAAATTTCTTACAGGTGCATCCACTCTGTATGGAACGGCATTTTAGTTAATATTAAATAAATAGATAAATTAATAAATATGTTGATTAAATGTATCCTGAAATAAATAAATGAGGCAATAAATATACTGTTTAAATACATGTAAATATAAATATATAGTATATAGTATAGTATAGTCTATAGTTTGATTATATTATATAGTTTATATAATATAATATATATATATATTTATATAATATAATAATATATATAATAATATTTTTTAGTTTAAAAAGGAAAGTTTTTCCAAAGACTATTTTCATTTATTTCACGACACTTTTATTTCATAATGCCACATTTCCAACACTTACATGCAAATGAATGGGGCATGTTTATCTCACAGATTCAGAGCCGGCAGAGAGAGGGGGAAGTGGGAGCACCGGCGTTGCTGTTGGTGCTCTCCTACGCAATAGTAGTGGTTGCTTCGAGTTGGTCCTCAGCTCCCGATACCTCCTCAGTTGGTCACAGTGGAGGGCCACCACCCAATTCCGCTTGACCAGCCCACCCTGTACACAACGTCCAACAGCTGTTCCAACACAGTGCTAGGGCCGGCCCACTGGCTCAACAGCTTGGGGGAGAGGCCCTTCTTTCTCTCAGGACAGTAGACCCACACTTGAATCCCAGGTGTAAAGTCCATTCTCCCGGCAGCGGGCCTACTTCTGTCAGGAGCCCATGTTACTCCCCGCACTCCTGCAGCCCTTATGTTTGGCACGAACTCCGTACCCCAGTTGCTTTGGTGTTTGGGCCACCCGCAGAGCCGGAGGTGCAGGGGGAGCCCAGCCTGGGCTTATTCTGTGGAGGGAGTATGCAGAAGGACAAGAGTGACCGAGACGGTGCGGAGATTTTCACTTGTTGCTGAATGTAGTGTGAAGAAACAGCAAGATAAAGAGAAAAGTTCTATAAAAGGGTCACGGCCATCCCATGGTTGTTGTTTCCATCTGGACACCTTAGCCCCCGTGGTGGTGTCGGCTACCAACGGAACTGTCGTCTGGGTTACTTTCACCGGGTCCTGTCTAGTTAACACCGGCAAACGCCACAATATTTTGCATTGTATCGCCCCCAGTGTCAAGCAGCACACACTGGGAAAACACCTGGTACTGCCAATACAGTCCACCCCTCGTTGAGATCAGAGCAGAGGAGCTGCAGCCACTCTGCATGCAACAACTGGACATAACCAAAAACACATGTGGGGGGATTTGGGGTGGCCAAAAATGTTATTTTTCTTAAAACATAAAAAATAACATCTGGGAGCACCCAACATCTTTATATTTTCTATTCTAAAAATATATTACAATTTTCTTCCATAGTTTTATTTTCTTTCATTTTTATTTCCCCTTCTTCTTAGCGCCCTAGGCGACATTACGGCCTATGCTCAGAACCCGCCCTACATGTTCGTGCTGAACCTGCAGACTGGTAGGTGACATAAACCACCAGCAGGTCTGTCGTATGATATTTTTATGCCACGCTTCGTCGTTCATCCCAGGCTTCGGTCTCAGCTACGACACTGAAGTTTGCAGCCGATTTGTAACGTGACTTCGTGGTGCGTTCAAAACCCTCAAATTTTCACACAACCTTCTGTGTCGCTGACAGTCATAACTGCTGCTTGGCTGAACTTGAATATAAACCCATGGTATATGGTTTGTGTTATTGTATTTTGTTGCCTCAGTACTTGTACTCTGTGCAATGACAAACTTGTACTCTGTGCAATGACAATTAGTTTAATCTAATCTAATCTAATCTATTGATATTAAACAGCATTTAAAACCATCTTTCAAGTATTCTATTTGTGAAAACAGAAAATGGGGTGATTTCACTGTATTTTTTCTCCACACAGACCACTTAAGAATCGTAGTCAAACCTGGACTACATTATAATAAGAAGCCTAAACAGCATTTCAAACAAAATTTCAGATTTGTGAAACCTTTATTCTATATGTGAAACAGGAAAACATTGTATTTCTTTTTTTCTGAGGCTTTAGCCAACACTTCCTTACCTCATCTTATCCTCAGTCTTGAGTATTAAGAAGAAAACACTGCTCGGGGACTGAATCGGGCACAAATGACGTCCTGAGATCCAAATGAGCACCGTCTTCATTAACAACCATTGTCTTCTTGATGAATCCTGACAGACAGCTTAGTGAAAGTCATAAAAAACGAGACAAGATGAAAGGAGGTTGACAGGCGGAGCATGAGGGGGAGGAGGGTGAACAAGAAGGCCGATGAGATGGGGATATTGTGGAGTGCAGGTTATTGTTTTGCCTTTTGAATTCTGAATATGAATCTGATCACAAGTGGACAGCTCTAAGCACGTCTTTTAACTAGAGGTGTGAATCTTCACTGGCCTCACGATTCGATTACGATTCACCTGTCAAGGAATCTCGATGCATCTCAGTGTATCGCATCCCCAATTTTCTATATAGGCACGAAGGAATGTGCCAGGGAGAGGTTGGATATGATAGTTAACAGTGGGGAAGCAGGTCAACACAGGTCTTCAGAAACATGTCCGGGGATGCCGTCCGGACCGGCTGCTTTCCTGGTGTTCACCTGTCGCAGAGCCGCATCCATATTGCGATGCATCTTAAAATCGAGAAATTTCCACACTTCTACTGTTCACACCTGGCATTAGAATGCGTCTCCACATAAGTCTTGAGTAACCACTCACGTCCGCGGTCTATATGTAAATCTGATTCATTTTCATTCGTTGTTTTCTTTGTTTCTTACTTGGATGGAAAATGAAAAATGTAAACCTAACTCAGAGAATTGGAGTGGGGTTTTTTCTCCTCCAGACAACGATGCACTGTACGTGCTGTGTCAGTTCCCATGCCGGTTTCATGCCGGTTTTCCTGTGTTTTTATTTTAGATCTAGATTTATAGATCTAAATAGATTTAGATCTATTTGATTTCGTTAACTTCTGCTTGTATGAAACAAACATTTTAAACCCAACTAAGGGACTGTTAGGGCTGTTTGTTACTTAGTCAGTCAGTCAGTGAGTTACTTAGTCTGTCAGTTAGTTACTTAGTATTGCATTATGTGCACTATTTCCTGATTTGAACTGTTGCTACAGAAGTTTACTCGTTTATTGTTAATTCTTTGTTTTTAGGTTCAATGTTTATTTTATATTGCCATTTTTTTTTCTTTCCCATTTTCTTATATATTGCAAATATTTTTCTCTCTTTTAAACTTGACAATATAACTCATAACTATTGTGATCGTATATTTGTTCCGATGTGTGCTGCTATAACACAGAAATGTCCCTATCTAATCCAATCCCATCTAAATTATATTATTAAGATGGGATTGGATTTTAATAGTTACAATAATATTTTCCGCACTTATTCCTTTAATCAGATGACAACTTGGTGATTTCTCCATCACTTCCACATTGTTTTCTGATTGTAAAAAGACAAACGTAAAAGCCCTTCCTGCACCAACCATTTTGAGTTTCGCAAGATTAAGATTAAATAAATGTAACCCTCTCACCATACACTCATTAGGGGCCTTTCTGTGTAGAGTTTGCATGTTCTCCCCGTGCCAACGGGTCTCCAACATCCAAAAAAGGTCCCCAGTTAAAAACATGCAAAACGCTTTCCTGTCCTGTCCCAGAACACGACATGAATTTGCCAACAAAGTTGAGGGTGCCCACTGCTCCTGGAGGAAGGATGGGAGAAATGCAGAGGCTAAATTTCTCTAGTTTTCGTCAATCTATGTTGACAAGTTTAAGAAAACAGGCAGGCATAACCCCCCTATAAAATCAATAAAACCATAGCTATCAACCCTCCCATTTTTCCCAGGATTCTACCATATTTTACCTTTTTCCAATGTTGTTTATTTTCTAATAAATACCCTGTATTTTTACCATTTAAAAAATATATATATATAACATTGGTGGCGCCGCCCATCTCCGGACTGCTGCCCGATCCGCTGTGCGTCCCCTCTCCCCATTTTTCCAAATAAAAACTGTTTATAGTCAATGTATTTATTGTAATTGAATTAAACCAAATTATACAGTGCATAATAGTGCGTTACGGAGAAACTTTGTAGGTCACTCTCACCCTCATAAAACATCTGATAGGCCAAAACCTTTAACAAGCTCTATTATTGGATAAGACAATTCCTATGCACAGGGCTGGTGATCAGCGAGTCTCAACTTGTTTTGAAAACATTGAAGATGCAATGCACTTAATTGCAAAATGGTTATAACATAAACCCAATAGCAAATGCTGTATTATACAAATAATACATGGTAATTTACACAAAAAAAATCAGTTATTGCCTAGAACCGGATTTGATTGAGAATCCATCAAGATTTGAATAATATTTGAAAATAATCGCTATGTTTAGGTCTTTTCTGGGTGGCACTTCAGAAATTAACATTTCATCCATGACCGGAGCTAGTTGGGACCCAAACGCACGACACAGAAATGGCAGGCAGACAGGGGGTTGGACAAAGGATGTTTATTAGACAACACCGTGGAGATGGCCGGAGGGATCCGGTCGGGTAGGGATGGAGCAGGGCAAGGCAAGGATGATGGCTGGGAAGGAGGGGTCCGGGATACAGGTGGAGAGACGGGCTGGATGAGAGGGACGGACAGGCTTGGTCGAGGAGAGGAGACAAACAGGTTAGGGCAAGACGAAACAAGGAGACATCAACTAGGAGCTAGGAACAAAGAGCTTGGCACTAGGAACTGGACAGTAGCTGTAAAACCTCGGCAAGCTAGTTCACAGTCTGGTAATGAGTGACTGGGGAGCTGGAGAATAAATACTGTGTGGGTGACAAAGGTAAATGATCCCAGGTGTGTGAAATTGGCTAAAGGGAGGAGCAGTGGATGGGTCAAGAGCAGCCTCTAGTGGTTCTGGGAGGCCGTGGGCTTAACAGTACCCCCCGGAGTAGGGCAGAGCACACCCTTTTCCACGTCCTCCGGCAGTGATGGAGGTGGGCCTGGACGGAGGGTACAGCGATCTCAGCCTCCTGGGCCGGGAACAGCCGGGGTTGGTAGCCCAGAGAGCAGTGGAAGGGTGACAGGCCAGAGGAGGTGTTGATCAGGCTGTTATGGAAGTCAAGTTTGGTGAAGTGGGTGGCACCCCGGATGGGAACGAAACTTCAGAGGCAAGGGATACTTGTTCTTGACCGTGATGTCATTGAGTCCCCTGAAGTCAATGCGGGGATATAGGGTCTTGTCTTTCTTGGCGACAAAAAAGAACACCGCGCCCAGCGGAGATGACGAGTAGGGGGCGAATGATCCCGACGGTGAGGGAGTCACGGATGTAGGTCTCCATGGACTCCTGTTTGGGCCAGGAGAGGTTATACAGGCGACTGCAGGGGAGAGGGACGCTTGGCAGGAGGTTGAGCAAAGGACGGGAGAGAGGTTTGGAGCTGGAGCAGCCGGAATGTAAACCTACCGAGGAGTCAACTTCTCCTGGCTGGACTGGGCAGGTGGCTAGAGGGTGTCCCGGATGGCCGCAATGACGGCCGCAATGACAGACACCGTCTGTCTGCGGCGGGCTCACTCCTCGGGGGAGATCTGGGAGCGACCAAGTTGCATGGGCTCGGCATCGGAGTGACTCCGGGGGGCTTTGGGGGGCGCCCGAAAGTAGTTGGCACTGGAGATGGGGTGTGACTGTCCAGGCAGGAGGCACAGGCTGTAGTCTCGCTCACGGGGGACGAGGGGGGCACTGTGAGCCATGGTGGGCCGGAAGAGCAGGGGGGACCGCGGGAGATGGCAGAATCTGCAGGCTGCTGACAACTGCCCAGATGGTCTGGGATGTCCCGGAGGGCCTGGTCCTGCTCTAGAACCAAGCAACACTCCTTGGTTCTAGAGTGCGCGGCGGAGCCCCTCTGTGTTGCTGGGTCCATGTCTTTTGGCCAGACCGTACTGTTACGACCGGAGCTTGGAGGGGCCCAAACGCACAACACAGATGGGAGGCAGATAGGGGGCTAGACAAAGGATGTTTATTAGACAACACCGTGGAGATGGCCAGAGGGATCCGGTCGGGTAGGGATGGAGCAGGGCAACGCAGGGATGATGGCCGGGCAGGAGGGGTCCGATGGCAGGAGGGGTCCGGGATCCAGGATCCAGGTGGAGAGACAGGGAGCCGGGCTGGATGGAGAGGGACGGACAGGCTTGGTCGAGGAGAGGAGACAAACAGGTTAGGGCAAGACTAAACAAGGAGACATCAACTAAGAGCTAGGAACAAAGAGTTAGGAAATAAGAGCTTGGCACTAGGAACTTGAAACTAGCCAGTAGCTGTAAAACTAGGGTAAGCTAGTTGACGGTCTGACAATGAGTGACTGGGGAGCTGGAGAATAAATACTGTGTGGGTGACGAAGGTAATTGATCCCAGGTGTGTGAAATTGGCTAAAGGGAAGAGCAGCGGATGGGTCAAGAGTGGCCTCTAGTGGAGCTGGGAGGCTGTGGGCCTAACACATCCATCCCTCTGGAAACAACAACCGATGTCCACCTCCAGCTTTTCAGGTGGTTGGATCCTAAGTTGTTCAGCCAGAAGGTCAGACATGCACGACCAACTAAATTACTGTTCCCCGGCTGCCTGGAGCAGGTAACGCTGTTTGTGTGTGTGAGGCTTAACATGAGGTTAGTAAAAATAAATGACGAGGAGTGGACGCCAATGTTGTTCCACATAATAATAATATAATAATAATAATAATAATAATAATAATAATAATAATAATAATAATACAATTAAATAGAATAAAAGTTAAAGTTGAAGTTAAAAAACAATAGAAAATGAATAAAAAATATAAATGACAAATAAAAAGTTGTAATAAATTAAATATTAGTAAAAAATTGTCAAATATATACAGATGGCTGAAAAATACAAAACATACAAAACACAAATAATCAGATACATCATACAGGGTCTAAATTATAAATATTAAATATTGCTACAGGCAGCAGTATCAAGTCCAGTATCGACACCAATTACAAATGTTCGAGTTCCCATTGGAACGGAGCATCAGTTTGTGCTGTCACTCGTTGTTACATCAGCATTACGACTAAAGGGAGTTACAATTTTTCGAGTTTCCATTGAACGCAACATCAGCTGACGTAATGACGCAGTGACGCGAGTGCTGGGAGACGCAGAATTACTAATAAAAGGTTATACACTTATTGAGTGTTCTGACTGCATCCTTAAAATTTGAAGGTGGCAGTCAACACAGTTCCATTCAAACAGATTAAATATTGCATGTCCCTCAGAGACATTTTAATCTACTTATTAAACTTTTGGGACTAAAATAAAACCAACATGATGGATGAGCCTGTTGCTCTGGAACTGCAAGCGAACTCCGTGTGGGAGGACACAAACACAAATTTGTTTTATGGGACTGATTTCGACTCGTACAGTTTGTCTGTTACAACTGGCTTGAAATAAAGAGGGACAGGGTTAGGTGCGAACAGAATGAGTTGATTTACAAAAAGGGCAAAAGAGATAAAATATGAAACTTGAACCACGAGATGTCTGAGACGTCCCGGTTCTAAAGAGACCTCAACCATGTCCCTAGCTCGAGTAGTTGTCCTGTTGCCAAGGAGCCAAATGCCAAGGAGAATAATCATAGATCATACTTCAAAATGTCACACATCCCCTTTTCTCTATGGTTTTGGTTTCTTCCAAAAGTTGCAATACGAAATCAGTTCACAACAGCCGGTACGTGGTAGAGTTGCTAAGGCTGCTTATAATACTTGACTTTGGGTTTTAAAAGAAGTTCAAAACCACATTACACATGTTAAAATTAATAATAATCTATACAAAGGGAACGTTGTTCACCGTTAACGGTTTGCGTCACCATGTTGCGTAACATGGCAGATATGAGATGTATGAGATGTTTTGGCTTGCATGACGCTCCTGGCATGCATCATGTTTGCCTCTTAGGACATTGGATTGTTGAAAGTTTGACTGATAATAGAATGTCATTGACAGGGAATGGGCCCAGGGCCCAAACTCTAAGAACATTGAAGTGACATCGGGGTCGACCACAGGAATAAACTGTTTATGTGCTGGTTTAGGGCGGTACACAGTTCCTTCTCAAAAAGGCCACGTAATTTGTTAGTGTTTTTCATCAATCGGCCAAATATGGGTTATTTCTTACAGCAGGTTGTAGTTATTGCCATGATTCATCCGCTGCCGAGGGATTGTTATGTAACACGTCATGGATTAAGTTTTATCTGAAGCCTCTGTCCAGAGTCACTCTAATTGTTTATGCTGCTGTTGAATAAATAGTTAGTTAGATAGCTAGTTTCGTTTTAAAAACAAATAAACAAAACTAGCCATAACTAAAGTCCAATCAGCATTTAGGTGAGGAATTTTGTGCAATTCATATTGATTGTGACCTGTCTGTACTCTTGGCATTCAACCAAAATAAAAATGTTGACAGAATCAAATGATTCTTTTGAGAATCCCATTCACAACTCAGTGGCAAACCGGCCCTTCTGACTAACGTTCACCGGGAGTCCTCCCTCGCTCCCCGCGGTTACACCAACTGAACCAAATGAACTGAGTTGGAAAATCGAACAACTCTTTTCACCGAGTGACTCGTCATGAACGGAATCTCATAAAAGAGTTGAACCTTCCGTCACTACCAATAGTCCTCACTTTCAGAAAAAACGGGTTCTTCTGGAGCTGTTTTTCTGTCTGGAACTGATGAATTAGATAAATTAGTGCAGCCTTGCAATGTGGATCCTGCAACACAAGAGCTCATTTCTATTGTGCTGTACACAGATCTACAGTAGATCCCAGTGTTTACATACGGCTTCGCTGTGGTCTCTCCCAAAGTTCGAGTATCTCGTTGGACACTTTCACACCACCACTTCCAGATACATTCCAAGCTTGAGCTTTGCTCTGTGGACAAAGGAAACGAGTCCACCCAGTCAGCTGCAAGCGCTGTGTCCAGCGGCGTAGTGGTGCCTGGAGAGGTGGTTATGCTCTTTTTGACCAACAGGTTTTCTTTTAAGCGGCCCTTCCAGCAAAGGATAAATGCCCTGTGTTATAAACAACAATATGTAAGACTACTCTTGCATATTAAGTTCACCAAAAATGGGCAAGTTGTATTTGAAAACTGTCGCTTAACTTCTACTGCTTGACTTCAGGGGGTGAGGATCATTATGGAATTAACATTAGAAGAAGAAGAGCAATCAATCAATACTACTACAAAACTACATAACTAGTCACTTTTTATGTGAGATTTTATATGATGATGAAGATTATATGATGTTTATATGATCATCTCTTAAAGTGGCTGTTTTTAAGGGAACATGTGCTCGTACTGTCTCATCATTTGGCTGTTGCAGGACTTTGGTATACTCTGTATACCTGCGTATGCCCTGCACTACACAACTGGGTGTGTCATGTATTGGTTCATTTGTGTGTGTTTGTGTGTGTGTGTGTGTGTGTGTGTGTGTGTGTGTGTGTGTGTGTGTGTGTGTGTGTGTGTGTGTGTGTGTGTGTGTGTGTGTGTGTGTGTGTGTTGTTTTAGGCTCTCCCTGCGTGACATAATACCTTTCATTACATAATGAAGCATGTATAACAATACATGACCTTTTTCACGCCCAATCAGTCCGTCCCAAATGGTACCGATTCATCATTGGATCTGAGTCCGCTGTCACATCGCCCCGTCAGGTTGTTTGGGTTGGGAGCCAGAGATACCTGCTGTTGCTGTTCCGCGTCCAATTTTGAATTCTCATCCTTTGCCAAGAGGTTTACACGGAAGCCCTTTTAATCCTCAAAGGCCAGATATGGACTACATGTTTGATGTCGACGCCAAGCAATCAGCCTGAAATGGCTGCGCTGTCACGTCGCCATCGCCGATACGCCTTTGTAGGTGATGTTGGTGCTGAGGGAGATTACCGTGTTATTGTTGTCGACTTTAGCGAGATCTGGGGAGACAGCAGGGACCGTTCCGTCCCCCCCTTTCATCAGAATGGATTGTTCCTGCCAGGCTTACATAACATTACATCAGCGGTGTACTGCCCCCCACCCCCCCCAACCTTGATCAAACTGGGAGAAAAGCTCCAAATATGGGGAGAGCGACGGGAGAGAGAACAAGAGACAAAGGCTGAGAACAACAAAAGAGAATGAGAGACCAAATAAGACATGGAAACAGAAAAGAATAGAATATGGGAGACAGACAGGGAGGCGAGATAGATGTATAGAGCGACAGAGAGATAAAGGAAATAGAGCCACATTGAACAAAGATTGAGAAGAGAGAGATGTTGGTGGAGAGACTGACAAGCAAACAGAAAACATGAGCGAGAGGATTATGAAAATAGACCACCATCATGTCTCTCAACCTGAGGGTCAGGGCCCCAAAGCGGGTCATACCATTGTGTGTGGGAGACGCTGCAAAGTTCAAAGAATCAAGCAATGATAAAATATAAAAAACATTGATGATGAAAAACTTCCTACTTTTCGCCCTACTTTGTAATTAGTAACATAATTCTGAATCGTATAAATTGAAAAATACTGTTTGGTACGATTTTCTATTATTCATCATAGTAAGCAATAATAAGGTAGGTAATAGTAAGGCTACTGTTGTGGATTGGGGTTAAATAAAGTATTAAATTGTGAATGTTAGCTTGTATTTTTATTTTATTTTTTGAGGGTTTGGTTAGAAAGGAAGAGGTTGAGAATCACTGCTCGAGATTAGATGATTACTGTACATGATGACAGGTTAAGTTATGCTGTTGTAGCTTTGGGCGCCATCTGTCACTCACAAGCAGGAACTGCAGGCAGTCGAGGCAAATCCCAAAGTGCGTTTCATGAAAGTGAAAATAATCAAATGTAAAAAGAACAAAAAAAAAAGATTCCAATCAGTGGTTTGAACATATATATAAAAATATTATAGATTATTAAATTTGTATTTATTTATTTATTTATTTATTTATTTATTTATTTATTTATTTATTTTATTTATTGTAAAGGGTGCTTGATTGGGTTTGAATGTTCAACCTTAACCCTCTTTGGAAAAACTGAAGTTAACAAATCTATGTCTGAAGGATTCAATCATGTGCTGTAAATGGCCTTGTATGATGAGCTCTACAGTCCCAGTAGTGTAGTAGTCTTCTAAGGTCAGTGAAGAAATGTCAACTTAATCTTGTGGTCAATCCCTGTCTTTTTATCTCTCCTCCTGTACTCTTTCTGACCTTCTGTACTTCTATTGTCTCCCGGCCCGTACAGCCCCCGTCCTATTGTCTTTCATATGCTTTTGTTCTACCCTGCCCTATAGTGTTGAGCGTACTGACAAGTGGTAAGCACAGCATAACAGCTGCGATGCATCACATAGAACCTGCCTGTTTTGTTTAGAGTTTCTCTATGATCTTGGAAACAAAGGGACCACACCTTGCCAGTGGTGGAAACATCCCAGGGTGCATGTAATTGACCTCAGTCAACATACGGGATCATTTAAATTGGTATTAAATAATCTGTGTTCACTACAAATCCTAGAATTCTGTTCAACTGCAGCAATTTTTCATTCTTTCTATCTATCTATCCATCTATCTATCTATCTATCTATCTATCTATCTATCTATCTATCTATCTATCTATCTATCTATCTATCTATCATATAATTCTATGACAATGCAACAGGTTTTTCTCCAACATCGACAGTTTCCTGACCACAATTCGGTGCCACGCTTAATCAAATTCACCCCGGCTGCCTTTCACTTCTCCCCGATCATGTCCCCGATCTTTGTGTTCTTCCTGGGAAAGGCAGGCGGATCCCCACCACCAACAATGGAAACAGTAAATAGAGAAGCACATTCGTGGACCCATACATTGAATGGCTGTTTCTTAAAAAAGTAACAGTTAAATTAATACATACGATATTTTTCTCTTTTTTTTGCAAGATTTGCCGAAAGCGTTTCTCATGGGTTGAAAATCTGTTGGCTCTAAATGCCCAAAATGCCTGAGTTATTGCATAAGATGCACAGGGTCCAATTAACCTCAACCTTTTATCTTTTTCTCTTTATCTGTTCAATCCAAAATACATATTTTGCACAACATGTTCTGGATAAGAAGCCTGTGCATCCTGTGGATCAAATGGCAGATGTTTGCTGACGCACCAACCCACAACAGAAATACAAAGCCTTTCCAAAATGGGAGCCTCTCTGATAACGACAATGTAGAGAAAGAGTGCAAGTCACTGAAAAGGGAGTGCTGCCATTTCTGCATCAGGCAAACACAGAACAAATTGTGCCTTTGTTTGCACGGTAATACACATATAGTCAATACTCACTCATTAAAGTTAGCGTATTGTCCAAATTTTGAGGAGCTTCACATGAAAGTAATTTCATTCATGGCATGAGGTGTTTCTAAGCGCAAATTCAGTGAAAAATGGCAAAAGCATGTTTTGGAAAACAGAAAAAGGAAAATTGCAAGAACACATACAGTGTTGTGGTGGATCCAAAAGGAAAGGCGGCTTAATGCATAAACTCAACACAAGTTATCCAGCGGCCGCTACTGGGTAGGCTCTAACTGTCGGATGCATGTGAAGTAGTGTAAAGCCCTTATACTCCTGATTTTTGTTTGTCAAAAAAATTTTATGTGCACATCGCAAAACCGTAGATCCAAGTTTAATTTTCTTCTCACAATGTGCAATGTACTGGCATCGCCAGCTCAATGATTCTCCTGCCTCTGAAGGGAAGCAAGTGACACAATAAAAATGCAAAACAAAATCACAAAACTGAAAATAGCCTGAACTTTCAACATAGATGAATCTCCGATTATTTCTGAAACTTATAGTCCGCTGTCACTCATTGCATTAAAAACCATCAATTCAGTTCGAGTTCAAGTGAAGCCATCTTACAGTATGTTAAATGTACAACCAATCTATCTAAATCCCCAGTGTTTTCGACGCATTTGCCACCAGTGCGGTTCCACATCACTGCCTTGACTGTAATTCAATCAGATGGATAATTGATTGAATTACCAAAACTGCCCTTGTAACTGTAATGAGACGATGACACGCTAATGAGACAATTAGCTTGTACAGTCTCATCACTGTGCTCCTCATTAGCGTCGTTGGCCAGTGAGTTTTGATGCCTCGATTCCTTCCACCGGGTTGCTATGGTGACTAATTAGTCGTTATGGTGACACAGTTTATGATGTAATTAAGTCCACATTCGACACTCGATCCACATAGAAGGGGGGAGGAGATGGAAGAAAGAGTTGTGAGGTTTATATAGGGATAAGCATGGAAGCAGAGAGAGATTATACACATACATCTATATATACCTCATAATAATAATCATTATAATAAATATAGCTGCAGGCAGCAATACACAGGGTCCAGTTTAGTCTTGTTAGACAGGTATTACAGTTCTGTGCAATGGTTTTAGATATTTACGACCACTCGAGAGACGAACCGTGGATTTATATGGTATCGGTTCATGACAAAGTGACTGTGTTCTCAATGTAGCGCCAATGTTCTTCAATTTTCGGTGAGTTTGTAAAGTTTGGACGATATCACATGAAACGTTCCCATTGTTTGGGAAAAAAAGTGGGAAACATTTTTCTTCATTGGTTTCATCTGCCAATAATGGTACAGGGTCGTTCCCTTCTGCTGGTGCTACAGACAAGATGTCATCAAAGTCCTGCTCTAACACTTCCTGTACAATATGAACGGGTTAGTAGTTAGTAGTTGTTTATCAGTTAATGATTCATCAAGATTGTCATCTTCTTTTGTTCAAAGTCTTTTTATTTTGTTCTTCACTTTATATCACAGGTCCAAACACGAGCAAGAGAAAAATAAACTTAAATAAAATCCCCTACCCCCCACCCTCCAGATACCAGACATAAACATATGAACATCATACATGGCCATCAAAGAAGGAAGATAAATAACACAAAATAGAGTGAAATGACAGTAAAAAAAAAAAATAATGGTTACATTGTTGTGCAGTTAGTGTCCATATTCAACAAACATTAAGAAAGGCTGCCAAATAGTATTAAACTTCTGAGTAGACCCTCTGACAGTGTATCTAATCTTCTCCAATTTAAGAAAGGACATGACTTCCCTGTTCCAAAGCCTACATGTCTGTGGAGTAGGATCATTCCATCTAAACAATATCATTCTCCTGGCCAGGAGAGTACAAAAGGCCAACATGCTTACTTCCCTCCCACGGGGAGGGGTGTCTACCGGGGCCACACCAAAGAGTGCAATGAATGGAGACGGCTCCACTGCTCTTCCCAGTATCCCAGAGAAGGTGTCGAAGATGGTTTGCCAGAACATGTCAACTTTTGGGCATGTCCAAAACATGTGCAGCAGAGTTGCTGGAGCCTGCCTGCAACGATCAAATGTGGGGTCTATATTGGCATTGATCTTAGAAAGTCTGACTTTAGACCAAGGGGCATGATGGAAACAATCTAAGTTTGAGGCAACAAAGTTATTGGACAGTGAGGTCACACCCCTTCTAGACCAGGTTGCAAAGGCCTCATCCATCACCAATGGGATTAACATATGTTTTTTTGCAATTGCCGCAGCTTGTGACAGATCCTTAAGGGAGAAGGACCTTCCTAACTGATTCCATATTTTAAAACAAAAGACTGGGAAAGGTGAGGAATGCTCAAAAATCACCTGTTTGGAACATTCCACAGGTGAACAGGTTAATTGGAAACAGGTGAGTGTCATGATTGGGTATAAAGGGAGCTTCCCCGAAAGGCTCAGTCGTTCGCAAGCAAGGATGGAGCGAGGTTCACCACCTTGTGAACAACTGCGTGAGCAAATAGTTTAGTTTAATAGAACAACGTTTCTCAACGTACAATTGCAAGGAATTGAGGGGTTTCATCATCTACAGTCAAATAATATCATCAAAAGATTCTAGAGAAATCTCTGCACGTATGTGGCAACCAAAACCAACATTGAATGCCCGTGACCTTCGATCCCTCAGGCGGCACTGCATTAAAAACCGACATCATTCTGTAAAGGATATTACCACGTGGGCTAAGGAATATTTCGGAAAACCATTGTCAGTTCACACAGTTCGTCGCTACATCTACAAGTGCAAGTTAAAACTCTACCATGCAAAGCCAAAGCTATATATCACTCTCTGGGCTCGAGCTCATCTGAGATGGACTGACCCAAAGGGGAAAAGTGTGCTGTGGTCTGACGACCATCTAGATTGTTATCAGCGCAAAGTTTAAAAGCCAGCATGTGTGATGGTATGGGGGTGTGTTAGTGCCCATGGCATGGGTATCTTGCACGTCTGTGAAGGCACCAGTAATGCTGAAAGGTACATTCAGGTTTTGGAGGGAGAGTTTATCAAAAACAGGATAAGATGTAAATTCCTTGTGCAAGCACATACCTAAGAGTGTCGTGATGAATGGTAGAACGTCTTAATGTCATCTTGTCGTCTTGGTGATGAATGGTGGTGAATGGTGGGAGCTGGATACGCATCATCAGTAGTGTATCCTTGGATCTTGGGATGTTTCGGCCTCTACACTATACACCCTCCCCAAGGTGGCCAGCTACAGGCTGATCGGACCTGAGCTTGCGTGAGTCCAGACTCGTCACGAGAAAGAAAGCCATATTGATGGCAGACTTCTCGAGGGACTATGCATGGCCGGGGCGTCCTACTCCCTGAGTCAAGCCAAAGCTGACCGCATACCTACTGGTTTGCTACTTTGGGGCCCAACAGGGGTCTTTCCTCCTCATAAAAAGCCACTGGCTGCTCCTTTCGGCTGCCTCTGATGCAGCTTTGATGGCTGAGCGCTGGTTCTGGCCTCTAACTCCCAGGTCAGTGAACAGTCTGGTGGTAGATCTTGCCACAAACCCTCTGCGTCCGACCTCCACTGGGCGGACCTCAGCGTTCCAGCCACGGTGTTGTGCTTCAGCAGCGAGCTCGGCGTAGCGTAGATGTTTTCGCTCATAAGCCTCATCCACTGCGTCCTCCCAGGGTACTGTGAGTTCGATAATGTACACCTTCTTCAGAGAAGGAGATCACAGCATCAGGTCAGGTCTCAGGGTAGTTGTAGCAATCTCTGGAGGAAAAACCAGCTGTCGGCCAATGTCAGCCAGCATCTTCCAGTCACGGGCTAAGCGTAGCTGGCCTCGCTCAGATGGTGTAGAGCAGCTTCTAGTTACCTTAGCCCCCTCACGGACAAAGATAGTTGCCCGTTGTTTGTTGGATGCTGGTGGTGGTAGGGAGTTGGTGGCAGTTCGTTTGTCCTCCAGAGTGGATGCAAGGACTTTCAGGACTTGGTTGTGACGCCACGTATAACGTCCTTGGGTGAGACTGGTTTTACACCCTGTAAGAATGTGTCTGAGGGTGGCTGGCATAGAACATAGGGCACACCCCGGATCTTCACCAAACCACTGGTGAAGGTTGACTGGTGTTGGAAGGACGTCGTATGTAGCTCTGATGGAGAAGCTCAACTGTCTCGCTTCCATGGCCCACATGTCTTTCCAGCTGATCTTCCTCCTCTCCACACTGTCCCATCTTGTCCACTGTCCTTGTTTGCCAAGAGAGACTGCCTTGGCCCATCGTGCAGCATCCTCCTGGTGACGTACTTCCTCCACCACCATCTTCCTCCGTTCTCATGCTGTGGCCTTACTCCACGCTGGGGGGGTAGCTGTTAGCCCAAAGCCTCCTCTTCCTTGCTGAACATGGCCCACAATGTCAGCGTGTTTGAGGGCTGCTGTTGCCTCCTCCACTGCTTTGGCTGGTCTCCATTTGCGGCCAGTGGTTATGGTTGGTGCATTGTTGCTCACCACTATGTCTCTGGATTCATTCAGTGTCATCTGGAGTCTTGTTTTTGCACACTTGAACTCCTCTGTGAGACTGGTGAGGGGCAGCTTGAGGATGCTGTCTCCGTAGAGGCCTATGGTGGTAAGGCATCGTGGAACTCCAAGCCACTTCTTGATGTATCCTGTGACTGTTCTTTCCAACTTCTCTACAGTTGAGATTGGTACCTCATAAACTGCGAGGGGCCACAACATCCGGGGTAGGAGCCCAAACTGCAAGCACCAGGCCTTTAGCTTCCCAGGCAGTTGGGTGCTGTCAATGGACTGTAGGCCACTGCTGATGTCCTTACGCAGTTGTTGCACCTGGTCTTTGTCCTTCAGGCTTGCATCATACCACCTCCCAAGGCTTTTTACAGGCTGCTCAGACACTGTTGGGATTGGGTCTTCTCCGATGAAGAATTTCAGGTCAGAGAGCACTCCCTTTACAATTGAGATGCTTCGTGACTTGGATGGTTTGATCTTCATACGGGCCCAACTGATGTTCTCTTCCAGCTTCCTGAGCAGCCTCCTGGTGCATGGCACAGTGGTGGTCAATGTTGTAATGTCATCCATGTAAGCTCTGAGTGGAGGGAGGCGCAGACCAGAGTCAACCCGCTGTCCACCTACAACCCACTTTGAGGCTCGGATGATGACCTCCATTGCCATCGTGAATGCCAGAGGTGAGATAGTGCACCCTGCCATGATGCCTACTTCTAGGCACTGCCAAGAGGTGGTAAAGTCAGTGGTGTTGAAGCAGAACTGCACGTCCTGGAAGTAGGATTTAACCAGGGCTGTGATGGTGTCTGGTATGTGGAAGAATTCGAAGGCAGACCACAGGAGTTCATGGGGCACTGAGCCAAAGGCATTGGCAAGGTCCAGAAAGACTACATGGAGGTCCCTTCTCTCTACCTTTGCCGTTTGGATCTGGTGCCAGATCATGCTGGAATGTTCTGAACACCCGGAGAATCCTGATACTCCTGCCTGCTGTACAGATGTGTCGATGTACTCGTTTCTTCGCAGATACTCGCCCATCCTCTGTGCAATGACACTAAAGAAGATTTTGCCCTCAACATTTAGTAGGGAGATTGGACGGAATTGGCTGATGTTCTCTGCATCCTTCTCCTTTGGGATGAGGACTCCACCTGCCCTACGCCACACTTTAGGTATGATCTCCTTCTGCCATGCTGTTCTCATAAGCTTCCAGAGAAACCTCAAGACATCTGGTGCATTCTTGTACACCTTGTATGGGACTCCATTTGGCCCCGGGGCTGATGCTGTTCTTGCTCGACGCACTGTGTTTTCCACCTCTTTCCATGTTGGAGGGCCAGTCGGAATGTGATGTTCAGGGGGGTCAATTGGTGGGATATCTGAAGGAATGGACAGATGTTCATATCGCCTTGGGTCAGAGTGTGTTGCCTTCAGGTGAGCCTCAAGATCAGCCCTTGTTGTTTTTAGGGCTCCACTTTTCTCCTTTGTGAAGATACCCTTTAGGAACTTGAAGGGATCTTTATAGAACCGTGTTCTAGTTTGTTCTTTCTTCCTTCTACGTTTCCGTAGGTTCTCTGCTCTGCGGAGGGATGCTAGTCGAGTTTTAATGTCGACCTGAAGCGCATCTATGCCTTCCCTTTCCACTCCAGAGGCCTTTTTCCACTGTCTCCTAAGTTGTCTCATTTCTAAGACCAGGCGCTTGATCTCCTGCTGCCTCCTGGACACTGGGGCGGTTGGGACCTTTTTCCCACCTGACCTTTCTTGCACTCCAAAGCGTTCTGACCCATATTGATAGATGATATCCCCCATTCTCTCCAACTTCTTTTCCACTGTCCCTCTGAGTTGCTCGAGAGACAGGGTCAGGTCAGTATTGATCGTTTCCCACAGCTCCTTACCCGCAGCACCGGGCCACTTCACATGCAGTTTATGCCCTGCCAGTCTTCTCTCGACTGCAGGTCTAGAAGGTTGGGTCGGTTCTACCGCTGTTGCCATCAACTCTGTGTTTGCTTCCTCCACGACAGTGGTATTGATGTACTGCAAGCTATGGTTTGCGTCCAGTTGCTGTACTTCATTCGACTGATTTGATTCCTCTCGGAGAAAGGAACCAATGCGAGGCCTCTGTTTCTCTTCTGTCAAACACTTCTTCCTTCCCTGGTGAATTCTCAACCCCCGATATGATGTTACCTTCGTCCAACCACAGGGACATATCTGCTGCTTGTGGCCCGCTGTTGCGGCTGCATCTGTGGCAACTGCTGTGGCACTAACCATCTAGATTGTTATCAGCGCAAAGTTTAAAAGCCAGCATGTGTGATGGTATGGGGGTGTGTTAGTGCCCATGGCATGGGTAACTTGCACGTCTGTGAAGGCACCAGTAATGCTGAAAGGTACCTTCAGGTTTTGGAGGGAGATATGCTGCCATCCAAGCAACATCTTTTTCAGGGACATCCCTGCTTATTTCAGCAAGACAATGGTAAGCCACATTCTGCATGTGTTACAACAGCGTGGCTTCATAGTAAAAGAGTGCGGGTACTAGACTGGCCTGCCTGCAGTCCAGACCTGTCTCCCATTGAAAATGTGTGAGACCCTGGACTATTCAGCAACTGAAGTCGTACATCAAGCAGGAATGGGAAATAATTCCACCTACAAAGCTTCAACAATTAGTGTCCTCAGTTCCAAATTGCTTATTGAATGTTGTTAAAAGGAAAGGTGATGTAACACAGTGGTAAACATGCCTCAGCTTTTTTTAGAACGTGTTGCATGCATCAAATTCAAAATGAGTGAATACATGCAAAAAACAATAAAGTTTATCAGTTTGAACATTTAATATCTTGTCTTTGTAGTGTATTCAATTGAATATAGGTTGACAAGGATTTGCAAATCATTGTATTCTGTTTTTATTTACATTTTACACAACGTCCCAACTTCATTGGAAGTGGGGTTTGTACATGACGTTGCTTTTAAACAACTATTTATTTTTTACTTTCATCCAAACTTTGTCATTATTTTAACTTAACTTCTTGTATGTAATTGTGATTTCATGCGGGGACGTTTTGAGCGGATCGAGGAACTCTTTCTGACCGCATCGATACCAGTACTGAAAATCGCTTCTTTCTTCAGTTCTTTCTTTAATCACTCTGCTGTGGCTGGAGCTGCGCTGGGCTCGGGTTGGGAGGAGGTCGATTTCAAGTTCAAGTTGTTGTTTGAGGAAGATCCGTCGCATCAGCTCCGGGGGGCCTCCTCCCCACTGGGCGGTGCCGACCAGAGATTGGAGGAAGGATTGGCTGTTTGTGTCACGTGGCTGTTTCTCTGCTCTGTACGATTGGCTGTTCGTGTCACATGTTTGTTTCTCTGCTGTATGATTGGCTGTTCGTGTTGCGTCTTTGTAGGTAGAGGAAAACGGACTCTGTATCGAGAATAAATCTCATAAATGTGTCATCGTTATCGTGAAATATTTTATCGTGCCCAGCCCTACCTTTAAATAGGAAAAACGTTGTGGTATTTCTGTCAATTATAACCATTTCCCGGCTTCTATTTTTCCGACGTCTCGCTGGATCTTGAACACATCACTCAGTCGCACATTTCAGTGAACTCGACTCAACGTGGTCACAAGTTTTTGTGGACTTCTTTTTTATCGTATTCTTCATGAATCCGGCAAAGTAATGGGGACCAAAGACATTAAATCTATCCAACAGATGCACAGACATCTACCAGGTAAGAAAGTACATAAATACACATGTAAACCAACTGTTTGTAATGTCAAACTGCCACAGAGCGATGGAGTCTACACTGCACACTAGACATGGTGCCAATGTACATTCGGAATCAGAACCTGCACATTTATAGTAAATATTATGATGACATCATAATGTTTACTATAAATGTGCAGGAGGGTCGTTGCATGCAATTTAGGGAAGAGGTACCAGATGACTGGGAAACAACTGCAGAAGTGGTGAGGGAGACGGCCAAGAAGGTACTCGGTGTATCATGCGGGAAGAGGAAGGAAGACACAGACTCTTGGTGGTGGAATGAGGAAGTACAGGAGAGCATAGAGCAGAAGAGGTTGGCGAATAAGAAATGGGACAGACAGAGAGATTAAGAAAGTAGACAAGATGAGCTCATACGACGCAAGGCAAAGAGAGAAGTGGCAAAGGAAAAGGCATACGACGAGTTGTATGAGAGGTTGGACAGTAAGGAAGGAGAAATGGACTTGTAATGATTGGCAAAACAAAGGGACCAAGCTGGGAAGGATGTTCAGCAGGTTAGGGTGATGAAGGATAATGATGGGAATGTGCTGACTAGTGAGGAGAGTGTGTTGAGAAGGTGGAAGGAGTACTTTGAGGAGTTGATGAATGAAGAAAATGAGAGGGAGAGAAGAGTGGATGGTGTGGGGAGAGTGGATCAAGAAGTGCTGCAAATTAACAAGGATGAGGTGAGAACAGCATTAAAGAAGATGAAGAGAGGAAAGGCAGTTGGCCCAGAGGACATAGCTGTGGAAGCATGGAAATGTTTTGGTGAGATTGCAGTGGCGTTCCGAACAAGGCTGTTTAACACCATCCTGGAAAGGGAGAGGATGCCGGAGGAGTGGAGAAGAAGTGTACTGGTACCCGTATTCAAGAATAAGGGAGACGTACAGAGCTGTAGTAACTACAGGGGAATAAAGTTGATCAGCCACATCATGAAGCTATGGGAAAGGGTAGTGGAGGCTAGGTTAAGAGGAGAGGTGGGGATCATCGAGCAGCAGTATGGTTTCATACCAGGAAAGAGTACTACAGATGCAATGTTTGCTTTAAGAATGCTGATGGAAACGTACATGGAAGGTCAGAGGGAGTTGCACTGCGTCTTTGTGGATTTAGAGAAAGCATATGATAGGGTGCCAAGAGAGGAAGTATGGTATTGCATGAGGAAGTCGGGGGTGGCAGAGAAGTACGCAAGAGTGCTACAGGATATGGATGAGGGCAGTCAGACAGTAGTAAGACGTGCAGTAGGCGTGACAAAGGCATTCAAAGTGGAGGTGGGATTGCATCACGGATCAGCTCTGAGTCCTTTCTTGTTTGCAGTGGTGATGGACAGGTTAACAGATTAAATCAGGCAGGAGTCTCCGTGGACTATGATGTTCAGGGATGACATTGTGATCTGTAGCTAGAGTAGGGAGCAGGTTGAGGAGAACCTGGAGAAGTGGAGGCTTGCATTAGAGAGAAGAGGAATGAAAGTCAGCAGGAGTAAGACAGAATACATGTGCCTGAATGGGAGGGAGGGCGGCCAAAAGCTGAGATGCAAGGAGTGGAGGTGGAGAAGGTGGATGAGTTGAAGTACTTGGGGTCGACCATCCAAAGCAGCGGAGAATGCGGGAGAGAGGTGAAGAAGAGAGTACAGGCAGTGTGGGGTGGGTGGAGAAGAGTGTCCAGAGTGATCTGTGACAGAAGAGTTCCAGAAAGAGTGAAGGGGAAGGTCTACAGGACGCAGTGAGACCAGCTATGTTGTACGGTTTAGAGGGGATGGCACTGACAAATGGTTTGGACACATGCGTGGGAGAGTTGAGAGTTACATTGGGAGAAGGATGCTGAGGATGGAGCTGCCAGGCAAGAGGAAAAGAGGAAAAGAGGAAGGCCAAAGAGAAGGTTTATGAATGTGATGAGGGAGGACATGCAGGCGGTTGGTGTAAGGGAGGAAGATGCGCAGAACAGAAGGTATTGAAGGCAGATGATCCGCTGTGGCGACCCCTAACAGCCGAGAAAAATAAGAGGTTCTACTTGAGATACTGGAATTGGCTCCTGTTCGGTTCCAGTACTAAGCATTAATGAAGCGCATGATGCTGTATTAGTGAGCTATTTCCAGAAGAGGGAGAGAGGGAGAGAGGGAGAGAGAGACAGAAAGTAACAGAGCAAAAGAAAGAGAGGTGGGGATTGGAAACGATAGAACAGACTGAAGGGGAGAAAGAGAGAAAACATAATGGAAGGTGGATAGAAAAAGAGAAACAGAATGAGACATGCTCAAGAGATACAAAGTGACTTCGTTAGAGAGAAAGAAAATAAATGGCCTTTTAATACATATTTGAAAAACAGCATCGGTTCTCAAAATCTGGTTTTGGTTTCTGCAAAGACCCGATGTCAAAAAAAGCAAAATAAATTCTTCATACACCACCATCAGTCCATTGGTACTTGTTAATCAGGCCACATGTTTTCTTTAACATCACACTGGGTGTCTTCCCTCGCGATGCAGCGAGGAAAGAATCTCTGATCCCCTCATCAGGGGTGCTGGAATAGAGGGGGCACCGAGATTTTGTGTCCCCCCACTTTCAGGTATTACGGTAATAGAACATTGGCGACAGTAGGGTGGGCATCCGGGGATTCCGCCCTGAATGTTTTATGAATATCCTCCGATATAAAATAGCTCCACAGGGCCAACTCTGCGCTCCCTCTCTGAAGGTACTGACAGTGCCCACATGCCTGTGATCGGTGCACCAAAACAGTGTGTTTTTATTTTAGGTGTAGGTTGTTATTTTACTCAGTTTCCTTATGGAACGAAACAAACAGCGTGCCTGATTCTCTGTCGCTCTCGAACCCCCCGGGCCCCTCTTCCTCTTGGACCATCTCTTCCTCTTGGACCATCTCTTCCCCCTTGATCCTCTCTTCCTCTTGGACCCCCCTCTTTCTTTTGGACCCCCTCTTCTTTGTGGACTCCCTCTACCTCTTTGACCCTCTCTTCCTCTATGGTCCCCTCTACCTCTCCTTTCTCCTGCCTCTTATTTGGTCCATCCCAGTTTCATTACAAGTGTCTGAAAAACTGTAAGTGTACTGTAACTTTAGACTTTTATTCCATTACATTTAAACGCAAATTTCAAGGCCTTTTACTCAACTATAATTACTTACATTACATGTGACTTTATCCTATCCCCTGTATAATATCGCTTTTTTTTATATTGTGTGTATGTTTGACGTATTTGGATTTGGATTTTAGATTTTTTTGGGGGGGGGTTATTATTATTCCTCTGGTCTTTTTCCTCTGGAATTGGAATGGAGTTAATTTGGCTGTTGTTCTTTTATTTTTTTTCAGACTCCAAATTGTTATGCTAATTGTGTGTTCAGCAATGCCCTAATCTCACATGAACAGATGTGATTCTAATTCTGGCTCTGACTTTATTTTTTTTGAAGAGTTTTGAATATTCATATCAAAATCAGGGACTGGATCAATCAAACGGCCAATCAGTGATTTATTCAGTCCATATCCTGGTTAATTATGACACAACCAATACTTTTATTTTATTTCAAATTGTAATCAGGAAAAAATAAGGGACAGGAGGCCAAGTACTTTATGGTTCATTATCAGCTCTGTAGTGTCAGGACACAATCAAGTACTTTTACTTTTTAATATTTGAAGGACATTTTAGAGCAAGTGTTATGTAGCCCTTTCATTTTTTAAGGGTAATTTCGTGTCGGGGTATTTGTGCTTCTACCTCAGTAAAAGGTCAGAGTAGGCCTACTTCTTCCACCGCTGTTACTCCCTCACATGGAATGACCTCTGCGTGTGGTGTAAACATGGACGGATATATATATTCAGGGGACAGGAAAAACTATTTTTGTCAGGGTGTTTGTATTTTTACTGAAGTAAAAACTCTTGAGTACTTCTTATTGTTGACCACTGGTAAACAATGACCAGGAGCAGACCTATCGGTTACTATTTACAAGGATAAAACGCAACGTTATTGTTACCGGTCTACATTTAAAAACCCATTGCACGTCCCCGTGGCTTTTTTAGGGTAAAGCCACGAAGGTTGTTTAAAACGGGAAGGTTGTTTGGGTTTTTTTGTTTTTTTTCATTTCTATTCTTCAAATACGTTTCTGAGGCGATCTGGCCGGCTCCCGAGGGACGTCACGACAGCAGACCGGCTCGTCAGTGACGTCACACAAGCAGCGGGCTTCCTCCCGAGTGACGTCACACCCGCAGCGCCAGTTGTTTTGAGGGGAAGAAGCGGAAGGAGAGAGGGGGAGAGAGGACTTGTTTTTAACGCGGATTATACACCGTTTATGGTCAAGGTTTAGCCTGTTCTGTTTATTTATTCAATAATGTCGACCCCGGCTAGAAGACGGCTCATGAGGGATTTTAAAAGGTACCGTTTGAGTTGTGTTTAGCCGCCGCTAGCCTGGAGCTAACACCGTTAGCCTAGCTTAGCATAGTTTAGCTGCTATCCGCTGCCGCTGCAGTGAGTTGTGTTCCTGTGAAACGTAACGTTATCATGATTTGAACATTTCAACAACCTTATGTTTTTGGGGTTGTTTTTTTTGTGATTTCACCATCAAATACGACGTGTCTGTAAAAGCTTAAAATTGTATTGTCTGTCAGCACGTCAGACATGTTTTACACGTCAGACAGTGTTTACTGTTTTTGGTTTCCAACGTGGGGTCCTTCAAGGGGGTCCCCAGATTTCGATCCTAGTTTCACGGTTAACTCCCTCACCAGAGTATGTACACTGAGTCATTACTAAGGATGACAGTCTTCTCACATTGGGCTCCCGGAGATTCGATTTGACATGAACTAGAAGCGCTGTTCTATGGGGTACAGGCTGAGGCTTTAAATCTATTTCATTGGTATGCACAGCAAGTACATTCAGTACCACAAGCCGTCATACAGTTATTATCCAGCTTGTAAATAGTGGGTGTTAACGTGGTGTGTGAAGGCAGGTGATGCACAGCCATATGTGTTAGCCTTGTGTTTACATTGACACCTTGTACTGCTGCTCTGTGCTGTGCCTGTGTGTGGGGATTGAATTGATTTGGGTGGAAAACACAAGATTTCAAGCCATGACATCATTTTAAATTCAGATGCTGACACATTAAAGGGGACCTATTATGCTCCTTTGACACGAGTTAAGTTAGGTCTTCAGAGGCCCCAAAACGTGTTTTCGAATGTTTGCTTTAAAATACCACTCGGATTATGCACTAGAGCCATTCGGAAATGTCTTTGCACCATCCTGTTCCAAAACGGGCAGTTTTCTTTGTGGGAGGAGCCACCCTCCCGAGGCCCCGAGTTCTGTGAGCCAATGGGGTTTGAGCTTGGCCTCCTGGGTTTTGTTGTATTTACTCCGGCACTTTCACTGATTTCACCTTATCGGTACATCAAAATCTGTTTCTGAACAAATTTGACGCGATAAATAAGCAATCCAGTTGCTGAATCTTCACTCATTAGATCGACAAGGCCTCATTTAAAAGTTGGATCCGACTTTTGTTGACCCCACACCGGGACTCTTGGACACAGGTATTTTTTGTTTCAGGTAAATGTCCAAATATAAAATAAAATGCATACATACATTTACAATAAAAAAAACCCCACTTTTTTATGGGTTTTGTTTGGAAAAAAACGCACAGCAGATCGCGCGCCACAGCCTACAGTCTATCTACCGCATACCTTTTTTTTTTGAAAGAAACAACAGAATAATTTTTTTAAATACTTACATTTCCATCTTCTGCAGTTTCTTCACGGACAGTTTGTATTCATTCCTCTTTCTTTTGCAAGACTTGTTTGTTGAGTTACTCTAATTCAAAGTGGCTTTAGTTCTAAAGTGTCTCAGACTGTACTGAGACACAAATCGGAATGGCTCGTTTCAGGACATAACTTCAGAATTAGAACGCTCACAAAAAACTGAGTGGGTTGTCTTATTTCACGGTGTGTGTGTGTGTGTTAGTAGACACATCAGTAGAAAAATATATGTGCACAAGCACTGAAAAGGTGGGTTTTGCATAATTCCACACTTATATAGTATTATTAGTGGTATTAACATTATTACTACTACTTGATTACCGTTGGTACTATTATCCTTATTGCTGTGATTATTAGGACTAGTGTTATTAGCGTAATACTGCATTTTATCACTACCACACTATTATCTCACAGTACTATACTACATCTGACTATCGATAGGTATACAATATGGCTACACACATTAGCAAAATGGCAGTATAACATCATTGGTATTGGCTTTGTTTTTAATTCAGTTGTTACAACCAGAATATATATTTTTACCTCTGGTATCTTTAATGAAAGCCAAAAGCATTTTTTCACTGAGATTATTTGGCAAAGCCAAACCCAGCCTGGCCGCCTTGAAATCCACTACCCACAATCTGTTCTCCTGCTCCAGATGGCAATCTGCGTGTGTTAAAAAGATGCTTAGTGATGGATAAGGCTGCCTTCCTGAGGCTAGCTGGATAAGGTGTCAGTAACTTTACTCTGCCAGGCCCCAGCTTTTAAACCATGCATACTATTAAGGGAGAGTATCCCAAAGGACATTTTTAGATGAGAAAAGTCTTGATCGATGGAGAATAGCTTGTATGATCAGAGTATCAAAGGCATGTTGGTTAACTTCTGTAAAAGCTTGATGAGTCCCGATAGGTTTAATATCACATTAAGTTCTTCATCTGTTTTGTAGTTGTGAGTTCCATTGCATTGTGATGTTTAATAGCACTTTGAGATTAAAGTTATCATAGGATTTGTTGTCTTTGAAATCTCTAATTTGTAATAACCTCTTGGTGTCAAAAACTTCTATAGATCAGTCTGTTTGGATACTGTATTCTCAGGATTTCTGTTCTGCCATCATTTGTAACACTACTTGCAAAACCCAGGGTTTAGTTTGACTATTTTGAAATCAAAATTCCTAAAGATACATCTTAAAAAAGAAACCATTAACAAAAAAAAACAAGTATTCACATTTACTATTTGTGTTGGGTCCAAATGTAATTCTAGCCAACCTGTGAAATGCAGAGGAGTTGCTAATTCCAATACCCCCCAGGGTTTAGTAAAGTTTTAGGGAGTAAATGTTCTGTGAAGCCATTTCAGAGTGTACAAAGGTAGTGGCCCAGTTAAATGCCCCATTGTTTCCTCCGGTGAAGACAGAAAACAGAATAATATAAATTAGGTTAATTGCAATGAGTCCATTTGCATCCAGGGACTTGCCAAATAAAACTAATGACAAACACGCCTAGCATGTTATATATAATGGAGATCTTATTAAATCAGATTTTATAGTAGAAATGTAGAAATGCTGGCCTGTAATCCCAAATACTAGTATATAGTCATTCTAGGCTCTGGCTTTTAATTTAAAATGTTTTTTAATACATATTTTTAAAACAGCATTGCTTCTCAAACCCTGCTTTTGGTTTCTGCAAAGACCCAATAGAAAAAATTAAGCCTCATTTCTTTCTTTGTTTTTATGACAACAACCAGTATTATCCATTTGGATTAACAAGAAGAAAACAACCCTCCCACATCAGCTGCATCTATAGCTTGGGAAATGGTAAACCTTTGTTAATAACTTTATTTGTAGCTGTCTTGCAGGGGACAGGTATTGCAGCCAGCCCTTTCAAGCATGTCTATATGACTGTTGTGCTACTTTTATGTAACCAGATGAAAACAGCTGGAATGATTTGCAGGCAATGCTTGTCTCCCGAAGTCCATTGTAGAAAGGGGACTTTGGCTCCTGCGGCTGCTGTGCTTAAAATGACCGAGTGGAGGGTACAGTAAAGCTCTGTGGATGAACGTGTCTCCGCCAGTAGTACATGTGCTGTTAAAGGACCAAGTAGAGTACCAGATATGAGTAGGCCAACTTGTTTTGCTGTCTGTGTACAATCGATGCACTAATCCTGGTAGCATGTCTATCGCCTGCTTTCTCTTTTTGATTCCGGGTGGACTTGTACCCCTTTTTTATTACAGATTCTGCTCCCTGGTCCTAAACTGAAAAGTGTCAAAATGTAAAACCAGCATTTATCTAATCAGTCACTTATCGCGAACAGTATAAACCCTTGTCTTTTGGGTGGTCTTCAACGCTGTATTTGAGCTTGGTATCAAAGCTGATAATCAATACCGACATTGGTATCGGCCTGTCCCCACGTTGGAACAATGGCTCTTCTTTAGGTGTCCGAAAATTCGTCCCGCTATCTGATTAGAACCGACCATAAAAGAAAAATAAACCTGTTTTCCCCCAAGCTATTGGGGGTATTTCTTTTGGATCTTAACGGACCCGGGACCCGAGGCATTAGAATGCAACCCAACATGGATCCCTGGTCGGGCCTTGCGTAGTGGGTTTGGGGAGACCCGCGAAGACCTCTACTCTGCTGTGGTTCCAGTGGTTGTTTGAAGTGCTCTGATTGTGCCTCCCCCCTTGCCAGGCTTCAAGAAGACCCCCCTACGGGTGTGAGTGGAGCGCCGTCAGAGAACAACATAATGCTTTGGAATGCTGTTATTTTTGGGTGAGTCTGTCTGTGTTTGCTACATGGCTGCAATGTTTATCCTCCTTAGGTTGTTTTAACTCAAGACATCATGTTAACTTCTGAGGGAACAGTGGAGGTGTGGAAATTTCTTGATTTTGAGATGCATCGCAATGCGGATGTGGACGATTCTTCAGCGATGCAGTGACAGAACATATAAATAAATATGTTCATATATTTATTATAATATAATTAGGCCTACATGGGAAAGAAAACCCGGACCTTACCATTCATTTCAAATTAATAGATTTTATAATGATTAAAATAACAGCCTGCACAAAATTTAATTATCTCCCATCATGTTCGGGAAGCTCCGGTGACGAGGGAGATCAGGTGCTGGGCCGGCCAATTGGAAGCCACGCTGCAGGACGTGCTGAGTGACGTCGACTGGGCCGTGTTTCGCTCCACCCCTGATGATGTCAGCGAGTTTATGGAAGTGGTGACGAACTTCATTGCTAAGCTAGTGGAAGATGTTGCTCCCATGGTTCCGGTGTGATACCGTGGGTTGACAAATCCATACAGGACGCACTGAAAGCGCGCACCGCTGCTTACGCTGCATCATGGCTCGTGTCGGGGAACATGGACGATTACAAAGTGGCGTCATACGAACTGAGGGCTGTGAAAATAGGCAAAGCATCGGTAGAGGGAAAGAGGGAGAGTCTCAGTTCCAGCTGTCTGTCACTGGACACATGTGGCAGGGATTACTGACTATTACGGACTACAGATACAGAGCTACCACCACGGTGAATGCTGATGCGGTTGGTTAGCAGAACAGAACCGAGTTCCCCTGCCGGAGGTGAGCGCACTGAGAAAGGTGACCACCAGAAAAGCAGCCGGTCCGGACGGCATCCCCGGACATGTTCTTAAGACCTGTGCTTCCTGCTTCCCCAGTGTTCACCATCATATTCAACCTTTCCCTGGCGCATGCCTTGGTGCCTTTATAGAAAATTGGGGATGCGATACATTGAGATGCATCGAGAATCATTGTGCTTTCAAATCATTGACAGGTGAATCGTAATCGAATCGTAATCGAATTGTGAGGGCAGTGAAGATTCACACCTCTAGGGGACAGTGGTGCTTTTGTGTTTTCGTGTTATCACTGTTTTGCCTGAACTGCTCCCTGGTTTCCCTGTTTTTCCTGATCACAACCCTGCTTTATTTGGGCTTCCAGCCATAGGGGGAGACTGAATATCAAATTAGATCCGGAGTTAGGAAAGGAAAGCAGCGAAGGAGAAATGGATATGGGATACGGAGCAGGGAAAGGGGGAGAGAAGAGGAGTGATGGAGTAGGAAGGAGGGAATTCAGAGTAGAATGGAGGGAAGTCTTATTTCAGCGGGACAGAAATATGCTGTGGCAGAACTGCCTGCCACACGCCACCCAAGTGGCGTTTTCAGGGCCCTCTGGCACAGAGACACAGAAGACGATGGGTTGTAGACACCAGTTTATTGTAGAGAGGAGTCCAGCTGGAATTTGCCAGGAGCAGATGGAACATGTGTGTGAGGATGGGGGTTTTAACCTGTTGCTCGTTAGCCCAACCACCGAGCAACAGGTTTGCAGCCACCCTGACCCAATCACCTCGATCCAGGTCAGGTATGGCTGCTCAGACCATCCCATCCCCACACCACATATGCCTTCAGCTGTCTGGAATTATCTCCCACCTCATTCAGCGTTCGTTTATTTATTCTCACATATAGAAAAAACCTATTATATCTATTATATTATAAGAAAATTCAACCAAGGGAGGTACTCACAGGTGGGTGAGCAAAAAGGAAAAAAATAGACAAGTTGGATTCAAGGAATCTACCAAACCAGAACCCCAAAACAAAACCTTGAAAGAAAAAATGAGCGTAAAGTCTCTTTTCCTGATGTTATTTGATGTTCTGTGCAGACTGGTTGACGGGCAGAGACCACCTCCTCTTCACAGAGTTGGACCAAACTGTAGCCGTTGTTGTCGAAATGGCCATTAGAATGAGAGAGTCCCCATGGGGCTTCATTAGAAGCCATGGGGATCTAATTCTGTTGGTCGACATCCTTTCTGTTTCTCTCTCCCTCCCTCTCTATTCATTTGTCTCTTGCTCTGACTCTATAATCTCTCCCTTTGTCTCTGTCTCTCCATCGCAGGCCTGTGGGGACACCATTTGAAGACGGTAAGCCCCGCCCCAGTGAACTTCTATTTGAGAAACTGTTGTCTTTGCTTGTGTTTACATTTTAGATAGATGGATGGATGGATAGATAGATACTTTATTCATCCGCAAAGGGAAATTGAAGGTCGCATAAAAACAATAGGCAGTAATAACAACAAACTTTGGAATAAAAGTATAAAAATGAAATATCCCGTGTAAAAAAAAAAAAACCCCGAAAAAAACAAAAGTGAAATATACAATTAACCTCACAATTAACCGTACACAATAAAATATGGCAGGGTAATGGAAAATAAACCTTAACATTTTAAGCAGTATAAAACTGAAAAATTAACTGTTAGAATAAATTAAAATATGGCAGGATAATGAAAAATAAACCTGACAATATTTAAAAATAAGCAGTATAGACCTGAAAAATAAACTGTTACGCAATAAAAAATGGGAGGATCATACGATAGGAAAATAAGGCTGAGATAAGAGCTAAAATAAGATGGTACTTACAGATCAGATGACGTACCTGAGGTGTAGAAGTAAGATAATATAGACTTAAGGCTTAGTCTATATTCTACTTAGTCCCGAAGTCAACAAAATCTATAAAACAAAAGAAAAATACGGAATAGACGGCTCACAAAACACACAGTGGATTTATAGTGAAATGAAAGTAGAATAAAAATCTAAAATAAAGCAACTATATATCATTATCATATCGCTACTCAAGACTAGAAATCGTCTGGGGCGTTGGTTATAGTAATATCCTGATGTAGTCAAGTGTTGTCTTTAAAGCTGCATTATAATAAAGACATGCATTTGGTTTTTTCTTTTTATCAATATCGGGGTATTCATTAAATAATATCATAGTACTTGATTTTGCCGATATCGTCCAGCCCTGTGTGCTGAACGTTGTGATAAAATGTGATGTCAGTTGGACTCTTAAACATTGGAAGTACTGTACAAGCGTCAGTGTAGTATATCTGCGCAAAGACACAGGGGACAAATTAAAATACAAGTGTGTGTGTGTGTTTGCGGTTGTACACGCTTTCCTCTTCCTCCGTCCTGTGTACCAGTGTGGAGTCAGCTTCCCAAAGTGCTGAGTCAGGGCCCCTGCTGTTTGCTGCTATTAGTCATCTCTCTCTCTCTCTCTCTCTCTCTCTCTCTCTCTCTCTCTCTCTCTCTCTCTCTCTGATTAGCCTGCAGAGCTGCCGTCTTTCCACAAAGGACTGTATTTTTAGTAACATTAATTGTATTTTTTCCCCTTCTTCTTTCTCTTCACAGGAACTTTTAAGCTTGTCATAGAGTTTTCGGAAGAATATCCAAACAAGCCTCCTACAGTCCGGTTTGTCTCCAGAATGTTTCACCCAAATGGTACACACACACACACACACATGCACGCACGCACGCACACACACACACCTTTTGTATTATATTTGGACTCTCGGACTTGATATGTCTTCTGTGAAACACTGCCTTTGCTTCCGTTTGATCTGTGTCACGCACATCCTCTCACCTTCCTCGTGTCATCTCTCCCTTCCCCAGTTTACGCAGATGGGAGTATATGCTTAGACATCCTTCAGAACCGTTGGAGCCCCACCTACGATGTTTCATCTATACTCACCTCCATCCAGGTCGGTCGGCCACTCCCCAAAAACGCAGCACCCAATCCAAATAAATGCGGGGTCAATGACACAGTTAAGGCTTGCAATGAATTTCTTAATCTCCGGGCCGATCTTCTTGTAAATATAACGGATAGCAATATAATGAAAGTAGACATACATGTACACATATTTTTGCACACACTCCAAGAAACAACACAATTAAGAAACAAACTCTTCAGGGGTTTATGGAAAATACTTTATTATTTTATTTTTTATTTTTATGAAAATCTCCGTTGTTTAAAGGAGCAGACGTCTGAATGGTGTGTGGTTATCTTCCAACATAGGATTGCTGTTAGCATTGTTATATTATACCAGCTTATCTAGAAGTACTACCGTCAAATATTATTGCCACACACAGCTGCCAAATATGATTTTTTATGATTTATGATTATTCTAGCATAACTGCATCCTGACCATATTGGGCTCACTACTTAGCGCCACGTTTACTTCTGTCTATAAATGTATCAATTAAATAATAATAATAATAACAGCGCTTAAAAAAAGTACTTGAAAGCCCTTGAATTACAATGTCGCGATGCACCGTGAGGAGTACAGTAAACGGTGTCTTGGTACTTCTTCCGCAGTCATTGCTGGACGAGCCCAACCCCAACAGCCCCGCCAACAGCCAGGCGGCGCAGCTGTACCAGGAGAACAAGAGGGAGTATGAGAAGAGGGTGTCTGCCATCGTGGAGCAGAGCTGGGTAGACATCTAGACACAGAGCCCGCCCCTCCTCTCCCACTAAACTGCCCCCCACCCCCATCACCCCCTCCTCCGTCATCGTCCCAGTACCGATTTTTTGATTTGGCCTCTGCAAAAAATAAAAAAAGACGTCATTTCTAAAGACATTTGGAAACGCTGCCGCCGCAAAACGAAGATCAAAGCAATCTGAAGGAAACTGACTTTGCTCGCCAACTGGTTTTTAGGAATGAAATTGCGTGGAGGAGGGGTGGATCTTGTTTGTTTCATCTTTTAATCTTTTTTTTTTTTTTTTTTTTTTTTTTTATTGCATGATGTGAAATAAGTTATTACATAATTTGTAATATATCTTTTTTTTTTTTGTTGTTTGGTTGAATTGATAACGTTAGGTTTTTTTTACAGGTAGTCTGTTGGTACTGAGGAATTCCGATGTAGCGAAAGATGATGGGTCCTCCCTTGGTTATCTCAATGTGTTTTCTTTCATTAGATTGTTTTCTTTTACTCTTCATTTCATTGGATTCCAGGGTGGTTGAGTCAAGGGCATGAAGTGAAGGAAAACTCAGCCAAATTGAAGAGAACACTTCCGAGTCGAAGGGCCAGATTTATTTCTCAAATCGTTGAGCGAAATGGAATTTGAGACTAACAAAGTGACGATCGAAAAAGACCTTCCTCTCTACCCGAACAGTCCCTGTTAACACCTGACCACGTTTTTCTAAAAGACAGTTAAGTCATATTGTGACTAGTGATATATTTAACCCTAAAAGGAGAAGGTATATGCTATACAGTTTTGTGGATTTACTTATTCAAACAAAAAAAATAATGTATACTTATAACAATATGCTGTATAAACAGAATAAAAAGTCATTTTTCAAACTTTGTGACTGGTTTTAATGCTTTTCTATCTTGAACCTTAACTATGATTGAAAAATGCATGAGCATGTGGGTGGCAGTAGTGTTATATCTGATGTCCAGCCTGATGTCCTTGTTGAGTGTGCCTTTAAGGAGACATGACATAAGTTGAGCTCGTAACCTTACTGAGGCCAGAATTCAAAAGGTGGAGAGGGTCTTCCAAAGGTTTGAACGATATTATTGGGAGTCCTCTGAGGGAGCCTGGGAACCAGACGAATCTGCGAGCTCATGTTTCATTTGCGCTGGCAGACACGTCTGGCCACCCTCTCATTCAAACAGATCGGGCCGATCACAACTGTTTATCTAATACGGGGCAGGTTTTAAACGATGGTGATGAAGAGGTGCGCCGTTGAGGCGTTTTGGTTAACAACCGAGATGGCTGCCGCTGATGTAGAACGGTCTCTTGAATCAGCTATCGCGGCAGTACTAAACACTGGACGGTCTATTCTCTCTAAAAAAAAAAACCCAAAACTTTTCTTGACAAGAAGGATTTGTTTGCTGTACTTCCCGACAGGATTTGGTAAAAGTTGAATCGACCAACTCACTCGCTCAGCGCGACGTCACACGTTTCATTGCTTTGATTGGTTGTAGGTCTATCCGCAGACATTTTGGACAGCGCCTGTTGGTAACACCCCTTGTAATCCAAAATGAACAGATTCCAGAGTGATACGCATTTGTGCGTTGGCCTGGCAATGTCAGGCTACTTCTCAGGCCTAATAATTGTAAAACTGACAAGGACGTTTGACGGACCTGCAGACTCCCTGATGTAACAACAGACTTTTGATTGACATTGATTTTCAACTCTTCACAAGCCAGATGTGAACCAGAGTTTTGTCATGGTCACCAGTGTTGCCTTCAAGTCTCTTTGCCTTTGTTGTGCTAAAATGGTTCTTTACTTTTCTGTGTTGATTTGATAATGTAACTTTATATGGATTGTAAGTTGTAACAAAAGTATAAGAACGCCGTCTCGAATATAATGATTACCATCTCTGGTTGTGCTTTCGCTTAAAATGAAAACGCTCTGAAGTTGGCCTAGTGTGCCGCGCACCTTTCAACCAAGGCTTTTACAACATGACGTCATGGCGGATGATTGGTGGGAGAAACTTGATCGAAACGAAGGATAAATCTTCTGCATCTCCGACGGAACACATGACAACAGATTTGAAGATACCTTGACCCACAAGACGTGGCTGGGCCAAAAACGAATTGAATTTTAAGAATCTTACAAATGGCTTGTATAAAGAAGGCTGTTCCTAAAAATAACAATATATATATACACACATTCTGGAACCCACTAGAATCCTTAAAGTTGGAAACTTTGGGAGGAGTCACGAATAAATGAGACACTTGGTGGCAAACCATGAATGAACCTTTATTCACCTGAACAAGGGGCAGTGCTCCACAGTCCTGACAAACTACAAAAACGATTTTAAAAACCCCACTAAAATACTTTAAAAAAAAGTTTTAAAGTACGCAGACTTTGAAACAGACACCAAACAGGTTGAATACTTAAAAAGTGTCACGCGCCTTAACGTGAAGATGACAATTAACCAAGTTATTTGGTCTTCATTCTCTCATTGGTGAGTCACTCATCGTACAAAAGGTGTGAGCGAAGTCTTATGGCCTGGCTCGGTCATCGCCCCTGCAGCACAAAAAAGTTAAAGTATTAGTAATTATTGATGCATGTGTGGAGATATTTGTGAGGAAAACGTTGGGGATAGCTTCAGATTTACCTGCTGTTTCTTCATAATCTCATCTCTTGTCTTGAACACCGGGGCATCCTCCACCACGATGCCTTCGGCCATTTCTTGTACCTTTTGTAACAGCTCTGTGCTGTACCTGGCGAATGAATACACGTGTGGAAGAACAGAAAGTGTTGAACACCAAAAACAATTGTTGTTAAAAGGGGGACCTATTATGCCCCTTTCACGCAAGTCAATAGAGGTCTCCCATAGAGGTCCCCAAAACATGTTTTTCAAGTTTTTTTTGTTGAAAATACCACTCGGATTATACGTTCTACTTTGTTTTGGGTTTTTTTTTTTTAAACACACAGCAGAATTGTTTTTTAAACGCTTACATTATCATCATCTGCCGTTTCTCCACAGACGGTTATCAATTCATCTTTCTTTTGAAAAGATTTGATTGTTGAGTCACTCGGATGGGCCGGTTCTAATTCTACTGAAGCCCAACGTGACGTAGGGGTTGGCAGTAAACGTGAACCGGTTGTTTCCTGATGTTTCGGGGGGGGGGGGGACATGTTTCCTGAAATAGACCGCTCACGGTTGCCGTCACCTCTATGTTTACGAGTCTGAAGGCGATAACTGCAGATGAACGTGTGCTAAGAAGCGGCCGAACGTCCCGGCGCGGTGCGTACCTACCGGCAGCCCAGGAAGACGTGGTTTGCCCACACCATGGAGAGGGCCAGCAGATGGTCGTGCAGCTCCGGCTCCGGCTCCCGCCCCTGGTACTCAGAGATGTTCCGCAGGATGAACTCTCTCCTCGCGTCCCACTGCTTGTCGCTCTCCGAGGTGCCACGGTACGTCTCCACCCGGTCCGCTGACGCCCGGTTCTGCTGAAGGAACTCCCGAACGTCCGTGTCCACCGTGTCCACCGTGTCCACCGTGTCCACCATGCTCCCTCTGCTCCCTCTGCTCGCCTCGCCGGGTGAGACGGGAGAGCGACTTCCTGTTTACGCATTTGGACCGGAAGCTCCTTTTTCAGCCGCTGTCGCCACACTGCCGCCCTGTGTTTCGGAGGGATTCAACGCGTGAAACGCTATGAAAATGGGATTATTTACATTTTACATTTACATTTTACATTTAGTCATTTAGCAGACGCTTTTATCCAAAGCGACTTACAAGGGAGAAAAATATTCAAGCTACATTGCGACAGAGATTAGTGTAGCAACAACATTAGTGTAACAATAAATACTGCTGAGTAGTGCTAAGTAATTGTAGGTTAGGAGAGGAGGTACTCACTGAAGAGCTGGGTCCTCAAGTGCTTCTTAAAGACAGAGAGGGAGGTCCCTGCTCTAGTCATTTTTGGCAGCTCGTTCCACCAACGTGGAACTACAAATGAGAATAGCCTGGATTGCCGTGGCTGTACGGCCGGCAGAGCCAGGCGACGCTCATTTGACGAGCGCAGCATCCGGGGGGCAACATGTGCTCTTACAAGAATTCAGAAGTGACCGTTTTAAAATAGTAGAAAATCCGTCTCAAGTCGCTTTGTTAAAATATTCCGTATTTGAGTTTAATAATTATTTTTTCGGATCATTTTACGATTGGCTCATGACTTTCAAAGCACAGCTGATATTATAACTTCTGGCTGATTTACGGTCTGGCCTTCATTTTGAATGTGGCTGTCATTTGGCCCATTAATTAACTGATGGATTTTATTTTAAAATTATAATTCATAGAAATAGAAAGTTCCTCATTCTCTTTATGTCATCTGTCGTAGCTTCAACATCTTTATAAAGCATCTTCTGTGTTTGATTGCTTTATTTAAAGCCGTATTCTGCAAGATTCTTTTGCCAAAAGCAATTGTGAATCTGATAAAGCAGCATAGCAGCTAGTTGTGGTCAATGTGTGTGGGTATGATGAAGATTAAAAAAAAATACCCAGCACATCCGTCTTGTTCCCCCCATGGGAATGTCAACGTGCCACTTATCCTGTTTGACCTTTGAGATAAAATGAAATCAGGCAAAATAAGATAATTCTGTTGATCCCTAAGGAAATGGTTACCATAGCAGAAATAAATACAGCAAAAACAAGATTTTATTGATCCAGCAGGATGGGGGTGGGGGGTCATGCTGGCGCTGTCAATGTGGCAAGTGACTGCTATTGATGCATATAACATTCAAATAAAAGTGAACATGCAGGTTTTATTTGAATGAACATGTGCGATTTCATGCTACTTTGTATTTGCGTCGCTCATATTTCAGCTCTCGCTGCCGCCTCATTACCTCCTATTTTGCGACGCAGCAGTGAATGTAAACAGTGTAACTCTACCCCCGGGTGCTGGCGGCGGCG
>NC_137200.1:6982625-6995125 GCF_960531495.2 Zeus faber
ATTGCATGTGATGAAATAACCTAGATTGCCTTTTCACAGATGGATCCTAAATGGACAAATTAAGACAAAACTACGCAAAACCAGATTCAACATCATTTATTTGTATGTATGGTGCAGTGAAATGATGAAGGTCAAACACCAACGGCTACGCAAAAAAAAAAGCAGTCAATAAATAAATAATGAGATCTAAAGTAGAAAAAAATATATACAAGTAGGGCAAAAAAATATTTATTTTCTATATTCTTTTGGCAAAAATATAAGAAAAAACAAAAGCAAACTCAAAATATATGTTTCTATATACTGTATGCACCAGAGTATGTACCGCGTTTAACAGTCCCTAATAATGTGAACAGTATGCAGCGCAGTGTGCAATTATGCAGATTAATATAAATATACATGCCTGTACTGGGAAACATAAGAGTTAACAAACAACGTTTGTTTGCTCTGGGGCCGGTTGCATCATGGCTTTGTATTTATTACCAAAACCTCCAAAATAATACTACTACTAATGATCATAAGAATAATGACGATGATAATAATGATAATAATAATAATGAAGACGCACCGCTTAATGTTTGCTTTGCTTCGACTGCGCTGTAACTTTCCCAGTGACAGGTGTGGGTTCAGTCCCAGTCTCCTCCTGTCCGAGGCGGTGTGATCTTACATTTACTGTACAAACTAGGAAGTGCAGCGGCAGTGAATTGAAAGTACGCCATAAATATGGCGCCAAAAGAGTTTTCAAGCTAATGATAGATAGGAGGTGAAGGAGCAGCGGCAGAGAACCGCCTGTGCATCCGTGCACCGCCGTGCGTGTCGGGGGAGCTGGGCTGTCTGGAGGGGCTGAAACATTGCGAAACAAGCTTGCAACCTTTTTTTTTTATGACTCATCCTTTTAAGGAAATTAAGCATCTCTTGTTTTTTTTTTTTTTTGTTCCCCCCCCCCCCCTCCACCGGGAAGGAGATTAGGAGAAACACGTACGCACGCAGCGGAGCGCCAGACCTGTCGGATTGACGCACATTTTGCGCTGTTATGGAAATGCGACGTGGTTTTGCAACGTTATCCGTGAAGAAGCGCCGCTGCTGCTGCTACCGCTGCTGACCGGAGGACACTCGGTCCATCTACTTTTTTCCAAAAAAAAAAACAAAAAACAAAAAAAAAAAAAATTAAATTCTTTTGGGTTCCTCCTAGATTTCGATTTGGACTCTGCAGGTTCAGTCTGCACGGACGGAAGGGACGGTCCGGTCCGGGGGGAAGGCAGACGATCCGCTCCAGCCTGCAGGGAGGGAAGGGACGGCCCGGTCCGGTCCGCTCCGGTCAAGCCTGCGGGGAGGAGGGAAGGCACGGTGCTGTCACCGCGCCGCGGACCCGGGCAGCAGGAGGGAGGGGGGGGGGGGGGTGGGGGGAGAGGAGGAGGAGGAGGGCTCGCCCGCTCAGCAGCGCCAGCAGCCGGCCGGGGCTGCTCGGGACTACCCGCTGAACCCGCTGGAAGTCCCATATGCGGCGGGCTGCAAATGATCTCCTGATCCCCGCGGAACCGCTCGCCGCCCGCCGCCGCCGCCGCCGAGGAGGACGCCTCGCCGCCCGAGCCCGAGGTAAAGCGAGACGCTCCGAGCCGGGACGGCGGGCTTGTTCCGCCGCCGTGACCGCCGTTAGCCTCCGGTGCTAAGTTCGTTAGCACGGGAGCAGCTCGCACGCACTTCTTTGGCGGCTCGTCGCCCCCCCCCCCCCCCACCGGGGGCGCGCGGGTCACGCAGCACACGGCGCGTGCAGCCGCGGGGGGAGAGAAACCGCGACGAAGTCAACGCGGCGATCGGGAAGCGTGGCGGGAAAACGTGCAGCAGCAGCAGCAACAACATCAAAAATAATAATAATAATAATAATAATAATAATAATCAGATACAATCGAACACACTCAACGCGGAGGGCGCAGCTGCTGCGTGTCAGGAGATGAACGACAAGTCCCAACTTTAATGTAACTAACGCGCGCTCCACGCTGTCCGCGGTTTGAATCGCGCCGTGACAAGTTGGCAGCTGTGTCGCGGCTGTTCGAGCGGCGCCGGTGCGGACCTGCGGGACGGGGGCTTGACGTTGCGTAACGCGGGGTTGAGTGCGGAACGCGACCCGGTGTAACGGAGAGGGAGTCGGCTCGTGGAGTGGGGTGTGTGTGTGTGTGTGTGTGTGTTTCTTTGGTTTTCGTGCGGGGCAGAGCACGCACATCGCAGGGAGTCGGCTCGTGGAGTGGGGTGTGTGTGTGTGTGTGTGTGTGTGTTTCTTTGGTTTTCGTGCGGGGCAGAGCACGCACATCGCAGGGGGTCGGAGCGGCTCCTCTCCTGCCTCTCGCCGCCTCCGTCTGGCCGCGGAGGGGGGAGTGGCTGTTGTTTACCTCCTCAGCGTCTCCTCGCCGGGAGGGGCGGGGCTATCGCCTCCGGTCACGCGCATGCCCGCTGCATCCTTTAATTGACGTTTATGACGTCATAAATGACGCCGCCGCCCCGACGACCACGTCATAACCTCCTGAATTCTGACTTGATATACAACGGTTGTATAAACGCGACTGTTTATCCACTAACGTGCGTACATTATCATATGGGACACTGGTAGTTTGAGACAAGTTCATTTGCCATGTATTTTACTCTGCTAACAAAAGTAGATTGTTCAATATTTCACGAGGGAATAACACCAGTGAACACATAAAGAAGTTTCCTGGCTGGAGGAGGTCGAGCTGCTTAATTTAAAGAGCTACTTGCTTAACACAAAAGCGAGCGACGGGTAAAATACCCCAGTATCTGTGGAGCCACTACTGAAACGGCGGTTGTCTAATCAAACGACTTGACCGCCACTAACTGTTGCGCTATTTAGAAGATGTCATACAATATCACCTGATGACTTCATCCGACCATCCTGCCTGATTGTTTTCTACGATTGTCCGACCCTGCGAAATAAGCTGCAGAAAGTGTTCCCGGTGTCAAATAACGTCAGACAAAGCGATGGCTTGTAAGACCTCACCGTGGCCCCTGCTTTTGGTTCGTTTTCAACTTGGCCACCATGAGTTGTTTCGGTTCGGTGATAATAGACTAGAGCACCCTCTGGTGGTGGAAAAGTAGGCGTCATAACTTTAAATGTCCAAAGATGGTGAGATTGTTCAGTAAGTCCTCATGTGTTGTCCAATTCTGCTTCCCTCAGTTGGTTGTTGACAGTTGACAGTAACCTGCTCTAGCGTGAAACTATTAAGCCTGAATCATCGAGGGCCTTGTTCAGTGTTCCCAGTTGTGACAGTATCTTTTCCAGTACCCAGCACCCGTCCTCCACACACACACACACACACACATATAGTTGTAAGAACACACGCACACACGGACTGTTATGTCATACATGTAAACACACGCACAGGAACAGAAGCACACACACACACACACCCACACCCACACACACACACACACACACACACACACACACACAGTGTTGCTCATTCATCCACTGAAACTCTCATTCTCTGACACTAGGAGATGCACACAGACGCACACGCGCATGCACACACATGCACACACGCACACACACACACACACACACACACACACACACACACACACACACACACACTCCTGCTGGGTATGAAACCGGAGATGAGTCATGGTGTGTGGGGGCATAACAGCTCTCTCTCTCTCTTTTCCCCTCTCTCTCTGTCTCCCCCCCCCCTCTCTCTCTCTCTGATACTTCCTCATGCAGAGTCTTTTTCTTTTTCATGCTTACTATCTCTTCCTGCATGTTCACCTCTTTCACAGAGAAACTTGGCATTTTTACAAGGCAAGTACACAACGAGGCGCATTTCATTTAACAGCAACATCCATCCACCCATCTTTCCTTCCATCCACCCATCCTTCTGCCATCCACCCACCCACCCTTCCATCCATCCATCCATCCACCCTTCCATCCTTCCTTCCTTCCTTCCTTCCTTCCTTTCACCCACCCACCCTTCCATCCATGTGTGTCTCCAACCGCTCATCCAACTGTTCATCCAACCGCCCGTCTGTCCATCCATCCATCCATCCATCGATTCATCATGATTCAGTCATGTGATGTGTCGCCCACTTTGGGAACCAGCTCTGAAGAATTAGCGTGTTTATCTGTCTGTCTGTGTGTGTGTGGCTGTATGTTGGCACTTGTGAGTGAATTCTTGCACCACGGGTGTTCCATGTTCCTGCAGTCATGTGTAACCCTAGCACGCAGGCGGAGAGCACATGTGCACACACACACGTGTGTGAGTGTGTGTGTGCGAGGGAGTGAGTGGGCCACTGTCGCAGCTTATCTGTGAGCAGTGTGGAGCACTGCTCTGTGATTGGTCAGAAAAGGGGGTAAGGCGCCCACGTTGTGCGTAGTATCGCATTAAACACTCAGTGGGAGGGGGAAGAGTAGGGTGTGTGTGTGTGAGGTGGGGGTGGGGGTGGGGTGGGGGTTGGCTGGTGGGGATTATCATGAATGGAACCACCACTGTTCTCACCATCCAACTCCAGCACATAAACAAGAGGGATATTACTAATTAGTCATTTTTTTTAAGGGTATCATTATAAAGTGTTTTAGTTATTAGTGATTGATTGTTCAGCAATTTAATGCATTTAAAAACGTGATTATTTGATTATTGTCATATTATTGACATATTTCTTTCAGAAGCCGGCACCCCATACTAGAGGGTGTTTTTCTTTTTACAAGCAATTCATTGTGGAATTAACCAGTTTGTGTTGGTTTATTTTTAATTGTCCATTGCATTTCCGCCATATTGATGCTTCTGTATGATATGTACGTATATGATATAGTTGTTAAGTTGTTACATATAAGTTAATTTAACTTCTGAATATATATATATATATATATATATATAATATTATGTGTATTATTTTATTTGTGACAAATTTGATCGAGCGTGTGTGTGTGTGTGTGTGTGTGTGTGTGTGTGTGTCGATGTCTTGCGATGAGTTGCTTGGCTGTCATGTCACCAGCCTGTGCTGCCCTCTGCTCTGCTTACCAACTAACCAACCAGCATGTCGGCCACAAGCCTATTAATACTGGAGCTCAGGGCTGTCGTGGAAGGAAGAGAGGGTGTGTGTGTTTGTGTGTGTGTGTATTTCTGTGCCAGTGCTTGCCTTCTTGTGAGTATTTATGAATGTGTTTTTGCAGTTTTTCTGCATGTTTGTGGCTGTTTATGTCCAAATTCTTTCCTAAATTACAAAATACTCTTGGACCAACAAAGCAGCAAACTAACAGGTACATTAATAACAACCTTCCAACTCCGGGCCGTACATAGCCACGAGCCCAAAGTTTTCTACTGTCTTTGTAGTTTTGAGAAATAAATATGTCATCAATCATCAATTCTAATTCTCGGTCAATCCCCAATTGAGCCCGTTTTACAGAAATTATTCACCTGAACTGAAATGCACTTCTCCATTCAAATAACAATAAAGAAAAAATATGGAATATGGAATTCAGTTTCAACACGTCATATGTACTGCATGTTCATTTGTACTGCAATGATAAATGGCCACTCAGCAGTTCCACACATCCTCTGTGAGGTCTGATAAAGATCAGTTCACATCTGAGGACATGATGATGTTGGCATACTGTATGAACTAGGGCGGTACACAATTTAAATTGTGTTATTGCAATGGGAAAGTGTGCAGCATACACATTGTTAATACTGTGCCCATTTGGTCTGGTCTTAATATTATGGGTTTAAGGAAAATATATGTTCATATTGAGCTGTATGCCCACCAATTCTAATCAAACAAGGCATGATTCAAAAATGTGATCAAATTTTGAGTTTAAGCTGGAGTTGCAGCCCATAAGAATTGAATAGTTTGTCCCCTCAGTTTTATCAGTATGTTGATAGCAGGCACTGGTTTGGTGGTACCACTGTATACTAGTATCGGAACTGTGGCACTATGCCCAATAAAAATGTAAGTAACCTGGATACCCATGCTTACACATTTAATTGCTGAGGAAATGGAATGTGCCTTTACAGATCCCGCCAGCAGCGTGGAGGTGACCCATGAAAGTTTTGGCTTGTTGTCAGTGTGAAACTTTGGCTGCAGTGAGGTGCTGCTAGTTCCACCTTGTTCGGAAAAAAAAGTATCCAAAACTGAAAAATGTCAACAGTGGCACTACAAAGCCGGTAAAAAAGGGGGACTCTGGATGAAAGGCCACTGATGCTTGATCTACCTACATAGCAACACTCAATACCGTTGTCATAGAGCAGGGGTCTCAAACTCAACTTACCTGGGGGCCGCTGGAGGTAGAGTCTGGGTGAGGCTGGGCCGCATCAAGTATTCCAAAAAAAAGTACAACTTCTTTTCCCTTTCCTATTGCAACACTATGCTGCCTTTAATAGGTCACTGATTACTCTTGTTGAGTCCGCCCACTTCCTCAGTCCTCTGTACCTTGCACTGGGTGACAGGATATATTTTCCTTCCACTTAGTGTCACTCCGGAATCACGTTTCAACCAAGAGACTAACGCGTTGGCTAACTTGTCAACAAACACCACCGGAAGCTGTCACGAGCCTGAGCTATGGTAGCGCACAAGTGATAAAAAAATAAAATAAAACGCCCAGGGCAACCACTCGCGCAACGACTCGGCAAAAAGGTGCGTGTGAGAAAATCGCGCGGGCCGCACTAACACTAGACTTTGATGTCAAGTAGGGGGCCACAAAATATCGTCCCCCGGGCCGCGAGTTTGAGACCCCTGTCATAGAGCGTTTGAAACAATTTACCCCAAAACTTGACAAGAGGAACATCATTCTTGTACAGACTTCATAAAACCCCCAATATTGTGGGGCGTGGTTTAGGCAGCCACAGCTGTCTTGGGCCCAGGATCAGGGTGGCTGTACGCCTATGGCTTGTCAGAGCAACCAACGAGCAACAGGTAAATCCCCCATCCCCACACACACATGGAGAGAGCCTCTGTCATGACTTGTCCATCTGCTCCCGGCTTGTTACACCTTGCCACTCTCTATAATAAACTGGTGTGTTTGCAACATCTCGGCCTGTGTCTCTGTCGGAGGGCCCTGAAAACGCCGCTCGGGTGGCGTGTGGCAGGCGGAACTGCCACACATCGTAATGTCAAATTGTTTTGTTTTTTTTGTTGTTTTTTTTTCAGCCGATATCGTTCAGGCCTATTTCTCAGTCAAATACATTACCACTAGGCACAGAAGGGGTGGTGGGAGTGGTTCATTTGGGTTCATCTTTTTACCCTGGGAAGATTTCTTGCGATAATGACCCTGCATATCAATTTTGTGGACATTTTAGATAAGATTAGATAAGATCCAACTTTATTAATCCCTGTGGGGAAATTCAGGCGTGACAGCAGCAAAAAACTGTGCCAGTCAAGGAAGGTATGAAAAGTAAGATGGAGATCAAAAATAAGATATGAAATAAAAACAACATACCGGCACATCTTCACTCACTGTTGGCATGGAGTAGCGCTATGCGCACCAGTAGCAGTGAGCTCAATGTCGGCAGATGGCAGTTTGCTAAAGTAAGTCATTTTCAAAATAAATAAGGTGTAGCTTGCGGAGCTGGTACTACAACTTTACAGTTCCACATGCTTCCAGGCCCTCATGGGCTGATCTATTTAAGCAGCCAATCCCTCTGCACTACCTGCTTTGCTTCGTTGCTGCACTCCCTCCACCTCCCCTGCAGCCACCTGTTGGGCTCTACTCTTCGATCCAATTGAGGGATTCAAGCTCGTCACTCCTATATTTCCAGCTCACTTAGTGCCTGTGTTTGCTGTACGCCTCGCCAGGAGTGATGAGCTGTTGAGCCCAGACGCCCAAACTCAAACGATGCATAATGAATAAAGGATCATTTTAAAGGGGACGTATTATGCTCCTTTCCTTACGCTCCATCTCTGAGGTCCAGAAAATTCCACTCGCATTATGCATTAGAGCCATTCTAAAATGCCTCTATACCGTCCAGAATGGGCTGTTTTTTGTGGTTGGAGCCACCCTCCCGAGGCCCCGAATTCTGTGATCCAATGGGGTTTGAGCTTTACTCCGGGTTCCATTGTATGGAGTACCTAAACATTCACTGATTTCACCTCATCAGTTCACCAAAATCTGTTTCTTAACAAATTTAAGAAATAAGCAATCCGGGTGCTGAATCTTCACTCATATTATTAGATCTACAAGGCCTCATTTAAAAGTTTGTTCCGACTTTGGTTGCCATGCTTCAAGCTTGTGGGAGACACGGACACGCACCGGGATTGGTTTCATGTAAACATCGGAAAATCAAATCAAATCAAATGAATAAAATAAATAAATACATCTACAATAAAAACACACTATTGTTATTGGTCTTGTTTGGAGAAACACACAGTGGCTCGCGACAGAGCCTCACACAGCAGAATTATTTTATACGTTCTTTATTTCAAAATATTTGTTTGTTGAGTTACTCAGATGGGGAGCGGTTCTAATTCTACTGTAGGTTCTGTGAGGTACAAATGGATCAAAAAAATGTACGGAGTGTTTCAGGACATGTTTTCTGACAAAGGCTGCTCACAAAAAACGGACTGGGTTGCCTTATGTCACAGTTTGTGTGCTAGTAGCTCCATCAGAGACCCAAATGTGTGCACAAGCGCTGAAAAAGGACGTTTTTCATAATATGTCCCCTTTAATTAAAATCGAAGAGGTATGTAGTGAACTGTGAGCACTGTGTATCGTCACGCCCCTGACCCTAACCTTATACACTATATATACTGTTCGGATTTAAACTCAATCAATAAAAAAGGGGATGTTCAACGTTAAACAACCAGTCCAGAGTCAATTTGAAAGTAGCCAGATTGTTCCCCAAACCACGTCGCCATCCAGAGAAGGACGAGCGGAAAGTCCGAACAGAGCTAAGAGCGAATGGAGCGAGGGATTGATGGAAGGTGGGAGAAGAGGGAGGGAGGGAGTCGACGCGGGGAGAGGAGTGTGGAGAAGAGAGGGATGGGGTGAGGGACACAGAGGCAGGGAAGGAGATGGAGAGGCAGGGAGGGAGGGAGGGGGGGGGGGATAGATAAACGGAGAGGTGGCAGGGGGGTCAGTGGGAGTGAAGGGCAAGTCTCCCCCTTCCCTCCCTGTCTCTGTTGGCTCATCCCTCTCTCCTCTCCCTCCCGGCGGCTAATGAACTCCTGATGGTGGCGGAGGGGGAGAGCAGTAGATCAATCTTCTATCTCTCTCTTCTCCCTCTCTCTCGTCGCCCCACCCTCTTTTTCTTGGCTCCCTTTTCTCCTTCATCTGTCTGACCTTCTCCCCTAACCCCTTCCTCCCTTTTTTCTCTCCCTCTTTTTTTTTTTTTCATCGCCCTCCTGTTTTGCTTACCTTCCCGCCTTTTACCGCTCCTCTTTTTGTGTCCCTCCTTTTTTATTTATCTCTCTTTCTTCCTCCTTTCCCCCTACCATGTTTCTTGGCAGGGCTTCTCGCTCTCTCGTGTTTGTCAGCACATTTCAAGGGACCCGGCGAGGAGAGAGGCTTACGGTAGTTGAAAGAAAAAGAGAAAAGAATTGAACCATTGCCTCTTCTTTTCTTTCTTTTTATCCATCTCTCAATCTCTCTCTCTCTGTTCTTGCATTCTCTTCCCGTTCGCTTCGGCCCATAATGCAGCGGCAGCAGCAGGAGCTGTGGCAGCGTCAATAAATATTGTGTTAATGTTCTGCTGGTTGGAAGTAGCAAGGTGATAAAGGAAATCTAATTGATTTCTCTACCTCGTTTGTTTGGACCCACGCCTCTCCCCCACCCCCTCCTTCCTTCCTTCCTTCCTTCATTTTTTTCTCTTTTAAAAGGGATTTTCATGACTTTTAACACAACATCATGATTTTATCGTGACAGCCGCTTTTTCCACTCCTAAATTCCCAGCTGAGGTTCGTCACATTGAGCGTTAAATGGCAGCGTGAAAAGATGGTATCGAGCTCTTTCTTTCCGTTCAAAGCTCCTCGTATCGCCAGAGCTTTTAGGTGGTACGTTCTCATCACTAATTTAGATGTTATCATTAATCATTTATATGATGTTATCTTAATTTCACGACAATACAATACCGCTGCAAGACGATAAACGCGGATATCGAAATGATCTGCTCCCCACCAGGAATTGAATTAAGCCTCATTAAAGGGAAGAGATACATGTATGTATCAACCCAGGCCTTTATTTCCCCCTTTGTTCCAATAATTTATAACCATATAATGTTCATAGCGTAACCTCGCTGAGCGCTTTAGTATTGAGAAACTTAACCACTCAAACTTACCGCTTAAAAACAGTTGGACGAGCCTTGAGCCTTCTAAAGTGCAAACGGTGCAAGGGCAAATCAGCTCTTTTAGCACTAGAAACAGGAAGTTGCGCCGCTTCCTAATGCCAATCGGCTTTTAAACAGGTTACACTTTGGGATGAACTGGGGAAATTACAAACGTTTTTTTGTTTTTTTTTGTTTTAAATAAAATGTGATTTGCCATTTGCCAACACATTCAAACAATGCTCTAAGACAGCCATTCCCCAACTTAAGAATGCAGCAACGCAATGACCAGATATAAGATACGACCCGGATCAAAAATAGTTAATATAAATAAAGAATAACATGCAATTTAAATACATGGTTTTGTTTTATTTGATCTGATAACTTTTTTAAATGTAAATATTTTTCAAACTTAATTACAAAATTGAACTTTCGAAGCTGTTTTTATTTATTGTAAATGGCCTCTCGCAGTCCACCTGCAGTACCTTCACGGCTCACCAGGGGTCGTGGCCCACACTTTGCGAAACACGTGTGCAACTATAATGCCCCATTTGCGAAAAGCAGATTTAAAGGCTTTTTTAAATGCTTAAAACCTTGCAACAGAGCAGTAAATTTCTCAATAGTAAAGCGTTCAGCGAGGTTGTGCTATGAACAGTTATCAATGAAGGAAAGCAACATTTTCATAAGGCCTGTGTATCGCCCACGAGAGCCATTTGAGAATAAGAAACGGGTTCTGTGTAATTCTGTGTCCATCATGAAGAGATTTCCATGAAGAGCTTGCAGCCTGAAGTGGTTGTTAGGCGACAGTCGGAGGGCGCCACTGAGAGTCAGTGATGGTGATATCACCATCACTAAGTGACTCATCACTCTGTGCCTTCCCGTCAGTCAGCAGATTTAGCCATCTGTGGGTTGTTTGTGTGGGATGTGAATATCTCGCGGCATCGCATTGTTTTGTGTTTGTGTGTGGTATGTGTCTACCATGGGCGGCGGATTGTACCATGTTGTGGGGGGACATGCGGGGGTGTGTGTGTGTGGGGGGGTGTAAGAGAGTGACGGCGAATGTGTCCCCATCACGCATGGTGCTTGTTTCGTTCCATAAGGAAACGGAGTAAAATATAATAACCTATATCTAAAACAAAAACACACTGTTTTGCTGCACCGATCACGGCTGCCCCAAGGCTGGCGCACCTTGGGCACTGTCGGTAGCATCAGAGTGGGAGCGATCGGGGGTGCAGAGTCAGCCCTGCGGGGCTATTTTGGATTAGATGCCCACCCCTAACGACGCCACTGTCGCCGACGTTCTATTTCCGTAATTCCTGAAAGTGGGGGGATAATAAATCCCGGTGTCCCCACCCCCATTCCAGGGCCCCTGGGTTCTACATCCGTGTGTGTGTGTGTGTGTGTGTGTGTCTGTTTTAGGGGGTCCGTAGGTGTGCAGATGTTACATTGGTGTGTGTGTGTGTGTGTGTGTATTTGTATGTATCTTAATGTGTGTCACTATGGAGGTGATGACCGCAGACGTGAATGAACCGGCTTTGCTAGAGGTCTTCACAGGTCTACCCATTTTACTATGGCCAATTGGGTTCCAGTGGGTCACATTCGCTTTGGGTCCCGGGTCAGTGTGTCATTATGTGTTGTACCCAAGTAGATCCAGGAGGAGCCGTTATCAGCGATCAGCGATTTTATTTAATCCAACATTGATAGGCTAGAAAAACAGCCCTTTAATGGTGATTTTAATTATCAGATCTGTTCCGGTCAAAAAGGTACCCGACCTGACTCGGATCTGGGACTCTCTCCCCTTGGACATGCATCGGTTCGACTAATTATGGGAGCCCTGATGATCTCTACTCCCTGCTTAGGCTGGATATATCCTTTTTTGTTTCTAAAATCTTGTCGTGAGGTTCACATTTTTTTAAACGCCATTCAACTTGGGTTCCCATTAAAATGAATGCAGGTGCAACAGCGCCGTGTGCTGTTGATGGGGTTGAGCTCAGGACTGCAAATCACCTGCAGCGAACAGAGGATAACAGCACCTTCACTGAAATCCTCCCTGGCTCCTGTTCATGGAAATGGAGCAATCCCCTCATTGTTTTGAACCAAGTGGAACAGTGACCGTGCGATGTGCCGACACCCGAGACTGCAACCAAACCTCCGGCTCTGTGTGTAAGATGTTGCTAATACCACGCCATTATTGAAATCAGCGGTTTGCCCAAGTTTCCTAGTACTTATTCTGGTTACTCCGGATTT
>NC_137200.1:7000125-7045965 GCF_960531495.2 Zeus faber
ATAGATTGTATAACCTATTTTTCTTTTACCATGCAACAAACTTTATTATTATTATTATTATTATTATTATTATTATTATTATTATTATTATTATTATTATTATTATTTTTAATAACATATATTTTTTACTGTGAAACTGATAGTATTAATCGGTCAAAATTCTTATTGTTGAATTTCCACCCCGTCCACCCTTAGTTTGTATGGACGGGGCCTTTTACCAATGCCGTGTACTGAGACCTGAGTTCTTGACAAGTACAATGATTGAAATGATTACTGTAATCAAATGATTATTTCCTGCAGGAAGAATGAACTCCGTTGGGTTTCCAGTCATCTTAATGTCTGGAAGCAGAGCTGGACAATTACGATTACCATAATATTGTGATATAGTCAGATGTTGTCTTTAAGGTTGTCAAAAACCCAAATCCCAGACAAGATCTAGTCTTGTATCACAATGTCAATATTGTCTTACAATTATCATATTATCATTATCATATTATCATACATCATACAAAACCCGATACTGCCTAGGATGTTGGTTATTATAATATGGAGATATAGATAAATGTTGTCTTTTTGAAGCTGCATTACAAGAAAGTCATGCAACTTTCTGATTTCCTAATGATTGTTTCTCTTGTGTGTAAATACCAAACGTCATCCTCAAATTATCGATATTTGATATATGTGATACAGGTGATATTCGGTTTTTATTAATGTCTCCCAGGCCTATCTGGGTCAATCCACCAAGCCAAAACAAACAACACCTCCTCAGCGTGTTGGGCTGAGTTGAAGCACATCCTGGTATTTAAGGCGTTCTTGGCACAATGTCAACTAAACTGGAATTGAACATTGGCCATAAAGGACGGCGCTCATCTGGGTGTCTGCATGGGTGTGTGTGTGTTTGTGTGTTTGTGTGTGTGTGTGTGTGTGTGTGTGTGTATGTGTGTGTGTGTGTGTGTGTGTGTGTGTGTGTGTGTGTGTGTGTGTGTGCGTGCGCGCGCGCAATGAGCAGAATACCTGTTGCAGCTCACAAGGTGCGTTGTCTTTTCTTCTCTGTCCGTACTGTTTATCTCTTTACCCTAACCCTCTGTCTCTGTCCGCCTCCCTCTCTTTTTAACTCCACATTTTCCTGCTTCCTGTACTCTGGTCCTGCCGCTTGTTTCTCGTCTCCCTATCTTCCTGCAGCGCTCGCGGTATAACTCTCCTTCCCTTTGATAAATGGTCTCTGTCCCCTCCTTGTCTCTTTCTCCTTCTCCTCCTCTCTTGTATTGATCTCTCCTTACCTTATTCCTCCTCCCATTTCTATTATCTTTTGTCTGACTTTATTCCTTCCACCCGTGGTCTAACAGGACAATTGTTTTGGGTTTTTTTTTACCTGTGGGAAAGCAAGTCAAACGATGCAGCAACAGGCATCTTAGACTATTAGTCTATTTCACGGGGAGGCACTGATAACTTTTCTTTAACATCCACCATTTTTGATAGGACTCTTGGAATTTTGCACCAGACCCAAATTTATTTTGGTACATCGGCGGACTCAAGTATTTCCTGCGGTGCCACAGTAAAGTGCGAGCAACACAAGACATCACAAGCCAATACAGTAATATACTTTACTATTCAACAAATAGTCTTTGAATGGAATGCATTGTATTGATACTGTATCAACAATACTTAATGCAAAACTATGCCGTCACCATTCACCACTGCATGCATGTAGGGTGGCAAAAGACGGTTAGTTGGATTTCACTCGGTTATTCCGTCTTCAAAAGTGACCCCAAAATGTAAAAAGTCCACTTGAAAAAGGAACTCAAATCAAAGTTGTTTTATTGCTTGTGTGCACATTCTGCGGCGCCTCCCGGAAACAGAATTCCCATACCATCTGTTAATGCTGCTTGCCCCACAGCGCTGAACGCGACACGCTCACCTTCACAGACGTCTACTCTCCCGTCTACTCTCTCTCTGTCTACTTTACCTCTTTTCTCTTCTCTCTCCGTCTCGTTCACGCACTTGCAGAGATCAGGAGATCTCTCCATCTACACCTTGGCTACAGCTATCGGAAGAAGGATTACGTACGAGTCTCTGGCTCTCGCTCCGAGCCTTTTCTTTTCCCTTGTTTTCTGTCTCTCCTCTCACCACGACTCTTTGCGTCTCATTCAAAGAGGGAGAGAGTGATTCTCAGAAAGTGCTTCCGAAGAAGGAAAAGAGAGACAAGTAGACCGACAGAAACAGGATGCACTTCGGACGTTTTTCTCTGCAGTCGGAGAATTGTACCATAACTACTCTGATGTTGTCTGTCTATCTCTCTGTCCGCCGGCATGTCCGTCCGTCTCTCCGTCTGTCCGTCTGTCTGTCTGTCTGTCTGTCAGCCGGCATGTCTGTCCGGCTGTCGGTCCGTCTGTCCGTCTGTCTGTCTGTCTGTCTGTCTGTCTGTCAGCCGGCATGTCTGTCCGGCTGTCGGTCCGCCTGTCTGTCTGTGTGTCTGTCTGGTTGTCAGCCGGCATGTCTGTCCATCTGTCTGTCTGTCAGCATGTCTGTCTGTCTGTCTGTCTGTCCATCCATCTGTCTGTGTATATGTTTGTCTCGCAATGTATTAGCGAGGATTGAACGATATTTGGGGGGGGAAAAAAATTACATTGCAATACATTTTTTTTTGTTCAATATATATTGAGATATTTCTCCTAATACGCAGTATGTGTGTATCGCACAGCTTTTGTCCAGTTTCGCCGTAACTATGGTAACTATATTAAGTTCCTGAGGAGGAAAGTTCCGTGGCAGCCTCTGTGGTGGCTCTCCTCCGGTGAAGCATCTGTTCGAGCCAAAAATGAAATGAGTTTGGATTGAAGATAAATGAGTTGGCGCTCCTTCATCAGGTCACTGCGCCGGGTAAAGCAGGGTTGTCGTCGTGTGTGGCGTCAACATGTTTAATAAGCCTCCTGGAAGTGATGGAACTTATTTACTATATCAATCTTCGAAAAACAACATTTATATTGGTAAAACCTTGATGAACTGAAACTGGCATAACTCGGCTTGTGTGTGTGTGATTGGACATCGACGATATTTGGCAAACATCGACAAGCGATGATGGTGCGGGTAATAATTTATGCAAAGCTAATTCATCTTTTCAACATTGTCCTTCAATTTGAGCCAGGCATTGAAATGGAGATATTCTATGATCATTCCTTCCGAACGCATGCATTTTTTTTTTCCATCTTAAGAAGAAATGAGAGACTCAACCCTCCCTTTTTATGACCAGGCAGATGATGGAACCGGAAAGAAGACGTGCCAAGCACTACTGAAATACAGAAAACGAGGAGTGAGCCAACAGTAAACAGATATTTTAAGGAAGAAAAAAAGAAACACGGGGCACGATGTAGTGATTTGCACAGATAATGAAGTATTTTGTGTCGCTTGGTGATGGACTTTAAAACTATGATTAGATGTCTGGAACCTTTCAGCCAAAGCCAGAATATGGCAGTATTTAGGGAAAGGCTTATGGGAACAAAAAAATAAATAAATTAAAGTCATGATTTGGCCAGAATTTCTCGCGCTGTAGTATACAAGCAAACGAGTACAGTGCCGTAGGACTTTCGGCTGCCAAACGCCACCCAAGTTGCATTTTCAGGGCCCTCTGACACAGAGAAACAGACGATGGGGTTGAAAACACACCAGTTTATCGTAGAGAATGGGCTGCGTAGAACAAGCCCGGAGCAGGTGGGAAGCATCTCATGACTGAGGCTCCTCTCGTGTGTGTGTGTGTGTGTGTGTGTGTGTGTGTGTATTTACCTCTTGCTGGTTGATTGCTCTAATGGGCAACAAGTGTACAGCCGCCCCGATCCTGGGCCCAATTACCTAGACCCAAGACAGGTGTGGCTGATTAAACCACACCACCCCCACACCACAAGGTTATAAGAGCTTACTCTTTTCCTCCGTAGCTTTAAAGCAATTTCTACACGTTAGACCAAAACAGAGATGGACACAGAACCAAAACCACAATTACTCCTAAACCACCACTGCGACTAAAAAAAATGACAGGGAAAAGACACTGGAGGCTGTTGTGAAACAGTGGGGAATAGGATTCCTAACTTCTCCAGCTAACCAACAGACGTCTGGTTAGCATTGTCAGCAGCCCAAATCGAAACCAAATGTTGGCAGATCCACGAGCCAACCACTCGCTGACTGGAGTGGCGGCACGTGTTTGGAGTGGAAATCCCAAATCTGCTGAAAGAGTTTCAGTTTATTTCATGTATTTTTAAATACAGTTTGAGCAAATATTTGTTAAACGAAAACAAACCAAAGAAAACGTGTATGAAAGTATGGAAATAAACATTTTTACTGGGTAAGTGTACCATTTTAGAAGGACTGGCAGTATTTGTCATTGTCTTTTCTGTTGTTGTTTTCTTCTATTGGTTAAATACATTTAGTATTTACATTCTGTCAACTCCAATTCTTTCTTCAAAATATCATAGTTTATTTTTATAGAAATGTGTAAGAGTGTTAAATACGCTCGCCATTATATGTATGAACTCACTACCCGGCGCTATCTTATTCTGTTTCCCCTTTGTCAAAAGTCACACAAATAAAATATCTGAAGCGTTTTCACATTTTACAGCGTTTTTACAGTGTTTTGCGTTATTCTACTTTAAATATCCTCAAAGTTATTTCCCAGGCCTTACACTACTTGCATATCATTTCAATCAGGCCAGGGGTTCTGAAAAGACAAATACTCTTGCGCTGCGCTCCATGTTTAGTTAACCCCGTCTCCATTTACCACAAATAGCTGCCGTTGAAAACGCAGCAGTAAAAACCCATTTCGTCCCATGTAAAGAACAGGCCCTCAAACATTTTATGCAACATTTTCCGGCGTCCCCATTTTCCTTTAAACGGCTGGCAGCAAAAACCCAAAAATGAAATCCAACTCGACTGAATGGTGTAAAAAAAGAAGGAGAAAAACGAAGAGAAAAACCAAACACTGTGCAGTTTAAGGGATCATCGGGGTCTTGAGGGAACTCCTACAATAATTAACACACTCCACACCTAAAAAAGGTGGAGCGTTAAAAGACAGAAGTTTGAATACGCCTGAGAGGCAAATACAGAGCGAGAGAGAAAGAAAAGGACACACAGGAAACCTAGAGAGACCGGGAGAATAAAAAAGAATGGAGGCAGAAAGATAGATGTGGAGGTCAGTGACATACTTAACCCTCAAGTCTCAGGATGGGATGAAGATGACAAGAGAGACAGAGAGAGAGGAAGAGGGAGACAGAGAGAGATGGAGACTGAGAGGGAGAGGGAGATGGAGAGGGAGACAGAGAGAGGGAGAGGGAGACAGAGAGAGGGAGACAGAGAGAGAGGGAGAGGGAGACAGGGAGATTGAGAGGGAGAGGAGACAGAGAGAGATGGAGAGGGAGACAGAGAGGGAGACAGAGAGAGATGGAGACTGAGAGGGAGAGGGGGACAGAGGGAGATGGAGAGGGAGACAGAGAGAGGGAGAGGGAGACAGAGGGAGAGAGAGGGAGAGGGAGACAGAGAGATGGAGAGGGAGACAGAGATGGAGAGGGAGAGGGAGACAGAGAGATGGAGAGGGAGACAGAGATGAGAGGAGAGTGAGAGGGAGACAGAGAGATGGAGAGGGAGACAGAGATGAGAGGAGAGTGAGAAGGAGACGGAGAGAGGGAGATGGAGAGGGAGACAGAGGGAGATGGAGAGGGAGGGAGAGGGAGACAGAGAGAGAGGGAGAGGGAGAGGGAGACAGTTGGAGATGGAGATGGAGACAGAGAGATGGAGATGGAGACAGAGAGATGGAGAGGGAGACAGAGATGAGAGGAGAGTGAGAGGGAGACAGCGAGAGAGGGAGAGGGAGACAGTTGGAGATGGAGATGGAGACAGAGATGAGAGGAGAGTGAGAGGGAGACAGAGAGAGAGGGAGAGGGAGACAGAGAGAGGCAGAGGGAGACAGAGAGAGAGGCAGAGGGAGACAGAGAGAGGGAGAGGGAGCAGAGAGAGAGGCAGAGGGAGACAGAGAGAGAGGGAGAGGGAGCAGAGAGAGGGAGAGGGAGCAGAGAGGGAGAGGGAGACAGAGAGAGAGGCAGAGGGAGACAGAGAGAGAGGGAGCAGAGAGAGGGAGAGGGAGATGGAGAGGGAGAGGGAGACAGAGAGATGGAGAGGGAGACAGATGAGAGTAGAGTGAAAGGGAGACAGAGAGATGGAGAGGGAGATGGAGAGGGAGAGCGAGACAGAGAAATGGAGAGGCAGAGGGAGACAGAGAGAGAGGGAGAGGGAGCAGAGAGAGGGAGAGGGAGCAGAGAGGGAGAGGGAGCAGAGAGGGAGAGGGAGAGGGAGACAGAGAGAGAGGCAGAGGGAGACAGAGAGAGGGAGCAGAGAGAGGGAGAGGGAGATGGAGAGGGAGAGGGAGACAGAGAGATGGAGAGGGAGACAGATGAGAGTAGAGTGAAAGGGAGACAGAGAGATGGAGAGGGAGATGGAGAGGGAGAGCGAGACAGAGAAATGGAGAGGGAGAGGGAGACAGAGAGATGGAGAGGGAGATGGAGAGGGAGACAGAGAGAGAGGGAGAGGGAGAGGGAGACAGACCGAGAGGGAGACAGAGGGAGAGGGAGACAGAGATGCAGATGGAGACAGAGATGGAGAGGGAGACAGAGATGGAGAGGGAGACAGAGATGGAGAGGGAGACAGAGATGAGAGGAGAGTGAGAGGGAGACAGAGAGAGAGGGAGAGGGAGACAGAGAGAGAGGCAGAGGGAGACAGAGAGAGAGGGAGAGGGAGCAGAGAGAGGGAGCAGGAGAGGGAGACAGAGAGAGATGGAGAGGGAGACAGAGATGGAGATGGAGACAGAGAGATGGAGAGGGAGACAGAGAGATGGAGAGGGAGACAGAGAGATGGAGAGGGAGACAGAGATGAGAGGAGAGTGAGAGGGAGACAGAGAGAGGGAGAGAGAGACAGAGAGAGAGGGAGAGGGAGACAGAGAGAGAGGCAGAGGGAGACAGAGAGAGAGGGAGAGGGAGCAGAGAGAGGGAGCAGGAGAGGGAGACAGAGATGAGAGTAGAGTGAGAGGGAGACAGAGATGAGAGTAGAGTGAGAGGGAGACAGAGATGGCGATGGAGAGGGAGGCAGAGATGAGAGGAGAGTGAGAGGGAGACAGCGAGATTGAGAGGGAGACAGAGATGGAGAGGGAGACAGAGATTGAGAGGGAGAGAGAGACAGGGAGATAGAGAGGGAGACAGAGATGGAGGGGGGGAAGGGAGACAGAGATGGAGGGGGGGAGGGAGACAGAGAGAGATGGAGAGGGAGAGGGAGAGATGGAGATGGAGAGGGAGATGGAGACGGAGAGAGAGGGAGATGGAGACGGAGAGAGAGGGAGATGGAGACAGACACTGATAGAGGATGAAAAACAGATACAAGTAGGAGAGCAAAAGTAATTCTCGGAAAAGTGCAGAGCAAAAACAGGTGGAGGGAAAAGCAGGTAAGAGGATAAGAATTTAAAAAACGTTCTATCGTCACGTGTGAGTGTTAGACCCGGTTTTAATGGGGTTTTAAGGGAGGGTTTTAAGGGAGGGTTTTAAGGGTTAGGGTTTTAAGGGTTAGGGTTTTAAGGGTTAGGGTTTTAAGGGAGGGTTTTAAGGGTTAGGGTTTTAAGGGTTAGGGTTTTAAGGGTTAGGGTTTTAAGGGAGGGTTTTAAGGGTTAGGGTTTTAAGGGTTAGGGTTTTAAGGGAGGGTTTTAAGGGTTAGGGTTTTAAGGGTTAGGGTTTTAAGGGAGGGTTTTAAGGGTTAGGGTTTTAAGGGTTAGGGTTTTAAGGGTTAGGGTTTTAAGGGTTAGGGTTTTAAGGGAGGGTTTTAAGGGTTAGGGTTTTAAGGGTTAGGGTTTTAAGGGAGGGTTTTAAGGGTTAGGGTTTTAAGGGTTAGGGTTTTAAGGGAGGGTTTTAAGGGTTAGGGTTTTAAGGGTTAGGGTTTTAAGGGTTAGGGTTTTAAGGGAGGGTTTTAAGGGTTAGGGTTTTAAGGGTTAGGGTTTTAAGGGAGGGTTTTAAGGGTTAGGGTTTTAAGGGTTAGGGTTTTAAGGGAGGGTTTTAAGGGTTAGGGTTTTAAGGGTTAGGGTTTTAAGGGTTAGGGTTTTAAGGGAGGGTTTTAAGGGTTAGGGTTTTAAGGGTTAGGGTTTTAAGGGTTAGGGTTTTAAGGGAGGGTTTTAAGGGTTAGGGTTTTAAGGGTTAGGGTTTTAAGGGTTAGGGCTTTAAGGGAGGGTTTTAAGGGAGGGTTTTAAGGGAGGGTTTTAAGAGAGGGTTTCAAGAGAGGGTTTTTGGAGTTTGTCAGTGTTTTCCACTCACCCTTCACAATGGTAGGTTTCAGCCTTTCCTCCAACTGGACGCTCTAAGCCCTCCATTAGGAGTTTCAATGCAAGTGATGGGGGACAAATGGGGGACAAATCCACAATCTGCGTTCAGTCCAAAAACTCAGGTGAAGCGAACACGGTGCCGGAGCCGTCTCACTTTGCAAATGTGAGGAGTTATTTAAAACAATATGTTTGGTGTCATTGCTGGATTTGCTGTTTGCTGGTGCTGTTTTCATTGCTTTGCCGCAGTGTTGTTACTGGTGTTACACCCAAATGGGTGACTGAGCCTAACTGCTCTCAGTGAGCAGCACCTTTGCTGCCTCTGCCATCGGTCCACGAATGTGTGTGTGTGTGTGATGATGAATATGACAATACCCAGGGTACCCTAGTTATTGGAAGATTACCAGTTCGGTAGCACGCTGAAGCGCCTTTGAGCAAGACACTTAACCCCTAACTGCTCCCACTGCTTTGGACAAATGCGCCTTCTAAATGACGTATTTGACGTCAATTCAATGCACTGTAATATTATGACAATAAGTCCCATGAAGGTTTGCGTTAGAGTTCAGTAGAGCCCCAATTTCGGAGGTGGAAAGAGGCATTATGCATGTCCTAACATGCATACCATACTGTGGCATACTCCTTGGCCATGCCCCCTAAAGAGCCCCATACAGATGAACGAACAATTTCAATTCCATTCAAATCTACTTTTTGGGGGTTTTGGATTTTCCAGGAAAATGAGCTGTATCACACTAGTGCAATGTAATTTACAAAAGATAGTATCCATCCATTCAATAGGCCATCATAATCCAGACCAGACATACTGCTAGAGCGACATTTTCCGACGGCAGTTTACCGGTTTACCTCTGTAAGGGCTGTGACGTAGATGTCCTTTTTGGACTTCCACTACCTCCCCTGGGAATGGGCTCTGTGGACCACATGGCAGCTGTACTGTCGGGATGGTACTGTTTGGACCATTTTAATGCTGAAAATGGGCTTACACAGAACACCAGAAAGAGTGTGTGTGTGTGTGTGTGTGTGTGTGTGTGTGTGGGTGAGTGTGTGTGTGTGTGTGTGTGTGTGGGTGAGTGTGTGTGTGTGTGTGTGTGTGTGTGATAGCCCCCATTTTTATGGCCAAATAAATCTGCGCTCCCCGCTGAAGGCCACAACCTCCAGGAGCCGGGAGAGCGACGGCTCTCTGGTCTTTATTTACAGAATAAAATCGGTATCTTCTCCCTCTGTCATTCATTCTTTCATTTCTTCTTTCTTTCTGACTTTCTTTTGTCCATTCTTAATTCCACCCTATCCATCTCCGCTCCTAGTTTCTGACCTGATTATGGTCTTACTTTTCTCTCTCTCTCTCTCTCTCGCTCTCTCTCTCTCTTTCGCTCTCTCTCTCTCTCTCTCTCTCTCTCTCTCACCCTGGAAGGAGGACCGTCGGACCTTATCTGTCCCTCAACCGGCATCTTAAACCCTCTCTGTCTCTGTTTTTCTCTATTTCTGCTTCTCCCGATGCGTCCCCCACCTCCCTACTTCACAGCAAAAATCGGTTGATGGAAGCTAAACAAACGAAGAACAATGACAACTTATTATATGACTATTTCACGGCTTTTTAGAGAGGACATTTTTGTGCGAAATAACGAATTTGCTGCACTTGAAAATAATGCATTAAAAATGATGGTAGGTATGAAATAGCCATGCACCAAATGTAATTAACCTCAACAAACGATCCCCTTCTATCCTCCAGACAAACCACTCTTTGATATTGTCATTTTCCTATTACAGCCCTTACCAGGGTGTTTTTTTGGGCATTTTTCTTGGAATAGAGACTTGCATTTCCCATGGGACCCGTCGCCACTCGGGCGCTCTGGTGCCACGAGCGTTTAGATGCGGCTAATCCTTTCTCCTGATGCTCTAATTTGATTAAGTCCGATAAAGAAGGAAATCTCTGCATCGGGGGGCTTTGAATATGCAGACGAGCCCTTTGTTCCGTGTGTTCAGCCGCGTTATTTATCTTTTTTTTTTCTTTTTTTCCCCGGAACAGTAAACATCCTGTCATTCTCTCCCCCCCCCCCCCCCCCCCCCCACAGATGGAGAACGAGAAGAAGAGGAGAAAGTATTCCACCAGCAGCAATGACTCAGACACCACCGACAGTAAGTTGGACAGGAACGTTGATGGAGCGGGAGGCTGGCGGAGAAATTGGGGGTGTTTTCTCCAAGTGCTGTCGTCGTTTTTGATGTCGCTGGTGAGCGTTTGAACCCGTGGGTCACGCCGAGGCAGAGAACGGATTGAAGGGGATTGGATTTGGAGATGGACAGATGGCGAGGGCGAGTCAAGTCAGAGGAAAAGTGAAAAGGAGAAAGGAAGAGGGGTGGGATGAAAAGGGAGGGAGAGACCGGCCGTCTAGGGGGAAAGGGATAAAAGAGGGTGTGTGTGTGTGTGTGTGTGTGTGTGTGTGTGTGTCTGTGTGTGTGTGTGTGTGTGTGTGTGTGTGTGTGTGTGTGTGTGTGTGTGGCGGGGGGGGGGGGGGGGGGGCTCAACCAAGCAAGGGAAGCGGTGCATGACTGTGTGTCCACTCAATTGATTTGGTGCTAAAAGGGACAAAGTAAGTTGAGCACACTGCATCACTGTCACCGGGACGGAAAGAAAGAACCCCCAGAAAAACTGAAACATCTTAACTTCCACTTTGGCCTCGGCCACCGCAGCGGCCGCTCCTGGCTGGATCTGATCCGCTTTTCTAATTGAAGGGAGGCCCATGATAATTTGCTCTGCTTTGGGCTCAGCCAGGCTTCTAATTAACACGCGGCCGTGATCGTAACCTCTGACGGCGCCGCAGCCCCCGCGCTCGCAGGCTGCACAGCTGCCTCGTGGGGCGCACGTGCAAACACACGCGTGTGCGCTCCCGGAGACGGGAACCCTGTTAAAAATACAAGTTCAACGCTTCAATTTTTTTTTTTTTTTTTTTTTTTTTTGAATGAACATGAACATTTAAAGCGACAGAGACTGAAATGTTATAAAAGTTAAAAAAAAAAAGAATGTGTGTTGTGGTAATAGTTGCTCAGTTGGACCATTTCATATAAGACAGACCATATCACTTCCTTTGTTAAGTGAAGAACAAATACAAGTCATTAATATGAAAATAGATTTACTGACTAGTGACTATGTTGACACCCAAGGTCAATGGTGTCATTATTTTATTCACGTTACTTACTTCGTTTTAAGTCCTAAAGCTCTTGTTTGCCATTATTGGCCACAGGAGCTTCCGTTCCGCTTCCATGGTGTTGGAATCCGAAATTTGTCGGAAAAGCTTAAAAATGTAAAGGCATCCGGACTCTCGCTCGGTTACAGAAATCTCCCCGCACCGCAGACTGTCAAAGCTTTTCACATGTGCTTTCTGACTCTCCATAGAAATGAATGAGTCGTTTCCGGATTCAGTGTACAGTCGGCTTTTATCGTTTTACACATCTAATTAGTAGATATACTTAAAAATACAATATATGCAAGCCTGTGTGTGGTCATTTAAATACAGCAGACACAGCAATGAGCTCTAGGCAGGGATAGAGACCCTACACTTCACCACCAATAATGATTCTGAATGTTAAACTTTGCGTTTCTGCCAACTGAGGACCAATCTGTTCCATTATATTTGATGATCGATATAAACCGGTGGTTCTCAACTGCTGGGTCCTGATCCAAATATGGATTGCAGCTCCATTTCGAGTGGACCGTGGGTGTATATGTCCCTTCCTTCAAAAATCGATGTATTTTATATTTCATAACTACTGAATACTGTACTGAATTTCCGATTTTTTTTTTTGTTGTTTAGTTTAGTTAGTAATTTGTTGATTACTGTACCATACATTTTGTGAAAATCATGTGAATGGTTCAAATCTTTAGCTGGTTTTGGACCGTGATTTAAGGGCCGATGTCCATCCTGAAGTGTCAGAATGAGACCAAATATCAAACCTGTCTCTTTGGAAAAATATGACCATATGCATTGTACACAACCAAACATACAAAGTTTTTTGGCCAAAGACAGAGGAAGTCTATACACCATGTAGAACTATCGGAACAGTCAATTTCTAGTACACACACACACACACACACTCACTCACTCCCCTGCCTGCCTCTTTTTCTGTCACTCACACATGCTCAGAGACACATGCTCAGATGCTCAGATGCACACACCACACACCCTGATATTTCCTCGCTCCCCCGTCCCGTGAGGTAGGATTCATTTGAAGTTTTTTGATTAAGCCCACTTTGCCTGTCAATTCACAACAGATTTCCAGCCTGCTGCGTCGGTTGATGTGTTTGTGTGTGTGTGTGTGTCTCCTGCGTGCATGAGTGTATGAGTGTGTGTCTGTGTGTGTCTGTGTGTGTATGTCTATGTGTCTATGTCTATGTCTGTGTCTATGTCTATGTCTATGTCTATGTCTATGTCTATGTCTGTGTCTGTGTCTGTGTCTGTGTCTATGTCTATGTCTATGTCTATGTCTATGTCTATGTCTATGTCTATGTCTATGTCTATGTCTGTGTCTGTGTCTGTGTCTGTGTCTGTGTCTGTGTCTGTGTCTGTGTCTATGTCTATGTCTATGTCTATGTCTATGTCTATGTCTATGTCTATGTCTATGTCTATGTCTATGTCTATGTCTGTGTCTGTGTCTGTGTCTGTGTCTGTGTCTGTGTCTGTGTCTGTGTCTGTGTCTGTGTCTGTGTCTGTGTCTGTGTCTGTGTCTGTGTCTGTGTCTGTGTCTGTGTCTGTGTCTGTGTCTGTGTCTGTGTCTATGTCTATGTCTATGTCTATGTCTATGTCTATGTCTATGTCTATGTCTATGTCTATGTCTATGTCTATGTCTGTGTCTGTGTCTGTGTCTGTGTCTGTGTCTGTGAATAATCACCTAATCGCCTAAAGACATGCTTGAGAGTGGTTTCGTTGTTCAGACGTCATCAGTGAAATTAGTACTGTGTTGGCAGCATTTTGTTTTTGTGTGTGTCTGTGTGTGTTCCCTTACATAAATACATAGTTGTACATCCTGTGTAATAACATCATCATATCATCGTCACATGTCACCCATATCAGATTGATCATTTGCATTAATGTGTATGTGCGAGACAAATATTTAATTTGAGCTAAAAGTGTAACAAAAGCTTTAATCTTATGAGCAAATAAAACTGGATTAGACTACTGCACTCAATTGACAAAAAATATTATTTGACGTAAACAAATAGTACTTATGAACAAATGGACCAATTGAACAAATGATTACACATGCACGTTACACAACACGTTCCTAATTACATTTCACATTCCTGACCACACACACACACACACACACACACACACAAACAGGACTGCTGATTGAAGTGGAGGTGGTATAGGGGCCACAGCGTCTGCTTAATTGCCATTAAGTTGTGTATTAATGAGGTTATAAAGGCACACAGTGGACTAACTGCTTAACTAGATTCTATTTACACTGTCATCGCCTCTTAAAGCTCCTCATAGATCACCAGCTCCTCCTCAGCTGCGCTCCGCTCACCCACCGACAACAAACAGACAGACAAGAATGGGTCATGAAGTCTTCCCGCTGCCCAAGGATTCTGTCACGAGTATTTGAACAAGGGATTGGCCGATACTCAAGTATTGGCCTCAGAAAGAAGTTCTTCCTCTTCATCTGTATCTGAGAATATTCCCAATGCAAGAACCCAATACAGAGTGCGTTATTAAGGATGTCAGATATTAAAATACCTTTCCAACAATATTCTGTAGCCATAATCAAACAAAGCCAATGAAAGTAGTGAAAGATATTATGTTCAATGAGGTGCGACCATTACTTTTTGATGCAACACATCCATTTGTAGGACTGCTGAGGGCTTCCCATTCTCCTTAGGGTTACTATCATGTGTTTTGGAATGCTACAGTGCTATGGCATAAATTAAACTCTGTCATACAGGAGTCAGTGAAAGCATGGTCTTTCCACTGTAATTAATGTGAAATGTTTTAATAGGGCATAGATTGACGCGGCGACACAGTGATATCGAAACCATTATTTGTCCATGCAATCATAATAGCCTAAGCGTGGGAAACGGACGTGATCCGACCGTTATGTAGCCCCGTGCGTCGAAATATCTTTTAAGAGGTTATCCATGACTGCCGGTATTTCTATCCTCCGCACGTTAGTATGTTGATCATGATTGTCTTCGTTGTCATTGGTGTTCCCTCGTAGGTCAGGTGATGGCGTGGTCCAGGTCGTCCAAGAGCACGGGCACCAGCAGCACCTGGGTCCGGCACCAACACAAGAAGCCATCAGAGGTACGTGGTGGCATTGTGCGGGCCTGGCTCGGCGGAGGGTCCTTCCGCTTCAGGTCCTTTCCCCCCAAGGCTTTCACCGTCTCACTTTCAAGCTCCCAAGGACAGCTCCATTCTGACACGTCTTTTTGGGAAAAATTGCGTACCTGGCATATTTTTGGGTTTGACCCATTTTAGAAAACAATATTGATATAGGACCTCTTGAAGCAAAATTTACATTGGCTCCTTGAGGGGCTCAGGCGGTGAAGTAGCTACTTGAACTGGCCATTTTGTATTGTGCTTTCAAAATTTAAGACTCTTGAGCTCACACAAAAACCTCTATTATGAAAGAAAATACAGCTGGAACCTTTACTGACAGTCTATTCATGGGGACAGCAAAAATGTGAGTTATTTTAATTTTATTCAAGGTTACCAAAGAAAAGCCCACTTGTCTTGCCAGCCAAGCAGTATAATACATTATGCAGGTAAAACACTTTCTTCTGCTTGTCATGTACTGTATATGTCATGTAGCCTGTGTTGTTGGCATAGTGAACAAACTATTTGGTGTAATTTGGTGTTCTAAATCTACATTGTTTTTATCTCCGGCCCCATTGGGATTGAGCTACAATGGACAGGGTTAGTGCAATCCTCCCACCACCAAGGTGCACAGCAAACAGAACTCGCCAACCCTGGCAGCGATAGCATCACCGTACCCTTCCATAGAGCTACACAGAACTAGCGGCTTGATTCTGCAAAGCCATACGAGTGGAAAGCCCTTGTTTCAGCCACGGCGTCCATAAATCAAACCGAGTGGAACAAACATTGAAGTCAATACAAATATGTCCTGGTGTATCACCACAGCTAAATCAACCCAACACACAGATGGCACAGATAGGTTGGCCAAAGTACAAGGCTGGAACACCCAACTGGTCATGATAAATGATCCCATGGGATCTCAAATGACCACTCTAAGAAAGAAAATGCTATCTTTCGATAGGAAAATGGTAGACTCTGCCAGTTGTGGAAGTTGTGGTGAATGTTCCCCGCTCGCCAAACAACACATTCCTTCTACTTCAGTCAGTGAGTCGGGTTGAGTTCCCTCCGAGGAGTGCACCACTTGGGCAAGTGATTTTCCAAATTGAGACATCAATTTCTACAAGACTTTCACCCTTGCTAACTAATTTGTAGAGCAGATGTGAAAACAATCGCCGCCCGATGCTGGAAGGAATATGTGTAGGATCCATTGGTTGACAAGACGGGGCTTGCCAAAATGACAAACCTATGCCCAGCGCCAAAACTCAGTTCCATGAACTTGATGATTCAAATACGCAATTTCTCGGTGACAACTTTACAGCCACCTCCCCCCCAACTCTTGTCGCTCGTCGTTCAGTAGCAAGAATGTCAAAAACAGTCATTAAATTACCACAGTGTTTCTTTCTTTTTCTTTTATTTAAAGCGGAAAGCAATCGAGAAAGAGGACCTGGAAAGGTTCCCGTGCTAACTACCCTGAAGGTAGTGTCTGTCGTGTGTCTCCGGGTTCAAACCTCCTGCTTGCTTTGCTGCCTCTAGTTAACCACAGGCTGACAGAAGGCCCCATCAGCATTTAAAGCAGTAATTACTAGCTCTCTGCATCTGCGTGCCCCGGACCTGGCCTCTGCCTCTGCCACCGAGCCCTCGGCTGAGTTTCTTTCTTTCACCGTGTCTCCTTGTCTCGCTTCCTTCCCTTTTTCCCCTCTTCTCCCTTAAAGCGTTTATTCCATCGCTATGGAAGCGCCTGCTACTGAGCACGGCACACTGATCATCTGAACGACAGGGTGTCAGACTCCAGCACACAAGTCATTTTCCTCTTGATCAAAACCCCCGACATCATAGCGGCCCCAGGAGGGCAGAAGATCTATGCAGATGAGACGGCAGTGAATGGAGGGCTTTCGACGTAGGGTGGAGGCAGGACAGCGCATCCAACCAGGAAGTCTTTGCTGGGGGACTTAACCAAATCACTTCCATCTCTGCGGTTCCATGGATATTACATCATTTTCTCCTTCATTTTCTATGTGGGCCTCATTTCAGGAGGGGCTTTGTGACTGAATGTTTTTCATTCATGCCCTGACCGGATGTTTGTGAGTTTCGAAAAAAATTGTTTATTTCGTCAAATTCTCAGCAAAGAGAATTCGGAGCCGTGCAAAAAAAAATCGGAACAGCCGCCTCAGCCGCTCTTTCCCCCGAACGGAATCGGTTGTTTACGACAAAGGCCGTCACTAATTCATGTACGTTTGAAAGTTTCAAAGTTGGATTCGTGCTCTGCAGTCATTGCAATTGCAAACACAATAAACGTGAGAGGCATCTAGACAACATAAGATGTTGGGATTTGGGTTCTAGGAGCTAAAACTTTCCGATTGAAATGGTATAATAGCTTTTGACATGTTACCGAGCCTTCTTCAGGATAGTCGTGGTCGTCTTCGTGGCTTCCAGGTGGCTCCATGTCTGCCTCGCCAGCGGCTGCAGCCTCCACTAACGTTACTTTAGCCGGGAAAGCCGATGATGTCAGGGAGCGAAAAAGTGTCACTTGAGGCCATGCCTGCGTAGACGGGAAGCGAGCAAAGCCGTGTGTGAGTGGGTATAAAGGCTCTGGGAATAAAGCGCACCCCTCTGGTTCAAGGAAGTGTGTCACAGGGCGAACTCTCTGGACTTCTAATGACAGCGTAGCTCCTTTTCTCCAGCTATTTGAGGCTTTGTGGATCTTCCACTCCGGTCTCACTTCTTCTGTAGTGGCTTGGTTGTTTTTTTGCTTGTTTTTTTTTTTTTTTTGTTTGTTTTTTTGTTTGTTGTTTCTAACATTTGACAGACAGAAGACACAGCATGGTGTCGCCTTTTAGTGCAAATGTCACAAAAAATACATTCCAGACAGCTTTTTTTGCCATAAAGTATTTGTGTAGGCGATGATGTATAGCAGAGAGAAGTTTCTTTCCACCTCGTTGAATAAACAGGATACGTAAATATCAAAATAGATTATCGATGGATGTATTGATACGAAGAGATGGAGGAATCATGGCACAACAATAGAACTTGCAAAATGGATTCCGCGGCATCGCTCAGATGGACGTTTCATTATCGCTATAGGGTAAAAACAAGCGAACAAAACAAAAACCCATTTTAGACCCGACAAGTGTGAATTCATATTTAGTTAGTTTTGAATCCCCTGCTCAGAGGAGGACACTCTTCTTAAGCAGCTGCCGGCCTCGTCTCCTTCCATGACAAGCAAAGCCTCTTTTGCTTCACAGAAATCCCCCTTTTCTCTCCAGGGAAACGTGTGACAGTTGTCAAAACACTGTGAGAACACTTGCACGGGACGCACACTTAGATTCCCCCGACAGCATCCGTGCGCACGCACACACACACACACACACACACACACACACACACACACACACACACACACACACACACACACACACACACACAGGGGGGTTTAATTTAGGTTCGAGCTGTTGAAATATCATCCCGCGAATGTTGACAGGGGACCACTTCATTTTTTTATTCAAACATTCTGTGTTTTCATTTGAGTTTCCTCACTTGTTGGTGTCGTCTGTCTCTTCAGGTCGTGTTCAAATAAACAGCTGATCACGTTAGGTGGCGATGAGGACAATGAGCTTTTTAATCAGAATCGGAATCAGTTTATTCCGCCAGGAGCATTTGCATATACTAGGAAGTTGGCCTGAGGCGTAAAAAAAAACAAAAACAGCTTATCCTTCCGAAAAAGTGGAGAATAAAAATAATAAGAAAATAAAATAGAGCAAAAAGTGAAGTAAAAATGAAAAAACTAAAAAAAAAGTCAAATAGCCAAAAATGAAAAAACAAAAACAAAACAGAAATAGTCATATAAGTATGTAAGAATATACAGAAAATACTAAATGTGATACTAAGCACAGGATCAATTATTGTTGTCAGTATATAGGGTATAGATTTAAATATGAATTATTACTTATTATTAACTAGTAACTAGTAGTACTAAGTAGCTTATTACAGTTTGGACAGTGTTATTGCACATAAATCATTGCCCAAGCGTATTTAAGACCAGTGAAAAGACCAGTTGTCAAATAATCCACTGTATATAATGGTGTTGGAGGTTATAAAAATATTTTTAATCAGTGTAATTCCTACTCTATTGACCCTATGAGGAATCTGGGAAAAAGGAGACCAGTCGGGCATTTTCGACATTATGGGAACTCATCAGATACACAAATGAGTTCAGAAATGGCGGTGTTATCACGAGACATTGACCTATTTCTGTGGCAGAATAACGTGCTGTTACACAATGAAACCAATGGGGTAATAATGAATAAGAGGGAGTTTGAGTCCGTTCTGCTGTAGAAGGTGTGGTCAGGTTGTATTTAGTACAAACCGCTGCGTAGTTCCAAATAAAACCTGCAGAATATGGTATTACTGACACATGTCCAAGATAAGGAGCACAAATTGATCCCGTGACGCTGAATCACACAGATGCTTTTTAATCTAATCACCCGGTTAGAATGTACTTTAATTAGCTTCTAGTCTATAATCTTATAGTTATGGATAATTCAATTTGGATCATGTCACGCGCCCCATTGTGTTTTCTGTCTCAGCGTATGCCTCAAGAGACTTTGAGTAATTAATAATTTGGCTTTCTTTGGGATTCTGCCTGCGGTTTTGCCGACTGCTCCACATATATTAAAAGGTTGCTAAGCGCCAAATCCAGGACAAAGTCATTTTTCATAAAAAATGTATGAGCGTGCCAAAATAAGCGTTCTATATAAATTGACTCTAATCTTCTCTTCTTTTTTTTGTTATCTTAAGCCACATACAGTATGTAAAATATATGTGGATATCATTTTTTCTTTTTTTACCATAAAACAATGTTAAGGTGTTGATGCCTCAAATGGCCAATGGAGTAATAAAATGTATGAACGTTTTTCGATGAAGCCGGAGCTCCAGCCGTGTGTTCCAGGAGCGCTGCATGCTGTGGTCGTCCACCCGCAGTTTGACAAACAACTGATCAGTTGTTGTGGTGCAGGCTGCTCGGTGCTCGCAAAGCATCATGGGAGGAAGGAAGTGAGACTGAGCAGGTGTCAAACTAGCCCTCCCTCTCTCTGTCTCTATTTCTGTCTCTCTTGCTCTCTTTGTCGCTCTTTTGATCTCTTTCTCCTCAACCCAAAACGGCAGAATGGTTAGGAATAAACTGAAAACCGTTGGTTCAAAACTAAATGCGACTAAATGTTCTGCAATAAAAGGCCGCGGATTTGCCTGTTGTCGCGCCCAATGCTGTCATCACCATTTGCTCGCCTACTGTCAAAATACTGTATTTTTTCAATTACTGCTGTATTGCGCATGTGTTATTTGGCTATTAAACACAGGACCAAGTGGTAAAAACAAAATTCAATAAGTTGGGAAAGTTACAAAATTCTCCTTGTTCATAGTTTGATCAATGTGGGGAATACAAGCATTTGGTTTTGCAGAAGCAATATAAGACAGTAAGAGAATAAAGAAAAAGATGTTTGGTGTGTGTGCATTTTCTTTTGCATTGTTTTACAAGTGTTGCCACACTGTGTCAACAATTAAGTCATGTTGATTTTATTATGTAGGACCCCTGAGCTGCTTACAGGTTCGAAATCTGGTCTCCAATTGAATACAGTTGAACAGTCCTGGTATATTTCTCTGTGAGCATCTGTGTTTTCTGGAATGTACCTGTGTGTGTTGGAGTCACTAAGAGTCTATCTTTGTGTGTGTGTGTGTGTGTGTGTGTGAATGTCTGTGTGTTTGTTTCTGTTTGGGTGTGTGTGTTTATGAGATCCTAAAGTGGCGTACCAACAGTCTAACAGCTGTCTCGTAGCTCATTAGAGACTGGTAGGACACAGCTGTGAAACTCTGTGGCAACCAGACGCAAACATCTGCACACACACACACACACACACACACACACACACACACACACACACACACACACACACACACACACATACACACACACTCACACAGACACAGATCTGCCAAGTCTCACGCTTTGACATATCAACCAGTTCACACGCCACACCTCGTATTTCTCATGCTGAGAATCCCAAAATAAGTAAAGTTGCTTTTTTTTCACCATATATACAGTATTTCCTCAATTGCGCTTGCTTGGAGCCCCTCGCTGTTCGCGTGATGAGCGGGAGATCCTTTCCGCACGTACATTGTGCATATGTGGTCACTCCATAGGGCATAGTTAGGCAATGGCCTGGGGCCTCGCACACTAGGGGGCCTCATAAATTTGTGTGGGTTTTTATTTTTCCGTAAAATATTCCGTTTCCTTTGACAATCAGTCCAGCGATCAGCGCTGTGCGTCACTCACACCTGATGAGTAGAATTAGGAAAAAGAGATTAGAGAAGAAGGTACAAGGCAGACACGGACGCAGTGGGCGGAGGAGAAGAGACTCACACTTGTAGTAGTGTTGAAAAGTTTGTCTCTTTTCTTTTAACTATGAAATTGTATGAAATATTTTGTATTCCCTACAATTTTGTAGTGGAATAAACTGCGAATCAGCAAAAGCTATCCGCGGCACGTCCCCTACACCATTTCTTAAAGGAAAACAAATAAAAACAATGTTTTTATTTGAGGTGTATTTAATCGAATTTGAACGAAACAAAAAGGAATCCCTGTTCTTCCCGTGCCGCATCACCCATGGCAACTTAAACACCTCTGTAATCTCACTCCGAACTTTTTGGGACGCTTGGCAGACAAACACACACACACACACACACACACACACACACACACACACACACACACACACACACACACGCACACACATCCATGCACGCACGAATACTTCTGTTGTGTAAAGGTACCATTTGATCATCTGTCAGTTACCAAGATGTACAATATATCACCACACAAAACAGCGTGTGTGCGGGCGTGCGTGTGTGTTTGTGTGTGTGTGTGTGTGTGTGTGTGTGGGTCCACAGGTAGGGAAAGGAAGAAAAGTGCTTTGAAAAAATGGATGAAGGAGGCTAGAACTGAGACGACTCAGAGGGGATGAGTGCGGGAAGGAAGGATTTATGGAGGACAGGGAGGGATGCATGGAGTGACTGAAGCGTGAAAGCTAGACACGGGGATGGACAGATCAATGGAAGAGCCCAGAGCTGGTGGGGTTTAAGGATAGATATAGATAGATGTACAGAAAATTGCTTGGCTTGTTGGATAACAGACGGACGGTGGGCCAGAGGGACACGTTGACAGAGGAGTGGCTAATGGATAAATGGATGGATTGAGATCGACAGAACGACGGGTCTGTGGATGAAGGAAAAGGGCCCATTTGGTCCAGTGTGCCAAGGGGCTGATTGGGTCTGCTTGTTTTGAATGCAGAATCTGTCGCCTGGAGCTTTAACCCGTGCATCCAGGGAGCCCGTCATGAGATGTTAACCAGTGCTGAGCGTCGTCTACAGCAGTGGTTCTCAATGTGGGCTCCAGGGACACCCGGGGGGTCGTTATAGAGGTTGGGTGGAGGCTATTTGGTGCTTGTAGCGAGGAAGCAGATGGAGGATTTGGACAATTAGCACTGAACCATATCTAGCAAGACAAATATTCCCAGATTGGGACGCCCAGAGACCAAATCTTATCAAATGGGGTCTGTGGCATTGATATGAAAAAGGTTGATTACCTGGTTTTCAGGGTCATGTGATGGGGAGTGATGGGGAGTGATGGGGCAGAGAGAGAGAATTAGTTGGAGAGAGAGAGAGAGAGAGAGAGAGAGAGAGCGAGAGAGAGAATTGGAAAAAGCAGGACAAAGAGTAAGAACCCATAGAATAAAAAGGTTAGACGAAGGGGCCAGGTAGAAGAAAAGGAGGGAGCAATAGCGAGATGAAACAGAGATTAGTGGGGCGAAGTGGAGGTTGGGGGTCAAAGGAAAAGAGAGGGATGAATGGAAATGAAGTCATGGGGGGGTTGGTGGAGGCAGAGAGAGAGAGAGAGAGAGAGAGAGATGACAATACGCAAGAAAAATAAATAGAGAGGGAGTGGGAAATGGAGGTGAAGTGAAGAGTTGGAAATGGTCGCTACAGGGAAATACCAATCATTTGAATAGAAAGAAGGTGAGCAAGTGGACGTGTCAAGGCAGGTGGAGTCCAAAGTAGTCCTTCCTCTTCTTCTTCTTCTTCACCTTGAAATGTAACAATTGACAGCCTAATATCTTGTTCATCCACATCACCTCAAACCAAGGTCAGTTATTAGTCATTACCAGAACATTAAACTTCTGGGTCTATTACTAAATAATTCATGTACTACTTAAATATCTTAAATATCTGATAGTGTAAATATCTTGTGAACGCACCAATATTCATCCCCAAAATGATCGATATCATTTATCGATCGTTTTGGGGAGGAATATTGGTGCGTGAATACCGAGGTATTACTCAAAAATATTGTGATATTTGATTTTGTCAACGTCTCTAGTATTTACATCGGGAGAGTCACAAAATACGGATTTCAGATCCGTTTGGGGAGGAGAGTCCAGTGCAGGGGACCTGTGCCCTCTGTCATTAAGTCCACCAGGAGAAGAACTCCAAATGCCTTTTTGTCTCTCCTGAGGCAGTCGTTACATCTCGGGTTTGTTGCCTTTATTGGGGGGGGGGGGAACAACAACAAAAAAAAAAACAAAAGCGCAAGAGCAAGCGGAGAGGTGAGAGTCGCTCCGGCCGATAAACTTCACTGCACACAAAGTCCGGACGTTTTACCCGCCGTTCATCGAGTGCGGCATCCACACCAACACGGGAGGCTTTGAGACGCGGATGTGTGCGTCGGTTGCGGCTGCAATTGTAGCCAGCCAAGCGTCTCCAAAAAACCCACATAAAACTAGGTCACAGCCCCCCCCCCCGTCCCCGCCACGGCGTCTCACCAGATCCGCTGCCGAAGCGCACCACGCTGCTTCCGAGGATATTTGCATTTTGTCTTTGTGAGGATGAGGGAGGGGTTCCTTATCTTTCCTCCTTCCTCTCTCTCTCTTTCTCTCTCTCTCTCTCTCTCTCCTCACTCCCTTCCCTGTGACCCAGTTTAATTTAACCTTCATTTATCCCTGGAAAGGTTGCTGAGTGAGCATCTTTTCTTTTTTTATTTCCAGCAGCCTCCTCCTCCATCTTCATGCGACTACACACGTTCGCACCTGGAATCCGCTCCGTACATCCGACCGCCAGAGGTTTCTGGGGGAGTGTTTTTTTTTTTTTTTTTTTTTTCTCAAGCTCCTCGAAGGGGGTGGGGGAAAAAAAAAATATGGCGGTCATTATTCCTCTTGTTTGCCGAGGCGTCCTCAAACTCGCAACCTCCCGCACACCTGCTGCTACCTGAGTTGTCCTGGCTTTTAGCCGCCATTTGTCACTGATGACATGAGCCTCCCACTTGTGTTTCCATGTGTGTGTGGGTGTGCAAGGTGAGGTGTATGAATGTACGAATTTATGATTTTGTTTTTGTTGGTTTTGCGCTCTGTGTGTGTGTGTGTGTGTGTGTGTGTGTGTGTGTGTGTGTGTGTGTGCATGCGTGAGTGTGTAACATTTCATAAAATCCCTTTTTACAAAAATTATAGTCAGTGAAATAATTCACAATTTTCCTCATGAAATGTTGCTTCATCCAAATACATGACATACATTTATTCTAATTGCAAGTTCAGACACTGTCTCCTCTTATATATTTGACACTGCGCGGTAATTCCAGACCTGTGTGTCGGCCGTAAAGCACGAGCGGTACAAACGATGCGTCGCCGCTCGTGTTCATGCCAAACGCAAGCTATTACGGCTGCATCCAGATGTGTGATGCCCACTTTATTAGTCCAAAAGAACTTCTGAGTGGGCTGCGCTGGTCATACGTACTTGCACACACGCACTGATATCCAACCACAGTAATACGTGCCTCGTAAAATTGGTAAAATGAGTTTAACAGCCCCGTTCGAAACCAAAAGCAGCAGTCAGTCAGTGGGGCGGCAGGTCAGCCACATTGCAGAGATAGCTGTACACCTACGTCCTCACATCACTTCTGATGACCAACTCCAGAACTAGTGTACCACTAGCTGTTTTGAGTGTTTTATTCCAATAAAAATAAACATCCATTTTGGAGAACACATTTCATTTCTGACGAATGCTTGAAATAAGTTATCTGTATGACATGGGATCATTTTGTAACTAATAATTCACCTGATGTTGCACTCATCCTACTTTCATTCACAGGATCGCTTCAAAACGTTGTGCAGTGTGCTTGAAAGCGGCACCTCATTTTTTTTACGCATCGCGATCAATTCAGGTTGCCATCTGCGACATCGTCAGTCAGTGGGAAGCTGCATTGAAGTGGGAACAAGGCTTGATAACGTGACCTTTGCGCAGACCCGCGGACAATCAGCCTCGGCGGCTCCGAACCGAGCTGCTCAGCCCGTCGTTTGTCTCGCGCTCCTTCAGTGGAATGCAAAAGGCGACTCGCTAGCTCTCTTTCTCTGCTCTTGTTAATGAGAGCCACAAATTACAGGCGCTCGCTTCTTCAGAAAGATAGAAGATTGGGGCTCACTGCAACGGATGTGAGATTTCAAAATTATTCTTGGGAGGGTGGGGCGGTGTGGTTGGGGTGGTTGGTAGCGCCGTTGAATGAGAGCAAGATAAAAATCGTTTTTTGCATTCAAAACCAAAATCCCTTTTTTGAGTCCAGTGAATAGCACGGACAAGTGTACAGGCTGTGAATGCTGGTGATTTAATTTTGAGAGCGGAATTGCAAACTATGACAACTAGAAAGTCCCTGTCTGCTTTCAAAGGATTTCATTTTGCATCGCTTATGGCATGAAAAGCCTGCAAATGTCATGTTTTCAATGTTTTTAATGGGTTATTTTTATTTTTTTTTTAAATAAAAGTGTGTTTGCACCTTTATGTACCGAGTGACACACACACACACACACACACACACGCGCACACACACGCACGCACACTTGCGCGCTCACACATATTATGGAGTCCGCAGAACAAGGAGATGTGACACAATGATGGTCACGAGGGGCAGTATGGGAGGGAGGTGACTTGATCCTCTATTCCACCTCTGGGAAGAGGCAGCTCCACCTCCTCAACCAATCAAGGAATCAGGGCAAGCCACACCCAGTAGGGTTGGGTAAACAAAATATCACAAATTTCACAATATTTTTTTGACAGAATAGCTTGATATGGATAATATCATGATATTTTGGATGTTATGACCAAGCAGGTAGAGGCGTTGATTTGAATAGCTAGAAGTCTATGGAGTTCAGAAAATGACATTACTTAACTGTAATGTACCCTCAGAAACAACACTGAACTATTTTGCGATGTGTATTACGATCTGAGACGATCTTGTCTCATAGTATCACAGGTAGGGAGCAATCAAAACGAACTGCCTGCGACATCAACCAAAACTTCACAACTAGTCCTTTTGTAAATAATTCAAAGCAGCAAAAAATGACTTTAATGTCTCGATCTGTCTGCCTATCTGCCTGTGTCTATACGGTACAGTACTGTCGATATGTCTCTCTGTAACACTCTGTGGTTTGGCGTAGAGGTAATTTTGGCAATTCTTTCTTTTCTTTTTCTTTGACTCTTCCTCTCTCTGCTGGGTGGGAGGCAGATGAGAACCTAAGGCTTTTTGCCTCTGGGGGAAAAAGACAAACATGGGAAAAATGATGACACACAAAGAATAGGTGAGAGAGAGTTGGGCAATTTACAGTATAGTCCAATATAGAGTCAGTCTGAGGTGTGTGTGTGGGTGTGTGTGTGTGTGTGTGCTTGTTTGGCTTGGAGTGCTTACCATGGGTACGGCAGTGCGTGTGTGTGTTAGTGTGTCTGGATTGGAATGGTAACCGTAGATACTCATAGCCTCTGTCTGCCAAGTAGGTGAAAGATAGATTAGGAGTGTGTGTGTGCGTGTGCGTGTTTGCATAGTTTTATATCACTGTCAGTGTACACTGACTTGCCTCTTAAAAAATCGAGACCTCAGTCTAAGACACACATACACACACACACATACACACACACACACACACACACACACACATACACACACAGACACACACATACATGCATGCACGCATGCAGACAAACACACACACACACACACACACACACACACACACACACACACACACACACACACACACACACACCTTACACCTCACCTGACTCCTGAGGACCTTCCAAACAGCCAATCATTAGAGTAAGGCTCACTTCTGTGATGTGGCTGCTAAAATTAGCCTTCTCTCTGTCAGTGAGCTGACATCTGCTGTGACGCGCTACCGAGCGCCAGGTTGTCATGACGCCCAGGGAAGAACTGTTGTTTTTCTACTCCTCTCTTCTCCTCTCCTCCTCATCTCCTTTCCTCTGTTCGAAATGAAAGCCACTGTGTTTGACGGCTGTGTCTGGTCAATGTATATGGAGCGGGATAATCTCTTTTACAAGCTGCTTTGAGGGGGGCACCATGTTGAAACAAACACAGTGTTATTTTGCAAATGCAGCGTTGAGATGCATAACCACCCCCCAGCCGGCCCAGGTTTCCTCAAAATCAGTGTTGTATTGTCTGAGATCCAAGACATGGCAGGTACAGGGCTTTTCAGAGGGATTAGAGTCGTGCCAATAAAATCTCTCAGGAAACAAGGAGGCCCCTGGTGTGCAAATCTAACTCCATTTAGGTTCAGGAGTAGGATCCAAAAAAATCATGCAAGGAAGTAGAGGACATCTCCATTTTAAACCCAGCTCCCAACAGGTTGTTATTGCACCACTGTCAGGAGGCTTCCTAATAAAACCCCTCAACTGAACAAAACTACACAATCAAAACTACCTTCAGGATTGAGAAAATGTACTTTAAGCAAAACTTTAAGTTACATTTCTTTCTTTAATTTTGGAATTTAAAGTCCCTGTAAAGTGAATAAATCGATTTGTTTCTAAACACATTAATGAAAGTAATTGCAGATTTTTTTGGGTGGGGCTAAATCATGCGTGATGTCATCGACCTAAGTCATCAGTGACATGGAGCGGTCATACTGGGCATCGAACGCCGTTTTGGGAATAAACACCTGGAGTAAAAGGCGTCTTCAGGGAGACCGCAAACTCATGCCAAGTCTTGGCGCCGATCCCGCGGGTGCTTCCAGGCCCGCGGGAAAAATGCACCGGCACCCACCGGTCGAAACACGCAGAGGGCGTTGCGCCCGTGATCTGGCAGAGTGAGATGCACAGCAGAGCGCAGATTCCCCCGAACCGTCCCGTTTGTTTGACCGTGCAGGGTTTGATTGTGTTAGCATTAGCTACATGCTAGCAGGCTGCAGAGCCCCGACCTGGCCTGCGGAGGAGCCAGCAGGGGGCACCGGGGAGCGGGGAGTCCCGCAGGCGGACCGCGGCGCTTTGAGGTGAGCAGCTAGACGCACAGGACTGGGTTCAGCAGAACATTTAAACATGGTAGTTATTCCAATGTGAACGTACAACACGATTAACGAGATTGGGCGTGGTTTCAGCGTCTCGTAGCGGTGGAATCGGCCTCTTTTTTCATTTTATATACTTGCCAATGTTTTTTATCATTCAAACTTGGCTGGGTGGTTGATAACACATTTTTCAGTGGTGTGCCAAATGCTGGACACATATTTATTTTTGCTTTACAGGGACTTTAAACCAATACCATTTAACTGATTCAAATAAAAATCACTTGTTTGCATTTATCTCTGTTTTGCTTGTGCTGCCACACTCCTCTCATCCGGTCGGGTTTATTTGTGTATCTCTTTACTCTAGTTACAGTCTCAAAGCCCACATTCACAAAATAATGTGACGCCACAGCCTGAAATTTGACTTTGGCAGCCAAAAAAATGTATAGTGCCGGAAAAACCCTGAGAAAGACGGATGGACAGGCCAACGTTTGAACAGATTGATTCGATATCATAAAATGAATTTCAATGCTGTTGAATCCATCCATCTCATTTCCTTACCTGCATGTTCCTGGTCAAGGCTTTTTGGGGGTGACTGGAGCCTGGTGCCCTAAGTGAGGGGCACACAATGCCTAATTGCGCAAATTCACACCATTATAGTGTTTTGTGAAATTCAGCGTTTCTCTGTTTTGCCGAACCAGCTTATCTTGGGGTGGGAGGAAACTTGAGCACCAGGGTGGACTGCCATCAACCAGATCACTGCTACAACCAACTCCAGCAGGTTTGCCCTCTACCACATCCGCAGGACACTCTTCTGGCCCGACGACCTGCCTGTTCCTTCAGACCTCTACAGCACACCCAGAATGCAGCCGCCCGTTCAACTGACCAAAATTCTCTCATGTCCCACTCGCCTCCTCCGGTCACTTCACTGCTCACCAACTCTACTCGGATCAAATTCAAAGAGCTGGTGCTCTCCTAGAAGTTCAAGTTCAAGAGATTATTTGTCACATACATATACATACGTTCATACATATATGCAGTGAAATGTCATGACACCCGGTGATTACGCACAATAAGCTCTATAAATACTAAAAAATACCAAAATGTGCGTAATCGACACAAGGTGCTCGCGCAGGAAGGCGGTCCATCGACCTGCTCCTTCGTACCTACAACCACTGCTCAGGCTCCAGGCTCTGGCTTGTTTGCTGTGCTCCCTCTCTCCCCTTGTGGCCGGCTCGCTCCTCCATCGCTACACCGACTCGGGTGTCGCTCATCCCCGTCGTGACTCTTCCCATCCCGGACGCCACAACGGTGAAACGAGCTCTCCCCGGCTGCCAGGACGGCCGAATCTCTCCCCACCCCCGACGAATGCTACTCATTCCTAGAGACTCCTAGAGGTTTAGCTGCGACGGTGGTTTGATACTATCGACAAAATGTACTCATTGCAGGTGTCTTTGGACAAAAGTGTGTAAAAAACCCACAGAAACATGGGGAGATCGGCCCTGTCAGGATGGTTAGACATGCAAACCCGGTGCCGGCCACACTGCCTGCTTCCATTGTTCCAGTTGTGTGGAAAAAACAGCAAACTCCTCCACCACAGACGGCACCATGAGAACGTCTCCGTTCTCCATCGCTGTGAGCCGGAGCCGAGTCTTGAGAGTGTTGGTAATTGACGGGAAGCATTTTTAGACGGAACACATACTGTGGCAGCTTCTTACCTAAATGTCCTCTCATGCCTCTAATGGCTCGGAGGACATTTAAGGACGCCGTGGTCAGAGCGGCTCCGCTTCCACCGTCCGCCGCACAAAACCTTCCCTGACCCAGCTGCATAGGTGATAACTGTCAGGTAACTACAGGTTATAAGTCGACACCCCGAGCATTCCCTCTTTCGCCGCTCTCAACCTTTTCCACCGCCAGGGAGGAAGAAGGGTAGCTATGGCGGAGAGAACCGGTGGCGATTAACGTTTGAACGTTGCGATATAGTACCGCGAGGAAAACTGGCGCAGCGACGCCAAACTAGCACGGTCTTGTGTGTGTGTGTGTGTGTGTGTGTGTGTGTGTGTGCGCGCGCGTGTGTGCGTGCGTGCGTCTTGCTATTTTTACGCTTGTATGCACAAATACATCTGCTTCTGTGAATGTGCATGGCCATGAGTGTGTGCTGTAGGGGTTGGGAATTTTGTACCTCTATTTTATAATTTTGTGTCAAAGCGGAAGTTCAGCAGAGCTCTGAGAACGGGCTGAAAGTTTTTACAAGAAGTTGCGCAGTTTCTCCGTCCAAATTACATCGAAAGTTAAATAATATACCCTATTAATTGATACGTGGTTAGTGTTTAATTCACCCGATGAAGCAGTGTTGAAAGTGCTTCACAGAAATCTGTTATGAAAACATGAAATGTAAGTAAACCAAAAAGTTTGAAACTGCTCACTCCTGCTGCTACACTTCCATCCACGTGAAGTAGATTTTTGATGAAGTAGTTTTATCATGTTACTTTTATGAGATGTTTCTCGGCAACTCCTCTTGTGTTTGGACTGAGAGAGCCAATAATCTATTTATTCTGCTTTTTTTTTCATTCTCTTTGTTCCTCCTGACAGTACCTCTCATTTGCTGTCTTTCTTTCTTTTGTGTTCTTCGTTGCTGTTGTTTTTTTTGCTTTGTCTGGAAAGTCTGTGCGACTGTGTTCGATACAATGGAATTCTGGGGGGTTCAAGCACGGTATCAAACTCCCTACCAGCACCAATATCACCAGGATAAGAGAGACATCGATTTAAGTTTATGGCCAAATGGTTGTGCCTTAAGTCCAGGCGATGTGAATGACATACTCCCCCTTCTGCCCTTCCTTTGCATATAGTGTTGATGCTGTCCTTGAGCAATCCACGGTGCTTGAACTCATATCTCTGTTTTTGCAAGTCATTACTGAAATTGTTGAGTGGGTGTTACTCTGAGCTGCAGGGCCTAAGACATTGGACTAATCAATATATATTTTTTAGGAAGAATCTTTATTTTATCGCACGGCACACACACATGCACTCACGGCATGGCCGGTGAAATGAGATTTCTGCTTTTGACCCATCCTGGCTCGTCCTTCCTCCGGGGGGCAACCAGGAGCAGTGTGCAGCACACAGCGACGCGCCCGGGGACCAATTCCAAATGTCCATCGCTGGCACGATGTTCTTCATGTTTTTGGTGGGGGACCTTACTGATGTTACCTGGAGGAATCCCCATGTGAGCACGGGGAGAACATGCAAACTCCATACAGAAAGGCCCCTAATTGGGAGATAACCCACGACGACCCACAAATTTCGAGGATAAATGCTAGGTCGTACCGCTCCCTTCTCAGAAGGCAAACCATGGAAATGGCTACGATAAACCTTGAGCAGAATCAGAATGAGAATCAACTTTATTGCCATGTAAGTTAGTTTACACAAGGGCTGAACGATTTGGAAAAATAATCAAATTGCCAATTTTTAGACCAATATTGTGTTTGCGATTTAGTATGCACATTTTTTTTTTTTTTTTTAGTTCCTTATCTTCTGTATTATTCAATAAGCACAAACATTCAATCATTCTATAGTATGACCAGCACAACATTGGATACAGTCAACATATAAACTGCCCTTTCCTGTCGACCAGGCCCAGGGGTCATGATGAAATTAGATGAATTGATGCATGAATTGATTGCATGAATAACATATCTTTATTTAACTATGGATTTGTAAAAAGAAAAATCTTCAATCACAGTAGAATATTGACTGATTGATTTAACTTCAAGCTTTATAATTGTTCGAATCTGAAAATGTACATTTGAAAAATAAGCATTGTTTCAGCAGAAATTAACGCACGCATACGTCCACATACACGAAGCGCTGCTCTGTGTGCTCAGGGACAGCTTTGCGCTCATTAAAAAAAAAAAAAAAAAAGTTAAAAAAAATGTATACAGGTACTTCTCACCTTAAGGACCTACCTGTTTAATGACCGTTCAGACTTACAGCCAGCTCTCTGACCAGTCTGTATTGTATCCTACGTACAATATCGCTGCGTCTCAGTGTCAAGCGTCTCGTTGTGCATCACCCATTATACACTATATATACTATATACTATATATACACTATATACACTATATGTACTATATATTCTATATACTATATTCACTATATACACTATATACACTTTTATAGTATATACACTATATATAATATATACACTATATATACTATATACACCATATACACTATATATATATATATATATATATATATACACACACACACTATTTACACTATATACACTATATATACTATATAGATCTCATCTCATCACCGTTCTCAGTCTCCGTCTTGTTCCCGCAGTCTACAACCTGGTTGTGGGAACGAAACTCGGTCATTAAGTGAGGAGTACCTGTATATACAAACAGACGCATTATTCTGGAAGAGAAGGTGAGAAGTGGAGAAAGTGTCCCCATTACACATGGTTCCGTTCCATTAGGAGACGTAAAATACATACACACTGTTCTGGCACGCGCATCGTCGGTACCGTCGGCGAGGGAGGCAGGTGCGCAAAATGTCCCCCGATCACTCCCTCTTCGCGCCTCCCCCCCGGGATGGCGCGCTAGGCCACCGCCTATCTCTCCTATAGGAAGAGCCGGCCCTGGACAGCGCTATTAGTTAGATTGTGTAAGATTAAAAAAAACCTCACTTTTGTGGGGTTTCAGGCTTTCATTTTTTAATTTGTGTTCTGTTAAATTATGTTGTCGGTTTGAATTTGATAAGTCGTTCAGCCCTAGTTTACACAAACAAGAAATTTGTCTTGGTATTTGGTGCATACAATAGCAAGATACATAAATCTAAAATAAAACAGGAGAAAACAAGATCAACAAATATATAGAATATAGCAAATATATTAGAATATGTCTGTTTTTAAAATAAAATGTCTGTTAAAATTAAATACGGCTGTTTTTAAAATAAAAAACTTTATAGTTTGTGCAGGGATGTGCAAAATATGAACCACGGAATATGTGTTAACGTAAGAAATTGACAGATGTGGGGACTGTTAATGGTGTGGTAACTATGGGGGTGGAGCAAGAGTCCGTGTCGGGGGGGCAGATGCAGACGGGATGGAACTGGTCTTGTGGCCTGAGGTTCTTACGGCCTCCTGCGGGGGAGGCGAGTGACTCAAAAAGTTTGTGTCCAGGGTCGGAGGGGTTGGCCACAATCCTGCTCCTGGAGGGAAGGAAGGTTGCAGCCGATCACCTTCTCAGCAGAATGAATGACACACTGCAGTCTGCCCTTGTCCTTGGCAGGAGCAGCAGCGTACCAGATGGTAAAGGAGGAGGTGAGGACAAACTCAATGATGGCGGTGTAGAAGTGCACCATCATTGTCTTTGGCAGGTTGAACTTCCTCTGCTGCCGCAGGAAGTACAAGCTCTCCTGGCCTTTTTTTGGTGAGGGAGCTGATGTTCATCTCCCACTTCAGGTCCCTGGTGATTATGGTTCCCATGAAGCAGCAGGACTCCACAGTGACGGCTAGGGAGTCACACAGGGAGACGGTGGGGCTGGGTTCTTCCTGAAGTCTACAACCATCTCCACTGTCTTCACAGCATTGAGCTCCAAGTGGTGCTGACTGCACCAGGACACCAGATGGTCAATCTCCCACCTGTACGCAGAGCCATTCCCACCAGAGATGACCCCACTGAGGGTGGTGTTGGTGGTGCAGCTGTTGGTGTACAGGGAGAAGAGAAGAAGCAAAGAGAGCCGCCTTGAGAGGAACCGGTGCTGATGGTCCGAGAGTCAGACACATGTTCTCCCAGCTTACATGTGCTGCTTCCTGTCAGACAGGAAGTCTGTGATCCACCTGCAGGTGGAGTCAGGCACACTCAGCTAGGAGAGCTTGTCCTGCAGCAGAGTTGGGATGATGCTATTAAAGGCGGAGCTAAAATCCAGGCCCACCACCTGTGGGCTGTGAACCAGAGTTTGTCATTGTTGTCACTCGCCCTAGTGCATGATGATATACAGCTGGCCTCACAGAAACTGATGTAGGACATCACAGCCTCTGTGAACTCATCCAGAATGTCGGTAGCAGTCCTGAAGACATCCCAGTCGGTCCAATCCAGACACGCCTGAAGATCCTCCACAGCTTCACTGGTCCACTGCTTTGATGCCCTCACTTCAGGTTTAGAGAGCTTTCATTTCTGCCTGAATGTAGGATAAGGTGGACCATGACGTGGTCAGAGCGCCCCAGTGCAGCCCTGTGGGCGGGGTGATAGCCACTGCTTACCTTGCGTAACAGTGATCCAGAATGTTGCCATCTCTGGTGGGGCGTTTAATGAGCTGTCCGGATTTGGGGAGTTTGTGGGTGAGATTTCCTTTGTTAAAGTCGCCGAGGACAATAACGAGGGAGTCCGGGTTTGTCCGCCGTGCCTCCTGCACGTTGGCCTGCGGTGGGATGTAAACACCGACCAGTACGGATGAAACAAACTCGCGGGGGGGAGGCGGGGAAGAAGAAAGGTTTACAGTTAATGAAAAAAGATTCCAGATCAGGAGAACAGTGGTGTGGGATCACTGTCACGTCGTTACACAAGCCGCTGTTGGTATAAAAACAGATCCCTCCACCTTTCCTCTTGCCGGAAAGTTCTGTGTGGCGGCCGGCTCGGAAGAGTTGGAAGCCTGCCAGCTGCAGCGCAGAGTCAAGTATCGATCCACGCGGTCACGTCGTGAAGCACAGAACAGAAGATGAAGAAGAGTCTCTGTTCTTCCCCAACGCTAGCTGAAGTTCATCCAGTTTGTTGCACGGTGGACGCACATTAGAGAGAAATATTCCCGGTAACAGAGTCGCACCGGCGCGTCTCCCTCCCCTCCGACGTTTCACTGTGCGTACAAGGCAGAGTGTGTCTGTGACAAGAATGTCCAGTCATTCCACAGATGTGGCGAGGAAAGTGGGAAATGAATCCGCAGGGGTTGTAACCCTGATGTTCAAGAGCTCCCGTTACTGTCACAACTGTGTTCACAAACAAAACAAGACGGAACAACGCAAACCATCACACCGAAGTGGCCCTCCGTGGTGCCATCTTGAATAAGTACATTGATCTGATTTTGGATTTGACATGTTTTTTTGTTTCATTTTGTAATATTGCTTAAAAAAAAATCACGATGAATAAACAAATTGTGAACAAAACGCACTTTTGAGTCAATTCCCTCTTTAAAGAAGCAGAGCTCAGTTCTGACTGGCTCAGGCCCAGTGTTACCTCTCAAGGTATAGTTGTGGTACAGTAGGTTGTGGTACCGTAACACTCATATGTTACGTAACATATTCAGTACAACAGGGTTGTAGCCGTTGGGAGCAGCATCACTAATCAATCCAGAGACCTCTGCGACTGCCAAGTTGCAAACACCTCTCCACTACTGGCACTGGGAATGATCGATGCCTCATCCATCGACTACAGTTCCTGGGAAGTGATGGATACATCATCTATCGACTCGGCTTCCTGGGAACGTTCGATACATCATCTATCGAATGCCGCTCCTCCAACTAGATGGATGGATAGACAATTTGGATGGCTTGTTTTATCTGGAACTCCTTTGCGCGGAGTGCTTCTTAATCTCCATGAACGCCCATCCGCCTGTCAGCAGGCTTCCCCGGCCACGTCTTCGGTCCAGAACCAGATTGGACTTAATGAGAGCCCTGTGTTCATACAGCTTATAACTCAGTGCACCGCGGCCACTGACAGACTGTCCTGGTGGAGGGAAGTGTGTGTCCGTGTGTTTGTGTGTGGCTGGATGGTTGTTTGTTCCTGTATCTGTGTGTGCGCGTATGTAAAGGGATCTAAATGTGCATGAGAGAAGGGGCATGTCTTGTGAGAAGATGTGGTGTGTGTGTGCGCGTGCACGTGCACGTGTGTGTGTGTTTTCGCGAACGTGAGAATTCATGTAAGGATTGCTATATTTTCAATACTGCTGAGTTTGTGGTAGTCGGTCAGCAAGCTACAATTATTCATCTATAAATAATAAGTAAAATGTTCTGTGTGTTGGCCGTCCTTCTGACTGTCAGTTGAGGAAGGAATATAATGATCAAAATCTGAAGTTTTGAGGTTTTCTGTTTTTCAACTAATCATGGCCACCATGACATCCAAAATCAAAATTTTCCAAAATTAGATTTTCTTTTGTCCTGGAAATAAATAGCGGCTTCAGGTGAGTGCTACTCAGAGAGCGCCTCTTATGATACTGAAGTCGGAGATTCAAGTGTGTTATCTGTAGAATTGCAATAATAATCACAACAATGAAAGACTCAATGCAAACAATGCTGTGTGAGGAAACGTTTGTGTGTTGTATCAATGAAGATGCACATTTTGCGCAGCTAGTGTGATTGCGTGCTCCATTTTCGACTCTCCACCGGACCGACCATTCAACGGTCGACGCAGCCGAGACCACTATGGTATCGGTCGATTTTACAATTTTGCGTTTGTGTCAAAGTTCGCCAAGGTTGAACTCTACGCGAAACTCCGCAAATTTAACAAAACTAATTCGGAACTCGGAAATTCAAAATCTTGCACGTTTGCACCTTGCACCTTTCATTTATCTGCTCCTCTCATCCTATCCTTCCTTTTCTCCTCCTATCCTCCCTGCTCCTTTCAACCTCTCTCTTGAAATGGAAGGAAGAAGCGGAGGACGTATGATGTATGGTGAGGGGAGATGGAGTAAAACACAGAGAGAGAGAGAGAGGGAGAGAGAGAGAGAGAGAGAGAGCTGCGAAGTTAAAAAACGACAGAGCAAGATTTAGCAGGAGTGGAGTGCCCTCAGTCTCTGTCATTCCTCCCCTGCTGTGGGGGGAGCGGATATAGATCATTGTCTGACACACACACACACACAGGCACACACAAAAACACACGCACATGCACATGCACACACACACGCACACAGGCACACACAAAAACGCACGCACATGCACATGCACACACACACACACAGAGGCACACACAAAAACACATGCACATGCACACACACACACAGGCACACAAATCAACACACACACACACACACACACACACACACACACACACACACACACAGGATCACATACATATGAACGTGCAAAACACACATTTATCCACAAACATGGCTGTCGAAGGGACTGCACAAAAACATATACAGAGAGACAGAAAAACGCATTCATGTGCCATATTTTACACGTGTTGACTCCATTTACAACATGCCTGTCAATATTGGGCTTTGAAAATAAGGGACAGTTTCTATCCGAGTGGACACACTGTTGGGTGGCGGGGGGGTGGGGGGGGGCTGAGATGGGCGGCGGCGCCAAAATTATAAATTCTTTTATTTTGAAAGGTCAAAAATACGGTTTATTTACGGGAAAATAAACAACTGGGAAGACAGCGGGAAAGAAGGGCAAAATACGGTAAAATCCCGGGGGAAAACGGAAGTGTCGACAGCTGTGATTTACAAAGGTGAACGTACCATTGGCTTAACCTGCAATCTGTGCTACTGGAGCTGTCAGCGGGACTGGAAGATCCTTTTGAATGAGGTGTCTCACCATTACGGTTCGAATTTACGAGACAAAACGCAAAATGTGAGCTATCGTCAGGAAAATGATCGGTAAAACGTTTGTGCTGACTAGCAAACGGGCCAAAACTCAATTTGACGCCTGTATGGTGCTTTTGAATCATCTGTTAATCTTCACCTAGATGATGAACACGTAGATCGTTATTTGAAAGAACCCCAAAGAAACCCACTAATGACGGCTGGGAGGAGCATGGGAGGCGGAGAACTCCAGGTTCATAAAGCAGAAGTCCTGCCTTGTTGTCGCTCCAGCCACGCACTGGTCCAGGTGGTTTCACCCTGTTCAGCTGGGCCATAGATGCAAATCCACACGGTCGACTCAAAAACCAACCATTGGGGTGGAATTTGACTTTCGGAGCCTTGATTTTCCACCTCGGCCGGCTGCGTGTGGAAGGGAAACGCCGCCATCGATCCTCGTGACACGCGCTTATTGATTTCGCTTCAAAAATTCAGAATTGAAATTCATCGTCAGGGTGAAATTGTGAGAACACAAACCGACGCACGGTTACAAGTAAACTAAAAACTGCACGCACACACAGAACGAGGCTATTACTGCTTTTTCAAACGCGCGCGCACACACACACACACACACACACACACACACACACACACACACACACACACACACGCACACACATATTCTTGTAACGCTATCAAAGTGAGGTCCGGGTAAATACACCTGGAAAGTGAGGACCCGTGTTTCTGGTGCACTTCCAAATCAAAGAAAATTGTCAGTTCGAGACTGGTCCTCACGAGTATAGTTAAACAGACACGCACACACACACACGCACACACACACACACACACACACACACACACACACACACACTCATCCTGTCCTGTCCTTGCCCCTTACTTGGATCTGCCATTACAAGGCCATCATTCACTATTTTTTATTTCTCTCTCTCACTTCCCCCTCGTTCCTGGCATGATAATGTCCCTCTATCTAACCTCACCCTGTTTTCCTCTTCCTCCGTCTCTCTCTCTCTCTCTCTCTCTCTCTCTCTCTCTCTCTCTCTCTCACCCCAATCTCTCTTTCCTTCCCTACCTTTCATCACAAACACTGCCACACTCGAAGCATGCTTTTATCTTTCTGACCGAGCTCTCTCATAATGTGCTGTTATCCTTCTATCTTCCCCCCACATTCCATCATCCGCCGCTGTCGTGGACACTGCCTTGTTTTTCCCCTTGTTACCCCTGCCCTTCCTTTCCGCTCCTCTCTGCTCCTCCCCTCTTTCTCCCTCCCATTCCTCTCATTTCCTTTCGATCACGGCGGGCTACACTAACACTATACTATACCATAAAAAAAAAGTCGACGTTTAATCGGATATTCATTCGGTAATCCCCTGGGCGCCCAGCAACAGTACTCGCTACTGTTGTCTCCCCTGCACAGACTCTCCAGCAACTCAACTTGTCTTTCTTTTCCTCCTTTTCGCTGGCTGTCCCGCTCCCTCGCCACTTTCTTCCTCAAGTGTCTCTTGATCGTTTTTCTTATTCAGTTCTGACCCTGACACGCTGACCCACTTGTATTATATCTATCTATCCGTCTATCCATCTATCTCTCCATCCAGTCTGTCTATCTGTCTGTCGCTCTCGGTCTTTTTCTCTCTGTGTCTAGGTTTCTCTCTCCATCGCTCCCTCTCTCTCTCGCTTTCTCTCTCTCCCACTCTCGCTAGGTCTCTAATAAGCCCCTGATTACATTAATCTGAGTTGTTGCATCAATAGTGGGGAATGGAGAATGGGGGATAGAGGCGGGGAGAGATGAGGGATGGATCGAGAGGGAGATCAGAGAGAGAAGGGAGAAAGAGAGGGGTGAGAGGGAGAGGGAGAGAGAGACAGAGGATGGAGTGATGTAATAAGCTGGAGAGAGAGGGCTAATAAAGCAAGGGCTTAGAGGCTGATAACATGTACTGTAGAAGGAAATCGTCCGTGCTCGTGTGTCTTTGTATGTGTCTAAGTGTTTGTTTGCACTTGCCCGTGTGTGTGTGTGTGTGTGTGTGTTTGTTTGTGTGTATGTGTGTGTGTGTGTGTGTCTTTGTTGCAGATGTCCTTGACTCTGACTGATAATATTATTGCTTTGGGCCCTGCAAGGGCATAGCGGGAGAGAAACTGTGTGTGTGTGTGTGTGTGTGTGTGTGTGTGTGTGTGTGTGTGTGTGTGTGTGTGGGGTGTCCATGTACAAATGCACGTGTGTGTACATGCATGCCCTTGTGCACAAATGTGCTCTTCCAGGACAACCCCCATCCAAACACACACACACACACACACGCGCACACACACACACACACACACACTCACATTGTTTTGGCTGATGACCTTTCAGTAATAGCGGAAGTCCCACTTCTGCACCAGGTTTGCATATCGACACATCTGCTTTTAGCAGGACTGTGAAGGCCTCTCGCCCATAGGTCAGGGACCGTTGCCGTGACAACGACAACATTTCATGCTTTGCTGAACCTTAAGGGCTGAAGCTCTGACGCCCAGCGCAATTTCGATTGAGAGTTTTTCACACTTTCAATTTTATGGGCAACCTTTGTTTGCCGTTTGACTTAGCTCACTAGTTTGATTCCTGTTTTCCTCCACAGTGTTTCTCATGTAACGCACACAGGCCACTCGTTAAACTGCTGCGCGGAACTGAAATCAAGTGGCTTTTTGGGGGTATTTTTAGACATTGAATGACCATTTCTTGGTATTGAGGATTCGAATGTTTCAGTCTGAGGGAAATTCCACTGACATCTAACCTCATCATTGTCTCAACTCAATGTGTCAAATCCTTTTATATAGTGTAACAGCGCCCGTGACCAACATTTAGAAGTGGCTGCCAAGTTGTCCACCATGCATCAGCTGTTGGTGGCCAAGACTGACAAAATGGTTGCCGGATTTTTATCATTTTAATAATTGACTGATAATGATGATGAACAATAATAATAATCAGTCAATTAAAAGATATCTGGAATGTCTCTCTCTTTTCCCCCTCAGGTGTTCCGTACAGACTTCATCACGGCCATGAAGCTGCCGGACTCGGCCCAGCTCGGCCCCGATGACTTCTACGTGCTGTCGGACCCCTGGAGGCAGGAATGGGAGAAGGGGGTCCAGGTCCCGGCTAACCTGGAGGCCATTCCACTTCCTGTGGTCAGGTAGGACACACGCACACACACACACGCACACGCACACACACACACACACACGCACAAACACGCATACACACGCGCGCACACACACACACACACACACACACACGTATGCTAGAGCATTTGTGTCAAATGCATGTTAGGTCGTAGGCCACCTCCACTCAACCTACTATACCTCTACACGACCTCTACTCTGCCTCTACATCTACTCTATCCCCCTCTACTTTTCCTCTAACTACTACTCTACCTCTCTCTACTCCACCTTGCTCTACCTCCACTTTACCTCCACTCTGCCGTCCTCTATTCTACCTCTATTCTACTCTACCTTTACTCTACCTTCCTCCACTCTACCTCCACTTCTCCTGTCCTCTTCCTCTTCTCTACCCTCCACATCTACACTACCTCTACTGTACTCTACCTCTGCTCTACCTCCCATTGCGCTACAGTACCTCTACTCTACCTCTACCCTTCCCCTCTACTCAACCACCCTCTCTCTTCGAGTCTACCTCTACCTCTACTCTACCTCCCTTTACTCTACCTCTACTTCTACCTCTACTCTACCTCTACTCTACCTCCCTTTACTCTACCTCTACTTCTACCTCTACTCTACCTCTACTCTACCTCCCTTTACTTTACCTCTACTTCTACCTCTACTCTACCTCTACTCTACCTCCCTTTACTCTACCTCTACCTCTACTCTACCTCCCTTTACTCTACCTCTACTCTACCTCTACTCTACCTCCTTTTACTCTACCTCTTCTCTACCTCTACTTCTACCTCTTCTCTAAATCTACTCTACCTCCCTTTACTCTACCTCTACTCTACCTCTACTCTACCTCCCTTTACTCTACCTCTTCTCTACCTCTACTCTACCTCCCTTTCCTCTACCTCTACTCTACCTCTACTCTACCTCCCTTTACTCTACCTCTACTCTACCTCTACTCTACCTCCCTTTACTCTGCCTCTACTCAACCTCTACTCTACCTCCCTTTACTCTGCCTCTAGTCTACCTCTACTCTACCTCCTTTTATTCTGCCTCTTCTCTACTCTATCTCCCTCCACTCTACTTCATCTCGACCACTTTCTACTCTACCCCTACTCTACCTCCCTCTACTCTACATCTACCCTACTCTACCTCTACCTCCAACTACACCTCATTGGAAAAGAGACTACTTTGACTAGTCTATTGTGGGTTTTTTCAGCTCTGTGGAGACTTAATCCAAGTGTACTGATCCTGTACATTCCGCCGAGTAAAACCTCTTACTAACAAATCATTGCAAGCCATAAATGATCACACGTATCAACATAAACACATACAAACACCCACTTTGTCTCTCTATTCCTCCCTCTCTTAGCACTGGGTATTCTATCTCTCTCTCCTAGTTCTACAGCTGTTGTAGATCTCCCATGTGGTTGCTTTGGCACTCGAAGAACTAATGAAAATACTCAGACTGGATGGTAATGCCTGGTAGAGGCCACACACAAACACACACACACACACACACACACACAGACACACACATATTTTTGCAGCCTCGTAAACACATAAATACACAAACACATGAACGCACACACGCGCAGTGTAAATGACGAAGCGTTTTTCACCTGCTTTCCTGCTGAACAGTTCAAGCAGCACAATGATGGACCATAAAGTGGAATCAAAAGACGAGGTATCTTAAGGAGAGATGAGATTCTATCACATAACCCGCTTAATTCTTAAGCACGGGCCTGATGACAGACGCAGCAGAGAAGGGGATACTGTTTCATCAGCAAAGCGGAAAATGTACTCGGACATGAAATCTAAAAACCAGAGAATATGAATTTTTTTTAAATCTGAGAAATTTATTTCTATATTACTGTGTGTCCTACTATTCAGTGTAGCATAGGGCTGCGTGTTACAATATTAAGTCTCAACATATCACATCATGTCTTTATTTCACTCATTTCTCAGGGCTTTTTTCAATATCTTTGTATTCTTATAAGGTGTATTTTTTCATATTTTGAAATTCACACACAAGATGTTATCATGGTCTGTCTAACATCATACTGCTACTTTTCGTAATTCTTATGCAAATAAAATTAGCAGGACTGCAATATCGGAAATACATTAGCATTTTCTAAAATATATGCCAGTATACATTGAAATATAATATATTGACAAATAAATCCTCCAGTGTAGCCACTGTAATGACTGTATGTACCAGCGGTGTCACGAGTCCGATTTGAAATCGGAAATTGATTGAAATGAGTGTTCGATTCCGAACTTCAAAAGCACAACTATTCTCCCCCTATTTTTGTGGGTAATATTGTCCGATGTGGTTGCCATATCGGGGCGGTCAAGATCCGCCTGTAAGCAATTGCAGTGTGCGCTTGGAGGTGCGAGCGGCACCAGGGACTCGATCCCGCTTCGCCCGGCTCCTGAAACAAAATTCCATGAAATTTGGTTTGGAGTTGGGCAAACTGCCGGTAAAGTGGAGGAGGGTCTGCTGAGCCGCACACGGCACCAGCGGATCTTGACCGCATAGGGTGGGAGTTGACGACCGAGCCAGTCGTGTTTTAGTACATGTAGAAGACAAGACACAGGCAGTAATTTGCCTTTTATTATCAGCGTTCCCCCCCATAAAAACAAAGAAGCATCCATTTTTCTGCGCTTATTTCTGTGAGTAACTTAAAAGTAATGTGATAAGTAACTTACTGTTTATTATTCTAAGCCTAGTTTGTTATTATTAGGGCTCCAGCCTGCAAATGTGACCCAAATCACAGACATGGTCAAGGTCACCGAGAGAAAGTACTGAAACACAACAATGACAGAAGTTACGAACACGGTTTACGTCATACGGAGCTGAAATGACCGAAAAACCGACCAAATTTGACCCGAAGTATCCAGCTGGTCGCGCTTGACTGACACGCCACTGTTCGTAAGCAAAATGAACGAGAGGAGATTTACAGTAAGACTCTCATGACGTCATCATACTATTTATTATAAATGTGCAGGTTCTGGAAACTTTCAATATAAGTGTTAATTCGCCATATCCGTCAGCGTTCACTCATTTGATCAGGGTGATTTACAGTTTGGAGACACCAAACTGTAAATCGCGAGGAGAGTCCCTCGGTCCGCTCCAAACGTCCCGCATTTAATCACAGAGCGCAGATTGGGGAACCTCTGGACCCCTGTATTGTAGCCTGCGGCTATATTTATTAATTGTTATTATTCAAATAAAAGCTGCTGTACTTCTTGAGAAATAAGTGTTTTTCTTTACAAAATAAATACTTGATAGTCCAACATCAACATAGACAACAACAACAACAACATAGTCTAGCCGTCAGGGCTGAACGAAAATTGGTTTAAATTGAAATCGAATCGTGACCTTAAAATCGTAATTCAAATCGAATCGTGGATTTGGAGAATCGTGACACCCTTATTATATATATATATATATTTATTAGGGATGCTAATTTATATATTTTTTGTTAGCGATATCCGAGCCTCATTAACCAAGGTGCCCTAATATTAAAATATTAGGGCACTGTCCTACGAGAAAAAAAAAAAAAAAAAAAAAAAGATATATATATATATATATGTATAGTATTTTTAATATATATATATATATATATATATATATATATATATATATATATATATATATTAGGGATGCTAAATTATATATTTTTTATTAGCGATATCCGACCTTCATTAACCGAGGGGACAGTGCCCTAATATTAAAATATTAGGGCACTGTCCTACGAGAAAAAAAAAAAAAAATATATATATATATATATATATATATATATGTATAGTATTTTTATATATATATATATATATATATATATATATATATATATATATATATATTATATATTAGGGATGCTAATTTATACATTTTTTATTAGCGATATCCGACCTTCATTAACCGAGGGGACAGTGCCCTAATATTAAAATATTAGGGCACTGTCACACGAGAAAAAAAAAGAAAAATAAATAAATAAAATATATATTATATATATATATATATAATTTATTTTATTATTATTTGTAGTGATGATGTTATGAGCTCAGCCCCGTGGTGACATTACATTATTTTTCTTTTGCCATGCAACAAATGTTTTTTTGTAATTACCTTTTTTTATAATAATTCTTTAGCTGTTACTGATAGTATTAATCGGTCAAAATTCTTATTGTCGTTTAACAGTTAAACCGTTAATTATTAACATCCCTAACATATGTATGTTTTTCCTCCACACTAAAAATCTGAACATGTTTTGAGAACATTAAAAATTCAGCTTGTAAGCAAAATCAAAGTTATAAGTCGATATGTTACTGACATTTATTTCAATTGTTTGGCTTCCTAGTATCTAAAGAGCTCTGTCTGTATCGCTGGATCACAAAAAAACAAACACACACACACACACACACACACACACACACACACACACACACACACACACACACACACACACACACAGAGACACACACACACACACACACACACACACACACACACAGTTCAGAGATAACAGGTTGAAAGCAATCTTGATGGCTGAGTGATGGATGAGTAGAGAAAGAGGGAGGGAGAGCGAGAGAAGAGTGATAAAGTACAAAAAGGGAGAGAGAGAGAGAGATGGTGTAGATTAGTGAGGAATTGATGGATTGATAAACACGGTTAATAGATAGATGGGGAGATAAGGAAAAAGAGAGATGAACGTGTGAGCTGCTGTATTGTTTATCCTCCCTTTCGTCGCTGTGGCTTATCGTTACTCCCTCCCTCCCTCTCTCTCTCTCTCACGCTCTCTCTGTTTCCTTACATCTATCTGTTGCCTGTCCATCCCGTATCCCCAGCTTTCCTATCTGATCTCTCCCTCTTTCATGCTCTTTCTGTCTGTCTGACATTGCTTCTTTTCAGCATCCTTTCACTGCTCTCTCTCTCTCTCTCTCTCTCTCTCTCTCTCTCTCTCTCTCTCCCTCTCTCTGTCTCTCTCCCTCTCTCTGTCTCTCTCCCTCTCTCTGTCTCTCACTGGTTAGCTTCCTTCTCTTCTTCCCCTTCGTCATAGTTTGAGTTTCTTGATACATTTCTTTGTTTATTCTCCTTTTAACTCTCAGTTTCTCAATCTGCACACCTTCT
>NC_137200.1:7046165-7051165 GCF_960531495.2 Zeus faber
CCTCTTTTCCCTTTTTTTAGCTCCTTTCTCTCTGTTCTTTCTCCCCCTCCCTACCTTCCCTCCATCCATCAATCCATCCATCCATCCATCCATCCATCCATAAATCCATCCCTCCATCCATCCATCCATCCACCTCGCCCATCCCACTGCACTCTCCTTCACCCCCCACTCACCCTTCTTCCTTCCCCAACTCTCTCACCTCACAATCCCTCTTTCTTTTTCTTACTCATTCAAATTTTTCCTGCTCCGTCCGTCACCGTTTTTGTCGTTCCTCCTCAAACCCCTTACCTCCTCTCCTTCTTTCCCACCCCGGTCTCTCTCTCTTTCTCTCTCTCTCTCTCTCTCTCTCTCTCTCTCTCCCCTCTCCGTCGTGTCGCAGGGCCAAGTGGAAGTAATTAGGCTGTTGCGTAACAGTTGGGGGTTTGTGCAGACGGTGAATGGAGACTCTGCAGCAGAGTCTCCAGCGACACCACCACGTCAGGGAGGGAAATAATTACATACATGAGGAGAGAGAGAGAGAGAGAGTGAGAGAGTGAGAGGGATGAGATGACGGTGGTTATTTTTTATTTATTTTTAATGATTTGGTTCATCTTTTCCACTCGGATGGTTGGATGGCTAGATCCTTGAACACAAAATAATTGTTATGTTTTTGTTTTGTTTCGTTGTATCTGGTCGTGTTATTTCCGCACGCCGGCCCCTGCCGCCAGCGGTTTGGCTGGCGGGTGTTAGGTGATATACCACAACACCACAGCTAAACATAACCACCACTGAGGGAAAATGTCGCATACCTGCTTACATTTTAAACTACTTCTGACAGACAACTCTTACATTTACATTAAAATTATCTTTATTTGTCTTGCACCGTTTGGGTTTGGCGCCTAGGCTCGACTGCTCATCACTCCCGGTGAAGTGTACAGCAAACATAGGCATCCTTAGTGAGCTAGAAATAAAGGAGTGATGAGCTTGAATCCCCCAAATGGATGGAAAAGTAGAGCCCAACAGAGCAGCAAACGTAGCAAAGCAGGCAGCAAAGCAGGTAGGGCAGGAGGGATTGGCTGCTTAAATAGGACGGCCCATAAGGGGTGTGGAAGCATGTGGCACCGTCGAGTTGTCTGACAGAACTAACATGTACACAGACATAACAAATAACGGACAGCACAGGTAAAGATAACAACAAACACTTACAAATATAAAAGTCATTACAGGCATTACAAAGTCACTAGTCAAGCTAGCCAATCCTGACTCAAATGAATATCAGCATTTGCTCCACCTTTGACCATTCAGAGTGCTCCTCACGATGCAACTGAGCAAGCCAATGGAGTCATCTCCATTATTAACATGTCGAGAAAGGACGTGTACCTCAGAACGCCATCGAATAAATCATTGCTTCAATGACCAGATGATAGAATGTCCTCAAGACACATCTGAATCCAGCAAACCCATTCTGTTATTTTTTAATCAATCTTTATTTCTCTCTTTTTGGACATAATGACTTCCTGCCCCAAAAGCTAGTCAACAGATCTTATTTGTCACACCTTCAGGAGTATGGTTGTGTTGCCTTCTAAATCTTACTGTAGTAGTATGACCTCAACTCTTGGTGACTTGAGACTTTTTGTCATTGAAGTACAGCTAAATATTAAAGATGATGCACATCATGCACATTGTGCTTTTTAATATTTATATTTATGATGGTATAGTAAAGTTAGAAAGTGACAACGAACTGACAATGAATAGTTGAACTACTTGGGCATGAAATTTGAATTTTGATATTCTAATGCAGATGCAATTGGGTCACTGCAAAAAAGGTGGGATACCAACTGAAAAAGTAGGATACCAACAGTTTAATATTAAATGCTAGAAACTTGTATAACTCTTATCATGGAAATAATGGTATGGCAGTTCCACTTGCCACACACCACCCGAGTGGCGTTTTCAGGGCCCTCCGACACAGAGACACAGGTGATGGGGTTGAAAATAAACCTGTTTTATTGTAGAGAGTGGGCTAGGTGGAACACGCCCAGAGCAGATGGACACATGTCATGACGAGGGCTCCTCTCCTCTGTGTGTGTGTGGGGATGGGGGTTTTACCTGGTGCTCGTTGATTGCTTCAACCACACCACCCCTAAACCACAAATGGTAGTTTTCACTTTCATAAGCAGTGTTTAACTTTCATAGTAACTTTATTTTTACATTGCAAATAAAGCATTTTAGCAAAGATATACACAAAATCACATACGCAATATCAGTCAAAAGACCATCCAAATACCCTCAGCTAAGATTACTTTATTATTCCCCTGACATATTAGCAAATTCACGGACTGGAGAGAAGGCTATAGTAAGTAAAGGACTGGTAAATTAAGTGGTCTGCTGCTGTATGGTGTAGGTAGCACTTAGCCGCATCTGCAAACCACTGCAGCTTTAGTTACCGGAAACTGCGACAGCATGCAAAGTTCCCAGCCAGTCTTCATGTAAAGCCAAGGGCCAGGTTAAGTTAAGCTGTTCTGCAAAGATGAGATCTGTATTACAGGAACATGTAGGCTGTGTGGTGTTTTGTTAAAGGGGGTTTTGCATGTCATTGCCCACCCAAAGGAAGATCGACTTACCGACAGAACAGTGTCTCTCTTCTCAATGTACTTACGCACCCACAGACACACAAGGAAACATGTATTTTACCACATATTCTCACTGCAGCTACATTCATCTCCCCTACTTGCACTGTGATATATCACAGTGTTTTGAGGTGAGATTAAGAACCATAGCGGTCACACTTGGCTTCATGTATCTCAAATGCGTTGCCAGTGACCACCTGCGATCTGTGTCCTCCACTCAATATCTAAACAACTGCCCTTTTGTCTTTCCTCTTAGATCACGCAGGTGTTTCGATTAGTCTTTGCCACCGCTGCCTGGCTGAGGCTTTATTGTCCCATTTTCCATTTGAAAATGTCCATGTATATAGCTCCGTTGGAATATGAATATGAATCATCAGGCTACTTGTACTTACCTGACATTTTGATTTTAGTATAAATAACTTTTTATTTATCTGGTTCCCGTCAACCTATTTTTCGACACATCTAATATTGACCCATCTCCCCAGTTTTACAGCTGTCTGCAGCACTTGGGTTAACCTGACTACACGTAACACACATTTCCTAGAGGTTGGAAATCAGGCAATTCATGATTACTCTGAGTGACAGTTATGGAAATTTGTTCTATTTGCAAATTTAAGGTTGGTTCAGGGTTCCGATTTGAACTGCATCGTCAACACAGACTACGAATGCGGTTGTTAAATTCGGCCGGGGACCCACGTGCGGTTAAGGGATCCTCGATGCGTCTCGGATGCGTTCACACCTGTATTTATAGTCGCTGTCTTGTGATCGGATCCCCCCCCCCCCCGAGACACATTTTAATACCAGGTCTGAATGTTGTCTCTCTCACACACACACGCACACAAATAAAAATAAAATTCATAAACTGGATTGCTGTTGAGCCGTGAAGCACTGGGTCACAAAGCTAACCAACTTGGAACAGTCCAACACACACACACACACACACACACACACACACACACACACACACACACACACACACACACGCACGCATGCACACAACACACACACACACACACACGCATGCACGCACGCACGCACGCACGCATGCACGCACACACACACACACACACACACATACACAGAGTGTGTGGACATAGTGGATAGAATAGCGCCTGCGGCAGTGAAAGAGAGATGGGTGGACGGAGGAACGGAGAGACAGAGAAATAGCTTGTGAAATTGATATCCGACATGGAGTCAAGGGAAAATATTATGTACTGGAAAGTTTGGCCAAGCTTGAAAAAAAAGCCCTTCGCAGTGAGGATCTTTTCTGGCTATCTGTACGTAACTTTCAGAGCAGATATTCACACATGGGATAGTGTGGCTTGGCTGAATTAACAGGAGAAGAGAAAATTGTCTTATCAGATGAGATGAGGTTAGCTGAAGAAGATGGAAGAAAATCGTCCCGGAGTAGAAATGACTGTGTTGCAGCAGGGGAATGGTCGTACTTAGGGGTATGTAGATAACTAATTTGATGTTAATAATAATAGAAGAATCTGGAATACGGACACGGACACGGACACCAACACTCTTTGCTCAAATCACACCCCGCCTAAATAAACAGCGCATGTGTCTGAGCTGGACCCCTCTGCAGGTCTTTGTCATTTGACTTTGCCGTTGTTCTCTTCACATCTGGAAATAAAGGCCCTGCCAATCCTGCGTTGGAACCATGGAGCCTGGTTTTGGCTGCTCCTCAGCTCATTAGTCTGTGTTTACTTGACTGCATTGCAGAACAATGCTAACAAAGATCACAAGTTCCAGTAGTTCCAGAAAGATTGGTTTTATTTGCTCACCACCACTTCATCTAATGAAGTATGGTGGTGATGGTTGGAAAAAAATAAAAAATAAAAGAAAAAGAGCTCACTGCAATTCACAAAAGGTCCACGGGCAAATTAAGCTGATCGTCGTACAACCATTTCCTAATTAACAGCCACACTGCATGGTTATAATTAGAAGTGAACAGGAAGGGAGACAAAATAGAGAAACTGCAGAACTCCAGAAAGTACTAACAACTATCCAGTTGAGTCCAGGGTCCAATTGCCTGTTGCTACTGTAGATGTCATTGTACCTGTATGCATGCACACGCACATACACACACACACACACACACACACACACAAAACACATTAATACCAGGTCTGAATGTTGTCTCTCTCACACACACACGCACACAAATAAAAATAAAATTCATAAACTGGATTGCAGTTGAGCCGTGAAGCACTGGGTCACAAAGCTAACCAATGCACACAACACACACGCACGCACGCACGCACGCACGCACGCACGCACGCACGCGCGCACGCACGCACACACACACACACACACACAAATGCACACACAAACACACACACAAATGCACACACATACACACTAACATGCTCACACACACACACA
>NC_137200.1:7056165-7083665 GCF_960531495.2 Zeus faber
AAAATAAAAAATCTTCCCGACCACGATCGATTCATTGTGGAGGCATTTTTAAATTCTGGATTTATTTAAGTAGGATTATTTTTGTCCTGATTTAGATGAAACCCTGTCTGGAACGGGAGACTCAGCTAGTAGCCACAAGTGGAAAGTAAAGAAAGCTTGTTTTTCTGCTGTTTTCCCACTAATGACAACAACAACAACAACAACAACGACAACAACAACCAGCCGTGCTGTGCTGGTGACAGAGCTGGTGGTGGAGCATGTTTTCATCAGGCGTTGGTGGCGGTGGTGGCTGGTAGTGGGTGGGAGGTAGGTGGCTGTGGGTGGGTGTGGATACGTTTGAAGCCTTGGTGGGCTTACTGGAAGTGTGTCAGACAGCGGAGGAATGCGGGGAACAGGGCTGGAACACGTGTGTGTGGGTGTGTGTGTGTGTGTGTCTGCATGTATGTATGTTTGTGTGGGAGCAAAGAAAACCCACAGATAAAGGGACAGATGGAGCGCACATTCCTAATGTTGGTGTCAGGCGTGGGTTTCCGGGGTTTGGTCGGTTGGGTGTGCGATGTTTGGGTACGTGTGGGTTTTTGTCACAAATGGGATAAAAACATGTCTCAGGCTACGTTCACACTGCAAGCCTTAGTGGTCAGATCCGACTTTTTTGGCCGTTTGGCTGTTCCAGTGTGAAGTGGTCACAAGTGCTTTTGTTTGTTTCGTTCACCAAGGAAATTTAGGATAATAAAGTACATCTAAAATGAAAACACTTTGTGCGCTATTTGCGCCCCGATCGCTTCCTCAGAGGACGCACACGCACACGCACACAGACTATTTAAGATCCGGCGCTATTCATAAAACGTGGCGAGCCTGGGTGCCCCCTCGCTGGATCGGTCTGTTTATCGATCTATTATTAATTTTCCCTCACGGTGCACCTTGCTCTGCTCGCCGGTCGTCAAGTCGATGGCGGAATTCCGGGTTTATTGTCAAAACACAGGGCTACTTTTTTTTGCGTGACCCTAATACTCTTTTATTGTAGATGCACTTAATGTATTTATTTTCCTCCATGCCTAACCGGTAGACACACCCCGCTCCCCCAGTCTGTAAACATTTTGGGCGCTGCAGTCTGACCTGTGATAATTAAAAGGTTGCGAAGCCCTGCTGCTCTAGGTCGCATTGCAAAAAATCAGACCTGTATCTGATTTAGGCACACATATGAAAGTGGCCCGATTCCCAACTGAAAAGTTCAGATTGCATGTGATTTGTGCCGTTCACACTGTCATGAAAAAAAAAAAAAAAAATAGACCCGAGTCACCTATGAGCAAAAAAATTGGATTTGGTTCACTTTGGCTGCAGTGTGAACGTAGCCTCAGTGTTTGAGGGTGTTTGGGTGCTGATGTGAAAGGCTTCGTCGCCTTAGCCGGATGTTCCAGGCTCCCCGGGTTTAGGAGGCAGTTCAGTAGTGAAGTTGACACAATGTTAGTCTATGCACTTGGACATGGGCGTTGACGATGGTAAATTGGACTGGGCAATATGTCATTTTGAGGCTCTAACAATATTTTACTGTGCCATGATTTTTTGTTGTTGTATTGTTTTGTTTCACTCTCTTTTTTACTCAAAGAAATGTCAAAATTGCACTTTACTGTAGTATCACAAAGTGCTGATAATCAAAATGCAAATGGATACAGACTGTTTTGAGGCAAAAAAAAGAGAAGAATCCCATTAAAGTGTAATTTGTTTTCTAAAAACCAATTACTGTCACAACTATCTTTGCATAAGTCACATAGGCTTATGCTATGAAAAAATGAGAATACAATATCATAAAATAATAGTTTTGCCGTATTGCAAAACAGAAATGATATCCAAGCTGTTATTTAACTTTGAGCGCAGGCAGAAGCACAGTAAATAAAGATCCTTAAGGGAGTTATGGATTTATTAAACGGAACCAATGCTCAGGGGTGCAAACAACTCGCTTTTCGGCGAATGTGTTTTTTTTCAAGTCAGTTTGGGTGACTTGTGTGAATCGTCCAGATGCAAAGATTAAGAATATACGCCCGTTGGTATATATTTCAGACCTTTGGGTAACACTGACCATGTCAGTACGCTGCCTTCGGGTGGCTCTCTCTTTTTTCACCATAAATGTGTTTGCATCCCTGTGTGCTGTCTGAAAGTTTTCTTTTCAAAATGACCATACATAGTACATCATGTCAAGTAAAGTAAGTAACTAAGTACATAATGGCAAATAAAATAGTGAATGAACTTCCTCGGTGACAGACTGGATAACTCCCCCTACGTGGTTATCACCAGAGTTAGCACAACAATGGATGGGACATGGCCGCCTGTGGTTTTATTGGAACTAACGATTACCATAGCAGCCGCTTTGACCACTAGGATGAAATAACCCAATGGCATATCACAAGAACAAACTTCAGGGATTTTAGCAGCAGTGCTGGGTATCAAAATGTAATACAAGCAAATGGCATTAATACTACTGAGAAGAAAAGGTTTCAATGGCATACAATGTGAAACTCTGATGACTTCGTAATTTTTCCATCGTCACTCCACTTTTGGTTCCTGACTGAGGTTACTAACTAAAGTTACAACATGCGTGGGCAGCGCTTTTCCTTCTTGGCGCCTGATGAATCATTACATGCGATGGCGGGCCAGACTGCTATGAAAGAAACAAAGGTTGTAAATATTGCTGTCAACTATTAGAAAGAAAAACATCGTTTTTTAAATTTTCCAAGGCAAAGTCACATACTTTGACTTTTATTGGTTTAATTGGTTTTGAAGAAAGCGTCAGCTAACTTTCAACGTTGAAATCAGAGTATCAGTATTGGTTCCAGTAGATCCAGCTGAGGCAGCTTTTCTGACAGCCTTGACATGTTCCACCTTTATAATGACGGTACACATGGATTTGTCTTTATCCATGTGACATTAGATTGATAGATCAATTTCTGCTTTTGACTTTGCTTATCTTCCGGTAGTAGTAGTAGTATCTTGGACCGTGACATCAAAATCAAGTCAGAACCAGGTATATCACACACACACACACACACACACACACACACACACACACACATACACACACACACACACACACACACACACACACACACACACACACACACACACACACACACACACACACATATACTGTGTATATATATATACTGTATATTGTATACTTTGTGTGTATATACACCAATACACAATACAGCAATATACCTTTCTATCTTTCTATCTTTCTTTCTAAAATACCTTTCTATCATAACCAGCATGAACTTTTTCTGCAATTAGTCCTACAGTAGCTCTTCTGTGGGACCGGAGCAAACACGTTAGACTGCACTCCCCAAGTGCATCCATGAGCCTTGGGCAGCCGTGACCCTGACGCTGGTTCACCAGTTGTCCCTCCTTGGACCACTTTTTGTAACTACTAACCGCTAATAACCCCTGTACACCGGCAACACCCCACAAGATCTTCCCTTTTGGAGATGCTCTGACCCAGTTGTCTAGCCATCACAAATTTTGACCCTTGTCAAAGTGGCTCAGATCCTTACGCTTTTTTTTCCTGCTTCCAACACATCAGCTTCAAGAACTGACTGTTCACTTGCCGCCTCATATATCCCACCCCTTGACAGGTGCCATTGGAACGAGATGAGCAATGTTATCCAGTTCACCTATCAGTGGTTTTAATGCTGTGGCTGATCGGTGTGTATATGTATTGTGTGTCCCTGTGTAAGAGAACCTTTTTAAACTCACCAACTTTTGGTTCTGAGCCAAAAAAAACAAACGCTCTAACATTCCACAGAGTCGGTGATTAATCACAGCTCTGGCGGTTTTCTGGAATCGTTGTTTCCCGAGCCAAAATGACTCCATATCAGTGCAGGTGTTGAGGTTGAGGATCCGACGTCTCCTGGTCCCCGTCGTGAACGGTGGATGGTTTCCTTCCCGCTCGCGCGAGGCCGGGACAGTGTTTTTGCACAACGTGGTTTGTACACGCCGGGATTGGTGAAATAATTTGGGTGGTATCTTTCCTTTCACTGGCTTGGCCTCTCTCTCCCTTCCCCCCAGCCTTCAAACCCCCCCATTCCTTCACATCCTGGATTTTACTGCTGCCTCCACCAGCATTTTTTAATACTCTAACCACAGCCCAGGTGTGTGTGTGTGTGTGTGTCTGTGTCTGTGTGCGCATGGTGTGTGTTTCTGTGTCAGTGTGTGTGTGTGTGTGTGTGTGTGTGTGTGTGTGTGTGTGTGTGTGTGTGTTGGCCCAGCTGCAGAGGAAGAGAGCCGATGGCGGTGGAGGTGGAGGGGCGGGGGTTGGGGTTTTTGGGGGGTGGCGGAGAACAGCGGCGAGCCAGTCTGCCTGTCACACATCTGGCCTGGACTCCACCGAGCCCCCCGGGTTCGTTAGCAGGGGACATTGAAAACTAAGCAAGCATGTAAAGTCAAACTAAGTAAGCATGTTAAGCTCAGTTCCAGATCCGCCTTGAACCTCCCGAGTGCGTTAAGTAGATCTCACTGTGCAAAGAAAAACTAGGAGGGCAAAGGAGTACCTGTTCAGAAAAGGCCAAGCAGTGTATTTTTAAGGACGGCTGCATGTCAAGGGAAACCACAAAACTGCGGAAGATCGACTTGAATTGATGCGGAATTAGAGCAAGGGAAATAAATGTTCAAGGTCAACAATTTAAAGGGGACCTGTTATGCTCCTTTTTACACATCTTAATATAGGTCCCCAAAACATTTCTTTGAAGTTTTTTGCGGAACATACCGCGCACATTATGCATTCTCGCCTTTCAAACATACCGCTATACCGTCCTGTCCCAAAACGGGCTGTTTTTTATGGGTGGAGCCACCCTCCGACCGCCCCTGTCCGACGGAAACTTGTCATTGACAGAGGCTCTCTCTATGTGTGTGTGTGGGGATGGGTGATTTACCTGTTGCTCGTCGATTGCTCTGACAAGCTACAGGCGTACAGCCACCCTGGTCCCAGGCCCATTTACCCAGACCCCAGCCAGGTGTGGCAACCACATCACCACCCCACCACATATAGATGGGCATTTTCATTTTTTTAAGTGGTTGACGACGAACAAGAATTTAAGTCCATTAGTCGACAAGCCGTGACGTCATCACCCCCCTCACCCCCACCCCAACATAGACCATTAACCGCACATAAAAACAATTAACAGTACATAAATAATATACAACAGGTGCTTGTTTTTTTTCCAAATAGGCCAAATGCTGCAGTGACCAAACAAAAATTAGTCTTACCAGAGATGACAAAATGAAAATGGCAAAAATTGCAAATGACTTTGCTTCACAGTAGGAAAACCGTGGTACGATAGCTTCATCCCACACAACAAGCCCTCTACTTTTTCCCCAAATTGGGTCAAATAACACCACACTTCGCTCCGTCTCGCCCCCATCATTCTCTCATACAAGCACGTACTCCGGGCGAAGTTCCTTGTGAAGCGTGTGCTACACTTATTAGAGTCTGGCCGGAGTTTCTGGTTAAACGTGTGCTACACTTATTAGAGTCTGGGCGGAGTTTCTCGTGAATCGTGTGCTACACTTATTAGAGACTGGGCGGAGTTTCTCGTGAATCGTGTGCTACACTTATTAGAGTCTGGCCGGAGTTTCTGGTTAAACGTGTGCTACACTTATTAGAGTCTGGGCGGAGTTTCTCGTGAATCGTGTGCTACACTTATTAGAGTCTGGGCGGAGTTTCTCGGGAAGCGTGTGCTACACTTATGAGAGTCTGGGCTGAGTTTCTGGTTAAACGTGTGCTACACTTATTAGAGTCTGGGCGGAGTTTCTCGTGAATCGTGTGCTACACTTATTAGAGTCTGGGCGGAGTTTCTCGGGAAGCGTGTGCTACACTTATGAGAGTCTGGGCGGAGTTTCTCGGGAAGCGTGTGCTACACTTATGAGAGTCTGGGCGGAGTTTCTCGGGAAGCGTGTGCTACACTTATGAGAGTCTGGGCGGATTTTCTCGTGAAGTGTGTGCTACACTTATTAGAGTCTGGGTGGAGTTTCTCGTGAAGTGTGTGCTACACTTATTAATGTCTGGGCGGAGTTTCTCGTGAAGCGTGTGCTACACTTATTAGAGTCTGGGTGGAGTTTCTCGGGAAGCGTGTGCTACACTTATTAGAGACTGGGCGGAGTTTCTCGCGAAGCGTGTGCTACACTTATTAGAGTCTGGGCGGAGTTTCTCGGGAAGCGTGTGCTACACTTATGAGAGTCTGGGCGGAGTTTCTGGTTAAACGTGTGCTACACTTATTAGAGTCTGGGCGGAGTTTCTCGTGAATCGTGTGCTACACTTATTAGAGTCTGGGCGGAGTTTCTCGGGAAGCGTGTGCTACACTTATGAGAGTCTGGGCGGAGTTTCTCGGGAAGCGTGTGCTACACTTATGAGAGTCTGGGCGGAGTTTCTCAGGAAGCGTGTGCTACACTTATGAGAGTCTGGGCGGATTTTCTCGTGAAGTGTGTGCTACACTTATTAGAGTCTGGGTGGAGTTTCTCGGGAAGCGTGTGCTACACTTATTAGAGACTGGGCGGAGTTTCTCGGGAAGCGTGTGCTACACTTATTAGAGTCTGGCCGGAGTTTCTCGGGAAGCGTGTGCTACACTTATGAGAGTCTGGGCGGAGTTTCTGGTTAAACGTGTGCTACACTTATTAGAGTCTGGGCGGAGTTTCTCGTGAATCGTGTGCTACACTTATTAGAGTCTGGGCGGAGTTTCTCGGGAAGCGTGTGCTACACTTATGAGAGTCTGGGCGGAGTTTCTCGGGAAGCGTGTGCTACACTTATGAGAGTCTGGGCGGAGTTTCTCAGGAAGCGTGTGCTACACTTATGAGAGTCTGGGCGGATTTTCTCGTGAAGTGTGTGCTACACTTATTAGAGTCTGGGTGGAGTTTCTCGTGAAGTGTGTGCTACACTTATTAATGTCTGGGCGGAGTTTCTCGTGAAGCGTGTGCTACACTTATTAGAGTCTGGGTGGAGTTTCTCGGGAAGCGTGTGCTACACTTATGAGAGTCTGGGCGGAGTTTCTCATGAAGCGTGTGCTACACTTATTAGAGTCTGGATGGAGTTTCTCGTGAAGTGTGTGCTACACTTATTAGAGTCTGGGTGGAGTTTCTCGTGAAGTGTGTGCTACACTTATTAATGTCTGGGCGGAGTTTCTCATGAAGCGTGTGCTACACTTATTAGAGTCTGGGTGGAGTTTCTCATGAAGCGTGTGCTACACTTGTTAATCATGAATAGTTTCTCGGAACTTGACATCAATGCGCAAGTCGACTAATCGATTAGTTGACTAATCGTGACCATCCCTAGTAAGTAATGCAATGTAATGCAGATCATCTAAATCGCTAATAGAATTCTGTTCTTTAAGGTTGTAATTTCAACTATTGGTTCGAGTCTTGGCACTTTTTAAAAAACGTTGAGACGCTCATGAATGTTGTGCATGTGAAGAAAGCCATTTCTGCCATAGTCAATTTAAGGTTTAGTTTTTTTTTCGCACGCCTGCAACGTATTCTCAGGTGAAATGTGGGTACGTCTAAACTTACAGTAGCAAGGAAAATTTAAACACAACAAAAAGCGAATAAAATCTGAGGCAATAACAGGCACTGTTATCGTGTTAGCTTGTCAGCATGTTAGTGGGTTAGTATCCCGCTGATTGGCATTTTCACCATGTGTGCGTGCGTGTGCAATTTGTGTGTCTAAGTCCGTTTGTTCTGTTAGTTTTTAGATGTGCATTTGTTTCTCTCTCTCTCTCTCTCTTTCGCTCCCTATCTCGCTCTCTCTTTCTCTCTGTCTTTCTATTTTTCTCACTTTTAATCTCCATCTCCATCTAACTGCATTCTTCTCTCCTCTGTCTCCCTGCCTGGTTTGTGTTAATAGTCATGACCTGTGTACACACAACTGAAAACATGTGTGTATGAATGCTTGCAACCGTGTGTGTGTGTGTGTGTGTGTGTGTGTGTGTGTGTGTGTGTGTGTGTGTGTGTGTGTGTGTGTGTGTGTGTGTGTGTGTGTGTGTGTGTGTGTGTGTGTGTGTGTGAACATGCGTGTGTTTTATATATGGGGGTGTGTGTATGTGTATATTTGTCCTCCTTTTTTGCGTCTGCATGTGTGGGTGTATAAGCTGTGTGTGTATGTTTCTGTTTCTGACACACACACACACACACACACACACACACACACACACGCGCGCACACACGGTAAAGTACAATGCATGTTTTCCCCCGAGAGAACTGAGTCATCTCAGTTATGTGGGGAGAAAACATCACACACACACACACGCACACACACACACACACACACACACACACATACACACACACACACACACACACACACACACACACACACACATATATTGTCATTACTAATTCCTAACATGTTTGTAAAGAATTTCTTATGACATCACCCCTACAAAAGTGAATATATTCCATCTCTATCTCTCTCTCGCTCCCTCTCTTCTTCTCTTCCTCTCTTTTCTTCTCTTTTTATTCGTCTTTCCCTCCTCTCCTCTCTGTCATTATTTCTCTTCCACCCTCTCTGTGCTTGTGCTTGCTCATCCTTTTGCATGCATCATTATCTCTCCCTTTCTCTCTCTCTCTCTCTCTCTCCCTCTCTTTCTGTCTGCTCTCTCTTTCTTCCTCCTCTTTTCTCTCTTCTCTCTACCTCAGTGTCTTTTTTTTCCTGTCCCTTCCTCTACTCAGGCGCTTCTAAGAGAGCCTTTCTAAACAACTCCCACACACTAACTGATCTCACTTGCAAAACCAGACACACACACACACACACACACACACACACGCACACACACACACACACACACACACACACACACACACACACACACACACACACACACACAGTCTCACAAACAATTTGTGCTTTGCCTCATGCGTGTAATGAGACTCTAGTCTCAGCAAGATCACCTTCACTTCATGCACACAAACAGTTGTGAACACACACACACACACACACACACACACACACACACACACAGACACACACACACACACACACAGGTGTGGACACTTACCGATCACTTACACTTACACACCGATCTATCTATCTATCTATCTATCTATCTATCTATCTATCTATCTATCTATCTATCTATCTATCTATCTATCTATCTATCTATCTATCTATCTATCTTTATATGTTTAGGTCTCCCTCATTGTTGATCAGGGGATGTAAACATACATGAACATTTAATCACTGTCCAATAGTGCTGGAAAAAGTATTATTATTATAATATTAATTATTATAATATTAATATTAAATATTATTATATAAATATTAATATTTGTTTAGATTAAATATAGTAATTTTATGTCATTTTTCATCTGTCCCATTACCTTAAATCGGACATCACAATAACAACATTTTCATATACAGTAGCAATAAAGGCAATGAATGTCGTGTAATGTACAGTTGCACTGTGGTCAGGGCTGTTCGGTCATTTTTAGGAAAGAAGGTTTTTGGTCTATTGTCACTTTCATGGCACATGGCACACTATTGTATTTCATTATGTCATAATCTTGTGTTAGTTGTTAAAGTCCATATACGACTGAATTAGGAGTTAGATGACTGAACTGAAGGTGAGTTCAATGTACCCTCCTGTGTACAGTACTTCCGCGAGCCTTGCAGCTGCGTACACTTTTGCTTATCAGAGACGCTTTTCACAGCCAAAGCCCCCCAAAACGACCCAATCTTTCATTCTTAATTGAGTTTTGAAATTAGCCCAATTGGCAAGAAAACCACCCAGATAAGCACCTGGTTGTGGTTAAGCCGTACTTTACACCCTATCGTTCATATCTCCACGGCAACTTCTCTATTCAAACAGCTTCCTCAGCAGTGGCGGCGGGAACCCGTCAGTTTGGCCACTCAAAGGTTTTCCGGGGAGCGTCGCGAAATGGGACGGGAGACGTCCACACAACGGGGAAGGAACACAATGAAGACATTTCCCATCATTCTCTTTGTCTCTGCCAGTCTCTGCAATTTGTGTGTTTTTTTTTTTTTTCTTTTTGTTTTGGTTTGATGCTTGTGTGTCGGTGACTGTCTCTCTGTTGGTCTCTGTTTACTTGTGTCTACGTGTATGTTGTGTGCGTTTCCTTTTAAGCGTGTGTCTCTGTCTGTTGGCTGCTAACACTACAACCCACACACATCCAGAGAAAAGAAAGACACAACCAGACTAGCACAACCGGACCAGCCAGAAACACACGCGCACGCACGCACGCACGCACACACACACACACACACACACACACACACGGTTGTGTGGAGTTGGCTGGCGTTGTGTAATCGTTCCTGTAAGGCGGTATTAGTGCTTCATCTAAGAGGGGAACGTGCACCGTTGTGACAGCGTCTGGTGTTCTCGGCTGGAAGATATTCCTCCTTCTGCCTTGTGGGGCAGAAGGAAACTCAGACGGAAGCCGCGACAGCCGACCAAACGCAAGGCCAGCGGTCCGCCGAGCCCTAAATGCATGTGAAAATTACCTTTGGCAGATAAATTATAAGGTCTCCTCGGCCAAGCTAGTGGAAATTTCTTTTTCTGAGAGTCAAGTTCATGAATGCTCGATGTTAACGCATAGCATAGTTTCTACACGATGAGTTGGCATGAAGATCGTGGTTGCGCGGTTGCCGGTCGCACAGGCTGATCGTCGCGTGAGTCAAATTGAAGTGCAAGCAAGGTCTGTCCGATTTTTTTGTTCCACAGAGCGTCAAATTCTTATGACCCCCCCGCGATCAAGTTAGTCCGTCTCGGTCAAAGAGCTTTCAAGGAATAGTTTGGCTTGTTCGAAGTTTATCCCTCAGTAAAGTAGTGCATCGCTAGGTTCAGTGCAAAAGCTCACTTCACATTTCAGGCAAAGCAAGATGATGCCACAGCAGTCTGACTATGCATATTCAAGGAGTTATATTTAGATTACATTTATTGCTGTTTGCGAACACTATGTTCAGTGCTCTGCCACGGTGTTGTTACCATTGTGCATCCAAATTGTACACCCACACAACACCAGATGACTGCTTTTGCAGTTCCGCCGAGAACACTTTGCGATATAGTTAAAGTACTATATTATATCAATCATACGTCGATAGATACACAGTTATGTTTGGCATAAGGCTCCGTTGCAGGTCCTGCTCCCCTGCAGCCCAGGGCATGCCTGCCCTGCGCAGGGAGTACTGCAGAGCCCCCTATGGGTCATGAATGGAGACGAGCACTAACGGCGATTCAATATTATCAGTATTATCTTCTGGTACTTTAGGAGGAGGCTGGGGTGGCGGCGGGAGATTTTGGCAGTTGGCGTGCACCGTTGACAGACGTTGCAGGGAGATTTACAGAGAAACAAACTGCGGATCGTGCGCCACAGCCTACAGTCTATCTACCGCATATTTTATGTTTATTTTTATTTTTTTAGAAAGAAACACACAACTTACATTCCCATTGTCTGCAGTTTCTTCACAGAGGGTTGGTATTAATTCCTCTTTCTTTTAAAGTATTTGTGCTGGTCTGTGAAACGAACAGAGCGGTCCCCGGTGGTGCTTGTTATTCTCCAGCCGTGGGTGGAGTTACCCAGATTAGGGGAAGCGGTCCTAATTCATGCTGAGGCGCCTTGTGACGTAGGAAGGGATGGCAACGCTGAAACGGCTCGTTTCACCGCGTGTCTTCTGTAACAGACAGCTCACCGAAAAACTGACCCGGTTGTCTCGTTTCACAGCTTGTGTGTGAGTAGCCCATCAGAGACCCAAATGTATATGCACAAACGCTGGAAAGGTGAGTTTCTGATAATGGGTCCCCCTGAAAGTCTAATAACTGCGTCATGTGAGATGTGACGTTCCAGTGCGGCACTGAAATACCGAACAGAGAGAACATAAACAGAGAGGATGTTTCCATCAGAAGTAATGTCTTGGCAACGTTCCAGGCGCCGGGCCATCAACAGGCCATTACGTTTTCCTCTCTGTTTATGTCACTGCAGCGATGCACCTGCAGAAAGAAGCAGAGGAAAGGAGAGAAGGAAAGACAGCGGGTAGATGGGGTGTAGATGGATGGAGGTGTGGAGAGGAGAGGATATAATGAACAAGGAGGAGGAGGCTCGTGTGAATACAAGGAAAATGCAAATCGGGAAAAAAAAAATTGGCCAAAGCTACTCTGCCTCTATCTGTGTCAAGCGCACATTCTTTCTGTCACTCTCTCCCTCTCCTCCTCTCCCCCTCTCTCTCTCTCTCTCTCCTTCTCCAGCTAACCCACTGGAAAGTATTGTATGGAGGAGCACCACCTCCTAATTCTTCCCTTTTGGAGGAGGACAGTTATTAAGGGCCAACTCGCTGTTTTAGACCTTGTTTGCATATTTTAGTGGGGAGAGGAATGAAGGGAGCCGTGGGGTGTGTGTGTTTGTGTTTGTGTGTGTGTCTGTGTGTCTGTGTCTGTGAGAGAGAGAGAAAGAAAGAGAGAGAGAGAGAGAGAGAGAGAGAGAGAGAGAGAGAGAGAGAGAGAGAGTGCTGTTTATGTCTTTTATTCTCGGGTGTTTGTTGAGTATCTGTGGGAGTTTAGGAGAGCAAAGACAAACAAAACAAACAGGAAAACACACAAACACACCTTGTACATGTGTGAATATTTGTGAGTGTGTGTGTGTGTGGGAGTGTGTGTGTGTGTGTGTGCGTGCGCATGCATGTGTGGGTTTGTGCATGTGTGTGTGTATGTTTGTGTGTGTGTGCGTGTGTGTGTGTGTGTGTGTGTGTGTGTGTGTGTGTGTGTGTGTCTCCTCTTCCTGTAGCCTGCAGAGCTTGAGAGTAGCAGTGTTATTAAGTCTGAGCCATATCCATGACAACAGGCCCGGCATGCCCAGGGAGATGGCACTGGCATCGCAGCCAGGGTCCAAAATGGCAACGCACTGTAAAACACAGCACAGTTTCTCAGATCACCGAATCTGATCTTTGCTCGACATTTGAGATGGGCTCTTTCATTGCCATTGTGGTAAAGCCTTACCACCATGAGACAACGAGACTATTTGGTTTTGCTAAATGGGAGTGTATAAAAGATGTGGTTTTCGCTCCAAAAGACTTCTGTCGTCTGTCTGTTGCAGAATAACTTCCCTTTTCCACTTAATGCTTGTACAGTACGCATTGCACTGCCCACCACCTCAACAACAGTGAGATGACGTCATTCAAGACGAGCGTGACCCTGAAATCATGATTCACGGATTCTATTTATGATATCAACACAAGGTCGGTGCTGATTGGTCAGTTTTGTTAATGCCCCGTTTCAGTGACTTTGTTTGCCAGCCGTCTTTCTAATTATGGAGTTTCCGACTCCTCCCAAAAAAATAGCTAATTGATTTCTTCGATACAGTATACTGAAGGGATTCTCCTCACAGCATGGTGCGTGGAGATAAGTCCCTTTACATTTATCTGAAAAATAAAAGTTCAATAAATGCTGCAACTAAACCATATTATTCCCCATCAGGAAATGAGGTGGCGGTGAAATCACAACTAACTTTTAAGAACCCAAGTTCACTTCTATTCCTTTATCATCAGTTCCAGTCGTGCTACTTCCCTTCATTGTTGAGATTATTGGTGAATATATTTGGCCATGGAGCGGTTCAGATGATAGCGGCCGCTTGATCGATCATGTAGAATGCAAATGAAAGATTTGGCCAACGTCGTGACCGCAGTGTGGGATTCCTAAACTTCTGCTCGTAGTGCATGAATGTTAAAACCCGCAAACCACAGACATTAGAACACACTCGGGTTTCAGGAAGATAAAGGGTTCTCTGATTTCAATGAACACAAGAGGAAAGTCAGCACCCCAAACCGGTCGCACAGCAACTAGCTAACGCGCAAATTCAGTGTAGACCAATGGACGCGCGTCTGAAAATTGAAGCTCCATGATAGATGTCACCTTGCTTTAAGTCAACCATGAGTACACAAAACGATGTAGTGATATTAGGGAAACGGCATTCACAGATGGGTATTTTTGTGTCATCATGTCATCGCCAACCTACACTGAGAGGGAATTTCGATAATATTATTTGGAGCATGTTTTAGCAATTTGCTTTGGAAAGGGGGCGTTTGATTTGCGCAATTTACGATGGCTTGGCTCCACCACTTGTCCGCTGAGTCTGTTTTTACTTCACCACCGGCCAGGAATCACGCCGTGGCACAAGAGCAGGATGTCCCGTCAGCTGCAACCCTCCTCCTTCGCCCTGGCGGCTCAGTAAATGTAGTGGAACCCTCAACCGTGGAAGTGTTAGTGTCATGTTCCGCCTCTTGCGCTGGACTTGGAAAAGAAGCTCGAAGACACTGACAGCGCCTGTGCTCTTCCCATTAAGTTACGTCATCCAAACAAGGGCTGGATGTCACTTAGCCAGATGAGGACTTTGCCAGCACTGAAAGGTCCTGGCTTCCAGCCGCAGTGTGGTCATACCCTGGAGCACGCTCCCCTCCAAACCCCTGCCTGCCCCCATGTCGCAGGTTCAGCTGTCGAACCCTTTCCAAAGTCAAGTCAACCCCTTTAACAAAGTTGCAGTCAAAATGGTTTTCACAGACCCGCATTGAAAGGAAAGTTTGATGGCACCCGCCAACCCTAATCCCTCAAACGGAGAAGGGAAATCTCCCGAAAAACCCAGAAGGAAAAGGAATAATTGTAAAGGGGGATCTCTGCTTTGGGATGGCTACGTGAACCATATACGCCAAAAGAACAGCTGCAAGTTCTCCAAATCCATAGTAAATCTATGAGCGGTTAAGTGAAGTGAGCATAGAACAAAACTTTAAATATTATTTTGCATGTCAAAGTCATGTCGGTTGTTCTTTGGTAATAAATAGTGGGGTGTTGACAAAATTGACACAGATATTAGGTTGCAATGTGAGGATAGCATCACATAGAAAGGAGGCACAACGGGACACAGACAGTTTTATTTATTATTTTATTTATTATTTTATATTTATTGTTTCATATGTATTATTATATGTATTATAAAAAATATTATTATTATTATTATTGCATTATTGTTATATGTTATTGATCATATCGGTTAGATTTATTACTTTATGAAGAGGATTTTGAGGGTGAAGTGGTGTCTACTTACGTGTTTTGTGTTGCTCACAGACAGATGAGGTGAGCCACATCTCTTAAGGGTCACTATATAAAGATAATGGCCACCATAGAGTGCGTGTGAGGTTTATTTTTATGGCTAATGTGTTTCAGGCTTTTAAGATGATTCAACGCTCATTTTCCAGCGAACTGTGTGTGTGTGTTTGTGTGTGTGTGTGTGTGTGTGTGTGTGCGCATGTATTTTTGTGCATTTGTGTGTGTCCGTATGTCATGGTGTGTTTGTGCGTCACTGTGTATTCATCTGTGACTGAAGCGTTTATTTGATTGATAGTTGCAACATGACTCACTTCCTGGCACTAGATTGCTGTATAACATTCAAAGTGTGTGTGTGTGTGTGTGTGTGTGTGTGTGTGTGTGTGTGTGTGTGTGTGTGTGTGTGTGTGTGTGTGTGTGTGTGTATTTCATAATTTATTTTTTGTTTTTTTTCCATCTAATGCAAGGATGACTCACCTCTCAAAAATAAAAATCCAACCTTTTGGATATATTTTTCTTCAGTTTCACATTATTATGAGTACTATTATTATTATTATTATTATTATTATTATTATTATTATAACTAACATGAGACCAAAAAATCAAGAGCTTTTTGTGTGAAATACTAATTTCATCAGGCTCTAAAATGAAAGTTCTTTATACCTTTGTACCAGTTTGGGGAAGAGTCATGGCAATAGCCAGAACAATGACTGACTGACTGACTGACTGTCTGTCTGTCTGTCTGTCTGAGGACCAATATGAATGGATGGCTTGGAACTACTAAGTAACTACATGACGTGCATGATTGACCGACGACCTAAACTACAACCCTGATATTGCACTTATCTCTCCAACAATCACCAAGTCTTCTCTTTTCTCTTAAACAAGGGAAATCAGAGACCAAACAGATATCGCATAATCTGAGCACACAGATATCGATGGAAAGAAACCGACCGATTTAAGGAAATCTGATGGCCACTCATAACTCGCACGTACACACACACACACACACACACACACACACATTGAGTCCCAAAAACAATCATGCAGTACAACATTATTTAGCAATCAACTCAACAATCCAAACATATTATGTTCTATATTGTAACATTCTGAAGTTTTCTCCCATGTGTGATGCTGAGGATGTCATTACAAGTACTCCTCACCTAACAACCTACCTGTTTAACGACCGTTCAGACCTTCAGCCAGCTGTCTGACCAGTCTGTATTGTGCACAATACAGTACAATGCGTGTGTGTACAATACGTCTCAGTGTCAAGCATCTCATCCCATCACCGTTCTCAGTCTCAGTCTCGTTCCCCCAATCTGTCAGTATTCACTACACTAGCGTTCACAATTGCCACGCCCCATTACTGTGAAATAACACGGCCCTCGCTTATTCACCAATTCGCTTAACAACCTGGTTGTAGGAACGGAACTCGGTCGTTAAGTGAGGAGTATCTTTATAATAATCATGTTCACTTGTTCAATAACTTATTGAGTACATTTTTTGTTAAAATTTGACATTATACAACTTGATTTATTATTATTATTATTATTATTATTATTATTATTATTATACATTTTCTTCCGATATAAACCCCATTGCCTGTTTGTTTAAACTTCCCGTCTTGGGTTAACTTCCCTGTGGCAGTTTTCAGTGCAGAAACACAGGGGAAGGGGTAAAAAACACACAAGTTTATTGTGGAGAGGGGGCTTGATAGAACAAGCCTCAGAGCTGATGGACACAGGTCATAACGGGGCTCCTCTTCTGAGTGTGTGTGGGGATGTGGGTTTTAACCTGTTGCTTGTTAGACCAACCAACAAGCAACAGGTACGCAGCCACTCTGATCCTGGGTCCCAGTTACCCACGTCCAGGTCAGGTGTGGCTGCTCAAACCACACCATCCCCACACCACACTACCCAAAGAAATATTTTGCCATACTGTCTTCTGAGCATTAGTCCATGGATACCATCAAGTATCTGCTCGTCAATCTGACCACATGTAAAAACAGAGGGGCAGGACACATCAGGACATAGCTTATTTATTTATCAATTCTTTCTCGTATTTACTTGTGGACTTCCTCGCGTTCTTCAAAGTGTGAAACCACTTGGAGTGTGCATTCCGCCGTCTCCTGCGTATGAATCGCTGGCCCACGTAGAAAGTGTCTTCACCAAACGCATGATCACTCATGTAGCTGCGCTAGGGTACTAATTAGACCCGAGAGGCGACGGACGGACTGAACAGACAGGCTCATTGACATCTGCTCTGGCACGACCAAAACAATCAGATGATGGCATTAGACACAAACTACACACACACACACACACACACACACACACGCATATACACAATGAACATACTCCTAACTAGTCAGCTCTCCAGGCCCTGTCTACACCTAAGTACGGATATTTTTGAAAATGTCAGATGCCGTTTTCATGTGGCCCCCTGTCCACATGAAAACGGCATTTCAGGAACTGGAAAGGAAGCTTCTGAGAAAACGAGATTAGAGATTTTTCAGAACTGCGTTACCGGTGTATTCCCGCAGATGTAAGGAAGTAAAATGGAGCTTCTTAAAAACGCTGAGGTCAGGACCTCAGCTTGCATCAGGAACCTACGAGCGACGGCCAACGCCCGTCGCGTTGTGCCCGTTTTTCGCCGTGTCTCCATTAAAAGCCTAAAAGTCTCTCCAGCTTTAGTAATGGCGCCCGTACAGTGTTGTGAATGGATATCACGAAGAAGATTCAGCACGCGCGCTTCGAATGTGAGAGAGATTTTTGAAAGCACCGTTGCTGCGGAGAGAGGTTACTTCTGTAAACCGAGGGGGACAAATATCGCTGTACGCGTGGACGAGGTCTGAGACGCACACAACCTCAGGCTGCAGACATTGTTGCCCCCGCGCTGCGGGGTGGGAAACCCGTGGGATTGTTGACAGCGCCCGCCTTACTGGCTTGCTCCGGGTCGCGTGAGGATGAGGGGGCTGCTGGCACGACAATCACACGCACACACACACACACACACACACACACACACACACACACACACACACACACACACACACACACATACACGCCAAAGCTCTCACAGGCTGGTGTGAAAACTTGGAGGATAAAAAGAGATTTGGTGGGAAAAACGGAGGGATTACAGGAAAGAAAAAAAGTAGCGGGATTTCGAGACCCCTTTGTGAGGGCGAAGTATGTCAAGAATGAGAGACAAAATTGAAGCCCCCCCCCCCCCCTTACCCCATCACTGCCACACACACACACACACACGAGCACACAAGGGAGCGATTGTGGGAACACAGTAAAAGCATTCTTGCATATTCGATGTAAAATTTTCATCCACCAGCAAATTGGAATCAACACAAACCACCGACAAATACCAAATATGTCAAGTTTTTGAGCAGCGTTCAGACTTTATACCGACAATATGATTCGGAAAATGTGTATCTGAGCATTTCTGTAATTTATCAGCATACAACTAGATACTGAGACACCGCTCGGGGTGTGTGTGTGTATGGGTACCTCTGTTTTGCTCATATTTTTGTATTATATATATTTTTGCTCCCTGTTTAAATATTTGATGTTGATTATTTTATCCAATTATTTTCTTCCTACTTGTTTTGCACAGTTTTCTGACTTTACTCTTTAGGATTTCACGGCGCCGTCCTTGTATGACTACCAGGGTTTCCGTTAGAAACAATTGGTGCCGTTCAACTTGTCCTGGAATATTTCAATTTCCCGGACAAATGGGAGAGATTCTGGTCAAAATCATCTGTGTTTATTGAGCTTAAAAACAACTGATAAGCAGGCTATATAGAGTATGACATCATCAAGTCATGTAGATGTATAATATTTTTGATTGAATATTTAAAATAAAATAAGTCCCGTCAGTTAACGCCATTTAAAAAAAAAATATATATATATATAAATAATAAATAAATAAATAAATATTACAAATATAACTACTTGAAATCAAATAATTTCCGTTTGGGAACAATAAGTAACGAGTGCAAATGCTTTAATTAACATTTTACAAAAATAATATTTTGATCAAATTAACATTTTAACAAATTAAAAGCTAAATAAATATGACAGGTGGGATTTAATAAATAACAAAGTTTGTGGTGTTGCCCGTCTTCGTCGGGACGTCCTGTCGACATATTTTTCACAATGAATATTGACCGTCTGCTTTGGGTCAGAACTTAAATATCCGGGTCAGAACTTAAATATCCAAAAAAAACACCAAATTACGGATGTATGTGTCCCAATGATACATAATTGTTATGCTTCTCTTCTGGACGCTGAGCTGTCTCTGCTCCATGTGTGTTTACAAGCATAACCTGTCCATGAGGGAGGGGGCGGGGCTCAGTTCTATTTTGACAAACGTGATTGGTCAGAGGTGAATCTTTCAGATCAACTTCGGATCATCCAAACTGATTGGCTTCCCGTTGCAACCTGCCGAGTGCAGAAATGGAACAGATCCGCAGACTTTTCTTTCTCAAAATGATCCACCCAGCACCAATTCAAATTGTGCTTGGAGGGAATTATTTTAACCGGACATTATGACCAGACCAAATATGTCGGACTTGAACACATTTTCCCGGTCAAAAACCGGCAATCACCGGATAATGGAAACGCTGGACTATAAAGGGTGTGTATGAGAAGTAGGGGGGACACAATAAAATGTGGGGTCTGAGGGTTCGCCCCTATAAAAAAAAACTGTTATTTGAATCCTGTTTCCAACATTTCTACATACATTTAAGGACTTTAAAGGACTTTGGTAACCGATACAAAATCACATAAAACCTACCAGCAACTCAGTGCTGCTTCTCCCAGCCTCGCCCTCCCTGTCTTACACGTCCGCCTCATCTGATCTGTGATATGAAAGCAGTTGACACGAACAATGTATAGAACAATTGTGTTAGGAAAGCCGGAGCCATATTGAAATCATGTTGGTTGTATTATTAGTGCACTTTATTGTTAATTCAACCATGTTCACTCCTCCCTCTAATTATCAACAAACCAAAATCATCTAACCCTTTATACGGCACATATAACCTACCTGCAAGTACTAAAGCTAACAGTTAGACGTAGTTTTCCCGAAGAACCAGAACTCTAATGTTTTGCTGTCAATGTGTAAAAACCCATAACAAGCTCAAGTTGTGTCTTTTTTATGAATTAAGTCTTCATTTATTTTCAAAATGATAAACAAAATGACATCATGGCTTTTTACATGGAGTAAGAAAACTATATATACTTGGAACTTAATTTCGTAGGGTAAATTAATCTTAGTATATTTAATTTAGTAACTTATAATATTATATTATAGAAATATAACTGTTACCATCGACAAAAGATGAAGTATTTTTGTATGAAAACCTGCATTTTTAATTTAACCAAGTATCCTGTATCATAAATACACGTCTGGCATTTGTAACAAACCAAACAGCTTGAAAATTCAGGGCGTTACGATGATTTTAATTGTGGAGAGACCTCCTGCCTCCGTAGACATGCATGCATTCGGAGGCGCGGCTGCTCCGCACCAATAAGGCGGCCGCGTTGACGCACGAGAATCAACCGCGAGGTAATGGAGCGAACGAAATGCAGTCTGGTTACAATTGTAAATGTGTTTTATTCTACTGAGTGGTAGAAGTAAAGAAAAATGTCTGACACATCCTTGGTTTGTAGTTAATAAAGTAGCTACTGACTGGAGGTCAGCCACCACTTCCTGAGATTGCTCCACAGACACTCGTACTGTGTTGGCTCATACTTGCACTCGTAGGTTTTGGGGAAGGTAGGCAGTGGAGCAAACCGCTCTGAGGCAAATGAAGGGTGTACACAATCTTTCGAAACTTAAAAAGTCATTGTTTTGCGTCTACAATTAGCTCAAGTGCTTTCAATGCATATTATTACATTATTTTAAATTATATAGTTATGTTTACAGTGATATATTGAGGGGGACGACTTTCTGTTTTTTCCCAGGAAGAGGGGGACTGGACCCCCTTGTGCCCTCCGTAATTGCCTCCCCTGATCTGCGTGTGACTGATAAAGAATCTTGCAATCTTCAGTATAACATAATGAAAGCTTAAAGTCTTAAACGTAAAACACCGAGCTTCAGTATGAGTCCAGCGCGAGAATACTAGGCTCCAGCCCAGAAAATGAATGAATTGAAACAAGTGATGAGCAAGTGGAATGGGTTTTTGGGGCTCAGAAAGCCATGCCCTCCTCAATCAAATGCAAGTTGCTCTTGGCCTGGGCCGGGCTTCATGACCATGCCGACACAGTGTCCGGGGGCCTTCTCCAAGCGCCCATATTACATTTCTGACACATTAGCAATTGGCTTGTCGAGGTGATTCATCCTTCTTTCCATTCTTCCTCGCCTCCATCACTGCGGTCTGAACCTCCTCCTCTCTGCAGAACGTCTATAATGTGTTGAGTGAAAGTCTTTCAATAAGTGAAAGACTGTTTACTCAAGAGGTTTCCTGTGTGGGCAGCCCGTGCGGCCGGCAGAGGAGTTTAGCTGTGGCCCTGGTGCCCACCGTGGAAACGTCTCATGTAAACAACCGCCTGTCTTCCCCCACGACTACTGACATATTATATATAGACAGGAAGAGGAGATTTTGAGGATATTTTTTTTTATCATTCTGTATATATCTGCCAGCCTGCTTGTATGGATGTATGTTAATTTATTCATAATGAAATCTAGACAATAAAAAGACAAAAGAAAGGAAATAAATTCATTGATTTCAGTACATTTTTTGATTACTCGCTGGATTCATTTGTACCTTTCTTTTAGACGGTTACAATAAAATCTGGCTTAATTGAGTAAACCTCACCCACCCTGTCTGCCAATGGAGGTTCAAACACAATTCAGTATAAAAAAAACAATTCTACAAATATATCCACACACTCACACACTTGCCCACGCAGGTATTGTCCTCTTGAGCGTTGATACCCACAGTACGATGCAGTTCCCACTCCCCTCCCCTCCCCTCCCCAGAGACACAGCCCATGTAGTAAACCCAGGATACTTCCCTTCAGGGTCTCTGCAGGCGGAAGGAGAGGGGCGTGTGCGGGGGGGGGGGGGGGTGTGTGTTTGGTTTTCGTTGTTTTAATAGGTCCGAGGCCCGACCACGTGTAGCGACTCTAGATAAATATTGCATGCGGCGCTGCGCCGGGATCAAAGCCAACGCTGCCACCGCACCATTAAGATTCCAAGGAGAGCGTGTTCCCATGTTCCCACCCCAACGTTGGCCTAATTATGCTCCTTAAAGGTGAACTAAAAGGATTCCTAAGGTGTTTTCTGATGAGCGGGCGCCGCCAGAATCTGCAGGAAGAGCTCAGATTTAGCCAATCAACAGCGCTGATGGCAGTAGACGATGAGAGTAATGGCAGCTCGTACCTAAAGTCTACGCAGTCTTTCAGTGGCTTTACAGATGATTATCCTCTTCCTCTAATACAGTGAGTTCAAATGGGACGTGATTTTGCAGATTGAAGAAAAAAATCAATATGAAGTCGGATTTTCTTGAGTGTGTCAACGCACCTTCACGCCAACGCCGCCGTTCACACTCCTCACATCGCAACCGAGACTTCCCCAAGATGGCTCTTACTTGCCACAGGCGTGTGTGTGTGTGTGTGTGTGTGTGTGTGTGTGCGTGTGTGTGTGTGTGTGTGTGTGTGTGTGTGTGTGTGTGTGTGTGTGTGTGTGTGTGTGTGTGTGTGTGTGTGTGTGTGTGTGTGTGTGTGTGTGTGTGTGTGTGTGTGTATAGATGGGTGTGTGTGTTATTAGTACATGTTGAACATCATCCCATGTTGATTTTTTGACTGGAGAAGACCTTTAATTCCACATGAGGTTACCAAAGCTAAAGCACACTCTTTAAAAAAAACAAAAACACACATTTCCATGCAGCCCATACTAAGCATTAAGGAAGCATTAACCCTGGGTAATGCTTCGGTAAAATCCAACACTGCAGCTTTTGGATTCCTGCTGATTCCCCATAAATGATTTTGAGAGTTTCAATGGATGCTGGTGAGAATGTTCCACAGGCTTCACAGAGGTTTCTTATTGTCTTTGATATTGACTGATGATTCTGCACTTTGCATCTCCGCCTTTATTGCCCTAATTGCTGGGTAAAACAATGGTGGTTTGTTTACCCTTAACATCATGCGACCGCTGTATGGGTTTGTGTGTGTGTGCGTGTGCGTGTGCGTGTGCGTGTGTTGGGATGGATGAATACCGAAGGATGGATGGATACCACTTTGAATGGGTGGATACCACTTTGAATGGGTGGATGCCACTTTGAAATCCTAACAAAAATCCTTGTGGTCCACGTCAGACCACAAGTGGGGTTTATTTTAACAATAAACCGATGAGCGAACAAGCACAAACGGTGGCGATCACTGTGTTTTCGGTAAGTTTCGCAAACTTGGAGGCCGAGTCAAATTCAACACTCTGTTAGGTCAAAACAAGGAGGAGTTGAGGAGAAGTCCTTTAAAATGCAGACCCAAGACCCCTACCCTGCTATCTTTTTGTCATCTTCCTATCTTTCCTTTCTCTTTTATGTCTCATGTTAACACTGTCTGTCTGTCTGTCTGGGAAAATAGATTTATCTTTCTTTTATCTTATATCTGTCTCATTATCTGCCAAAGTGATGAGGACAGCTATTTGATAGCGATGTGGGCCGTGACTGGTCCTGTGATACCGTGGTGCACAGGTGATGATTGCGTTCATCTTTCAGCTGATGAAAGTTATGGTAGGACTCACATTGTTCACTTTGATTTCATAATAAATTAACATTCTTTTATGCGCTTTATAATATCACTCATGCTGATATACACCGATCAGCCACAACATTAAAACCACCTGCCTTAATTGTGTAGGTTCCCCCTCGTGCCGCCAAAACAGCTCTGACCCGTCAAGGCATGGGCTCCACAAGACCTCTGAAGGTGTCCTGTGGTATCTGGCACCAAGACGTTAGCAGCAGATCCTTTAAGTCCTGGAAGTTGTGAGGTGTAGCCCCCATGAATCGGGCTTGTTGGACCGGCATATCCGGCAATTTGGAGGCCAAGTCAACACCTTGAACTCTTTGTCATGTTCCTCAAATCATTCCTGAATAATTTTTGCAGTGTGGCAGGGCGCATTATCCTGCTGAAAGAGGCCACTGCCATCAGGAAATAGCGTTGCCATGAAGGGGTGTACTTGGTCTGCAACAATGTTTAGGCAGGTGGTACGTATCAAAGTCACATCCACATGAATGCCAGGACCCAAGGTTTCCAATAAGAACATTGCCTTCTTCCCATACTCCTTCCTGGTGCCATCTCTTCCCCAGGTAAACAACAAACATGCACCCGGCCGTCCATATGATGTAAAAGAAAATATGATTTTTCAGACCAGGCCAACTTCTTCCATTGCTCCAAGGTCCAGTTCTGAAGCTCACGTGCCCATTGTAGGTGCTTTCGGTGGTGGACAGGAGTCAGCATGGGCACTCTGACCGATCTGCTGCTACCCAGCCCCATACACAGCAAGCTGTGATGCACTGTGTGTTCTGACACTATTTTATCATAACCAACATGAACTTTTTCAGCAATTTGTGCTACAGTAGCTCTTCTGTGGGATCGAACCAGATGGGCTAGACTTCACTCCCCACACGCATCAATGAGTTCACTGGTTGTACTTCCTTGGACCACTTTTGGTAGGTACTAACCACTGCATACCGGGAACACCCCACAAGACCTGCCGTTTTGGAGATGCTCTGACCCAGTCGTCTAGCCATCACAATTTGGTCCTTGTCAAAGTTGATTAGATCCTTACGCTTGCCCATCAACTTCAAGAACTGACTGTTCACTTGCGGTGGCGTGTGGAGGGTTGTTTGAACAGAATCTCATCTTGGGATGGGTTCACTTTCGTCGTGTCCTTTGCATTTACAGGTTTCTGTGTGGGTATGCGTGTAGTTCTATTCACATAGCCTATATAAAGTGTATTTCCTGTTTGTGGGAAACATTGAATGCGTGTGTGTGTTTGTGGCATTTTGTGTATCCTGGTTATCTTTGTGAGCGTGTTTGTGAGTGGCGGGACGCATGGGTGTGTGTGTGTGAGCGCACACGGATGTCTGCATGGTAGTTGGTGTCGCTTTTGTCTGTGTGGGTGCATCAGCCTGACTTTATTTGTGTGTGTGCATTTATTTGCACGGGTCTTGGCCTGCTCTTTTGTGTGGGTGCGTGTGTGTGTTTGTGTGTGTGTGTGTGTGTGTGTGTGTGTGTGATCCTTTATTACTTCCCAGTGGGTCAAGCTGAGTTCCTGACCCTATATCCTGCTGCTGTTGACAGAAACACAGAGAACAGCCTCGGGCCCGAGGAGCCAGACTGCCTGTCACAACCGCCGAGCTAAAACTCAATTTGCTTTCAGTGGCTTTTCAGCTTCTCAGCCTGAGTCGGGCTTTGGGGAATCAGGACCCTAAGCGAGGTCCCTCCAGAAACGGGGTCTGCGTGATTTCTGCTCCAATAAGCAGCGGAGCGAGCCGTCGTCACTCACGGCAGTACCATAAATATATCTGTGGTGGAGCTGTATATGTGGTGTATGAAGTGGGTCGCTTTTTTTTGGGCCCATGACCCCGTTTTCAGATTGTGAAATACTCGCAACAGCAATTAGAAGGTGTGACAACATTTTCACCTCTAATTGTATGCATTGCAATTCACATTTGGCCAAATTGAGTATCTACTTTAATTGTATCATAGAGGACAGAGGACGCTACAAATTGATTATAGAGCACTTATTCTATATTTTAAATATACTCTATATTTTTACTACATTTTACTATTTGTTTTCTACATTTTTATCAAAGATATACAAAATAACAATACACCGGTCTTAGAAATGTGCACGGAGCCTGTGTCACAAATCAAGTGACTCCACATGGGGCCGCGTACCCAAGGTTGAGGATGTCCGGTTTATATACTGTTGAAAAGCCTCTCTCTCTTACTCTGTCCATCTCTTTTTCTCTTTTCTTCTTTCTCTTCCTCCATCTCTCTCCGCTCCCTCCATCTCCCAGTCTGCTCCCGGACACAGCGGGCATTGCCCCCTACAGGCCGTGCGGGGCGCTCAGGCCGCTGGGCGAGGGCAGGGGGAGCTTGGGGGAGGAAGGTGAGGGGAGCGCTGAGGTGGTGGGACGGACTCCCCCGCCTCCCCCCGCCCAGCTCTACAGCCGCTACGACCTGGATGACCTGGACGTGGCCTGGCTGGAGCTGGTCAACCAGGAGTTCAGACAGATGGGTGAGTTCAAACAAGTCAAGTTTCCTGATTGGTGTGGCCGAATAGGCTTGATTTGCAGCGGCTTATTCTGGGGAGGACAGGGCACTAAGGGGCGGTTTCGCAGATGGGGTTTAATCTAAATCAGGACTAAACTAATCCTGCAAAATTACGTTGATTAAGATAGATAAATATAAATAGATAAATTAGTTACAGACTAGGAAGTCCAAGACTAAGGTCATTAACGACTAGTCAGCGCCTTCTGTCTGGTGTCTGGTGATCTTGCCTCTGGCCAGCTTAAATTTAAGCCTCCACTTGGACCTTGATTAGCTCTAATCTTCCTTCTGAAAGTGTGATTTTTATAAACCAAGACGAGGGCTAGCCTGAGGCTATTTTAATCCATGACTGAGAAAGGCCATTTCAGTTTAAAAGTCCCGTTTAGAAGTGGGATGAAAGTGTGATTTAGTCTAAAATTACGCCTAATCTGTGTCTGCGAAATTGACCCTACTGTAAGTGGCAGTTTGTGTTAAACTGTAGATCTATGTGCTCTAGCTCTGTGTGGTACAGTACAGTGCACTATTGAGCGCTGCCAGCACTGTGTTTGTAAAGACCCCCCCCCACCCCCCCCCCCACTCCATCTTCTATTGTCCCACTGGTACAACCCATAATCCTCTGGTAAGAGCCGTGTGTGTGTGTGTGTGTGTGGGGGGGGGGGGGGCTTAGGAGAAAGGTCAGGGTGCACAACACCCCGCTCTCAGTATGTTCACACACAAGGACCTTCCCACTGGAAGGCCTGGACCTGGGCCAGGAACACACATACACAAACACACACGCATACACACACAAGAACATGTCCAAGAGCGCGCATGCACGGATGTTTAGACATGCTCACATACTTACATACATACAGTACATACACACTCACAGAATGAGAAGCACACACACACACACACACACACACACACACACACACACACACACACAGATACAGAAATTCATATACTTGCACACACACGAGCAGACGCACACACATATACGCACACACACAAATAAATACACACAAATAGACACATTATCTTTGAAATGGTAAAATATGCATATATTTAATATGCATCCCCAATCTGCCTGCTCTCTCAGAGCAGCATCACAGCGTTATTCCAGACGCTCTCGATC
>NC_137200.1:7091165-7126165 GCF_960531495.2 Zeus faber
TGGTGGAGCTGGAGAGCGTCTGCCAGGAGAAGATGCTGCAGGCCATCGAGACGGAGGAGGGCCTGGGCATCGAGTACGACGAGGACGTGGTGTGCGACGTGTGCCGCTCGCCGGAGGGGGAGGACGGCAACGAGATGGTGTTCTGCGACAAGTGCAACGTGTGCGTCCATCAGGTCAGAACTCCCGTCGGCCGCTTGGGTCGTTCTGCATCCCTCCCGGGGGGGGGGCGGCGGCTTTGGTCTGTCCCGCTAGATTCACGGGGACTACAAAGTTTGTGGACCCGTTAGAATTTTTCGGAATATCTGCAGGCGTTTTCATCTTAAAGGAGATTCCAGATAAACCAATAACTCCAAAAAAACATTACATTTGAGGTCAAATGTATAGGGAAATGCAGAAAATGCTAAAGGGTCGACTTTCTAGCACCACTGTACACCGACTGCCAGTAGAATCTATTTGAACGATTATTTTTCAAAATGTTGTCCTCATGGTGAACGGGTTGTAAAAGCAAAAGGCATTAACAATCAATGAAATCATCAAAGCGGGCAGGCTTCTTAATGTAAAGAGAGTTTTTTGGGGTTTTTTTTTTTTTGTCAGTCGCTTTGGACGAAAGCATCCGCTAAATGGCTTCATGTCGTTTTTGAAAGTTTTTTGAGGAGTTTTGGGGGGGGGGGGGGAAACAAACCGCTGCTTTTGAAAGCCACCCAGCGATCATTCGTGGCTGAAGTGCTTGGATTTAGATGATTCCCCTTTTCTTTTACCTCCGACACACATCGTTAACAGCAGCGGGGCGGCAAGATCCATTTTGTGAGCCCGGTGTCTATGACAACCTAAGGCTGGAGGGCGTGCGGCGAGCTTTGTCGCAGCGTGACACCAAGTTAATTAGTCTGACAGTTCCCCGGAACACCCATCCCCCCCCCCCACCCCGACACCAACAGCACCGCTTTGCCGCTGCCGTGGGAAGCGGGCGCTGGGAAGCGCTCCTCCAACCACCGGAACCTCCAGACCACCAGAGCCTCACATCTGTCTCTCACCTGTCGCTTCTCTCCAGCGGGCGGGGGGGGGGGGGGGGGGGGGCGACAGCTAAACGGGCTGTGCACCGTCTCTGCAGCACCTACGGGACAGCGCTGACCCCTCTCCACCCAGGAGGGTGCAGCGCGCACCGTAACGCCGGTCGAGTTCCCGCTTCGGGTTGTGGCCCCCATCTTCTTATTTTGGCCACGGCCACGTCGCTCCGGCTCTGGGATCCGTTTACGGCCGCGGCATTTCATGCCCGGAGCCGCTTTCGACAAATCGGATTTAGAGTGAGAGGCCATATTTGTCTTGAACATTATGCTGCCGTCGGCCTCCTTCTCACTTTGGGTGCAAAAGTGGCCCTTTAAGTCATGATTTCCGGGTGGGAATTTCGAGGCTGCCCATCCGGGACGGAGTTTACCGTGGATAACAGAGCTGACGTCGCAACGTTCCCCTTGCACCTTTTTGGTGTTTCTGACTTTTCCACCCGAGCTGGGCAGTCGTTGTTCCGATGAACACAGAGCTGCCCAGCACACAAGCAACACACGAGCAAATTAAAAGGCCCTTTCTACATTGGAATTCAAATTTTAATTCAAATTATTCAAATTATTTATTTTTGGGGAAGTCGAATTTGACAAAATGTTCATGGCTCTCAGCGGTTGAGAGACAACTGGTTAATGAAAAAGATAATAATAATAATAATAATAATAATAACAACAATAATAATAATAATAATAATGACGTTGTGGTTGATTTACAAACAAGCTTGTGTTCATTTCAGCTGGATTTCATCTCCCATCCTCAGGCTGCGTTGGCTCGCTTTTACAGTCGCGTGGAGGTGCCCGTGCTCAGGGGCAGATGTGCCACAGGGAATTGAACCAGGAAGCCTTTAATACCCAACGCCACCTCACTCGTTTGCCTCCGGCCGCCGTCGGCCGCATCAGGGAGAGCCGCCGCGCCTGCGGAAGCCTTTCTGATCAATAACGTGTCGTAATTGAAAGAGAAGATGATGGAGAGAGGAAGCCTCTTTCATGCGGCGTCGGCGTCCTCCCATCCTTTTCAAGGGGGCCCCGTCTTTGCTTTGTTGTTCTTTCGTTCTGTTGCGTATTATGCAGGACATCGTTGCCATCTCTAATCTTTTAAATCCCATCTCTTTGTTTTCCATTTTGTCAGCACCACGCTGGCTTGGATGATTTGTCCCCGCCTTCCCAACACAAGCTGCGGTCGGCTTTTCGGGTCTTTGCGTGAGGGAGTTTGGTATAACGTCAGTTTGGATATCACACTACATATTTGCAGTTATCAGGAAAATCAAAAGTATTTCCAAAATGAATAAATGTTCGTGAATTTGTTTGAAAACATTTTTTATTTATTTATTTTTTATCATGAATGACATTTCTTCAGGCTTAGCATTTCTAGAGATTCTTCATGTGGGGTGTGTGTGTGTGTCTGTCTGTATTTGTGTGTGTGCATAAATGTGTATTTGTCCATTTTACCTTTTTTTCTTTCTCTAGTGTATCCCTCCATTCCCTTCGTAAATAAAAATGTAATGCCTCGCACACAATTGACACGTCAACGTGACGCCCCCTGGTGGCCAGTGCAACCAAACATGTGCATAACATACAGTATATGTATTGTACTGTATATATAGAAAATAAAACATATTTATTTTTCAAAATATTTTTTCAAGTGTCGCCGGTGTTTGGTAGCTTTGAACAACCAACATGACCAGACAATTCCTTCTCAATTCCCATTGAAACGCAACGGGTCAAACAGCAGTGACTCGAGCCAGCAGACGTCCATTTTCTATTCTCTTCTCCATCAAGGTTGAAGACGCAGTTGCGATCTACGGGGGATTGTTGTGTTATTTTGCGACATTGTTGATCGGTCCCATTGACGGAAGAACTGCGTCGGAGGCTCGTCTCTGTGACTGCCAACAGTGGCAAATCAACTTAATTTGGGCTTATTTGAATCAAAAGCTGCAAAGTACAGTGTCCTCCCTCCCTCCCCAGGCGTGCTACGGCATCCTGAAGGTCCCTCAGGGGAACTGGCTGTGTCGAACCTGCGCTCTGGGCGTCCAACCCAAATGCCTGCTCTGTCCCAAGAGAGGGGGCGCCCTCAAGCCCACCCGCAGTGGAACCAAGTGGGTCCACGTCAGCTGTGCCTTATGGATCCCTGAGGTTAGACCCCCGTAGACACACACACACACACACACACACACACACACACACACACACACACACAGCCTAAAACCCTGCTCCTGACACACATATACGTACACAAATATTCCTACACAATAATTTTCTGCTTTTCTGCTCCTTTGAAGATGAATCTTAAACGACTAATAGACAAACAATGTGATTAGCAATAAAATTATAACTTTATATGTCTTTTTTTACTGCGTCCATGTCATTTGAATTAATTAGCATTTAGCGCTCGTTCAAGCATGGCCATGTGCAAGGCAAGGCAAGATTGTTTGTGTTGCACATTCCATCTCTAAGGGCAATTAAAAGCGCTTTACATAAAGAATAAAGGAGAATAAAAGCATAGAAATACCAATTGTAAAGAGAAAAACGCATAAAGAGCACAAAATACTAAATGCTGCCTCTCCGTGTTCAGTCTTTACTCGACATGCAACCAAATAAGATGATTCAAATATTCAAAATACCGTGTAAAATATTGAAATAACCTCAAACTGCCATTCTTCATTGAAGGATTCTTTGGCGGCTGGTAACCTCCTTCTGGTTCTGAGCTCTGGTTCCGGGGAGAAAAAGAAGCGAACCAGAGTTCTTTTGAGTGTGGAACTGATCATTGCCGGGACCGATGAGAAGAACAAGAATGTTTTTTTTTAAAGATAACAGCTCTGCTCCAAAGTGGTTGTTTCCAAACAATAGAGCGCGGCCTGAAAATCCATACATTACAACAGGGGCAGATATTGGAGAACCACTCCACAGTGACTGCCGTCTCAGCAGAAGGAGATTTTTTTTTTTTTTTTTGCTTTTGGTGAATCTCCTTCAGCTTCTGCCGGTGGGCGTGATCTGTGATCTCATCACTGTGAACCTGCTTGTAAACCGTTCACAATGAACCGCTGTGACTTGGTTCTGGATGAAAACGTTTCTAGAGAAGAGAGAGAGAGAGAGAGAGAGAGAGAGAGAGAGAGAGAGAGAGAGAGAGAGAGAGAGAGAGAGAGCGTCTCTGCGCTCCAGATGGACTTGCATGTCCGCGCCAATGAACCACTCAAAGACTCCATGTGTGTGCGTGTGGTGGTTCTTGTCACCTTGCACACACACACACGCGCACACACACACACACACACAGACAAACACACACACACACACACACACACACACACGATCCGGCAGCAGAATTCACAGTAATGAAGTGGCTGTTAGCGTCCCCCAACCTTTCTAGTTCTAATTGCCTTCTGTCACCCTTGATTGGGCTAATTGTTTTTTGTTGCTCCAAACGCTTTTGTTTTTCCTTCCAGCGGTGAAATGTGTGGGGGGGGGGGTTCTGTGTGTGTGTCTGTGTCTGTGTGTGTGTGTGTGTGTGTGTGTGTGTGTGTGTGTGTGTGTGTGTGTGTGTGTGTTTCTGTATGTACCTAACCTGTCCCTGTCCTTTTGTTCCTGAGTGAATATACTACGGTACATGCATCCTTGCGTGTGTGTGTGTGCGTGTGTGTGTGTGTGTGTGTGTGTGTGTGTGTGTGTGTGTGTGTGTGTGTGTGTGTTTGTTTTACCATACTTGTGAGGACCGGTGTCTGAATTGTTGGTTTAATGGGGCACCAGAAACACAGATCCTCACTTACCAGGTATATTTATTCGGACCTGACTTTGATACCAGTACTTGGATGTGTGTGTGTGTGTGTGTGTGTGTGTGTGTGTGTGTGTGTGTGTGTGTGTGTGTTTGTGTGTGTGTGTGTGTGTGTGTATTCTCATGTTGTTGTTATGTGCTGTGTCAGGAGGCTCCGCCCCTACGCTTTGATTGGTATATCTCCAACTGCGTATGTGTAAGTACTAAGAAGTCACCTTAGTACGGAGGTGGATTAGATAGTGGGGAGGTGCGAATGCTTGTCAGGAGCAGGCGACAGAATCTATCTGCCAGGCCCTCTCTCGACCACTACTACCGGCGTTCCGGTAGGGTGGGGTCCACGGTGCCATGGACGTACAACAGTGCGAGTGCCTCCAGCCCCCCCCACACCCACAGGGAGTTCTGGGCCCTCCCGTAGAGAAGGAATGGAATGGATAAAGGTTTATCACCTCCTACCTCTCTGCCACAACACATTCTGAACATGACTGCGTGAGGTTTACAGAGCGGCACTAGCGGACTTCCAGCCCTCTCCCACATGAGGAGGCGATAGAGCCGGAGGCTGTTCGCGCACTGTACCTCGCCGCTGGGCATACGCCGCACCAAAGCAGGACTCCCACGACTGCACAAGGACAGCGCCCTTTATGGAATATGCTGCCTCCAAACTACAGCGCACGAGCGCCTGAATCCCCTTGACCATCTGCGAGGTCGGGGCCCGGGCGTGTTTACACACCTTGACTGTGGCAACATGGCATTACATGGAGGCGCACACGCCCCTGGCAGCGCGTGATCATCCTTTTTGTGATTGCCCCCCCTTGGGCTGTGTCCCCTCCTGTCAGGCTGGGGCCCCCGGCGGCGTGGGTTGTCAGAAACCTGGAGGAGTGTTTGGCGAACATCCCCCAGCTGGTCACTCGTCCCGTATGTGAGCGCTATGTCAGAAGGCATCTCCTCTGCGTGCCATCCCCATCGCCCTTCCAGCTCTGGAGACTTACTGGTCCTGAAGCACTTCGAACCCCCTGGTATGGTGTCAGGGTGTGCAGATCAGCTCAGACAACTGGGCTACAGGCTTACATCAACCATCAGGGGGGTGTGAGATTACCAGCGCTCCATTACGCGGCCGAGAGGCTGTGGAGATAGGCGCTGCTAAAGCTCCACTCTCTGTCAAGAACCACATTCTGGGCCATCTGAACGTGGGTGCGGACCTCATGTCACAAGGAGGCCCCCGCGAGGCATAGTGGCGCCTCCACCTGGATACAGTGCTCCAGCTTTGGAGACTATTCGGGACAGCGTGGGTGGAGCTGTTTGCGTCGAGAGAGGCTGCTCAGTGTGCCCTGTGGTTCTCCCTCCGCAACCCCCCTCTGGGCCCCCGTGGCCAAGGGGTCTCCTTTATGCATTCCCACCATTGGTGCTGCTGCCCAGACTAATGGAACCACAGTGGCTTTGGAGGGGCTGTCGTAATACTGGTAGCCCCCGATCATCCCGGGCCACTTTGGTTTCCGGAGCTCTAACCATTAGTGGTGGGTGTGTGTCTCATCCCATTAAGGCATCCATGCCTAAGGTGGTGATGAGCTCATACAGATCAAGGTGGTTACCCTTGAGGCCTTTTTTCCTCCTCCTCACCAGTGTGCGGGAGGAACGGCTTTACTGTCCGTGTCCCGTGCGCGCTTTGGGGTGCTACGTGGACCGCACAGCTCCAATTCGGTTGTCACGACAACTGTTTGGGTGCTATGGAGTGGCTGCGCTTGGACAGTTGCTCTCTGCACAGCGCCTTTCGCATTGACTGTGCGGCTTATAAGTCGGCAGGTCAGACTACACCGACCACTCTCAGTGCCCACTTTACTCGAGGTGTAGCAGCTTGACTGCCCTGTTTAGGGGGATCAGGGTCCGGGACATTTGTACTGTGGCGTCCTGGTCATCGCCATCCCCATTTATCCGTTTCTACCTGTGCAACGTTTCCGCAGGATCCCTCTCCTAGTCGGTGCTCGGTGTTGCGGCTGAGTGGACATAAGTAATATTTTCTTTCTCCAGGCACTCATTGGACGACAACATGCACCCTGGACTGTAACGCTCTTAGGGGGTGTCTGGGTCCAGCACGGAGTAGAGTATCGGGAATCTTCTTCCCTAGTATACCAATAGGATTGCAGCCCCTAAGGGGCAGAGCCTCCTGACATAGAACGAGAGTTCTGTAGCTTTGTAACTACAGTTCTATGAAGGAGGCGTAGCCCCTTAGGATTTTATACCCCACTGGACCCCCAGCATTCTTGCTGAATTGTTTTCAGAGGACGAAGGGAGCACTTCCAGAGTTTATATTGGCTATGCTGCTCCATCTTGATTGGCTGAAGCTAGTGGATGAATACATTTAAGTACTTCCGCATACGCGGAACCCCCTAAGGAGCTACGCCTCCTTCATAGAACTGTAGTTACAAAGCTACAGTGACTCTCATTTTCTGTGCAGGTGTTGAGATATTTGTGTGTCTGTGTGTGTGTGTGTGTGTGTGTGTGTGTGTGTGTGTGTGTGTGTGTGTGTGTGTGTGTGTGTGTGTGTGTGTGTGTGTGTGTGTGTGTGTGTGTGTGTGTTTTTGAATTTGGGTTTGTTGGAGAAACGTTAATTGCAGGCTGGCAGGTCGTGCAGACACGCACGTCCACTCACAAAGGACTCACATAAACACACATGCACAGTCGAAAGTCAAACACGTGCGCACGTAACTGCAATTACCCCTTATGCATCAACACGCCAAAGTGCTCACAAACACACACACACACACACACACACACACACACACACACACACACACACACACACATGCACACACATACACACACACACACACACACACACTGACCGTCTTTTTCCCCTAATAAAGAGGTTTGTGAGAATAAGGAGTCTTTGTAAAGCAGTTCTGAAAAGATCTGTTGAAGAACCACTACACACACACAGACACACACACACACACACACAGACTAGAAAGCCTCTGATTAGTAAAAGTAATTTCTAATGGAGCTTTTTTTCGTCTCCAAGTTTGAAGATATGTACTAATTGGGGCTAAAAAATAGAAAGGAGCAAGTTAACTGCACACAGACACACACACACACACACACACACACACACACACACACACACACACACAGACACCCACACACACACACACACACGCACACACACACACACACACGCGCACACACACACACACACACACACACACACACACACACACACACACACACACACACACACACACGCACAGAAGCAGAGCACAACATTTATACTGCATACACAGATATGCACTCATGGGTTTCTGCACAAATACACACAAGGCAACACACACACACACTCACATACACAGCCCCAAATTGTTATTTCTAAAGTTTGCTTCACTAATCAACGAAGGGAAGAAATTAATGGATAGGGTGACGGATAGGGCACATCCTCAGGAGTGTTTATGTGCGTGTGTGCGTGTGCGCGTGCGTGCTTCTGTGTGACTTTTCCTGTGTGTGATGTTGGGGTTAATGAGTCAATATATTCCCCTTCAACATTCAATAAACCGGAAAATCTTTTCGTATGTGGAGGTTGCTCATAGCCCTCAACAAAATGCACCGAGTGCAAGTGGAAGGAAATGGACCCTGTAGAGAAAGATGCTGTAGATGAGGTAGAGAGGAGATGGAAAGTGCCCAAAAATGATCCCAGGAAGAGTGGAAGCCCTTTCTCCTTCAATGGGGGGTGAATATAAGAGAGCACAAAGGAAGCGGAACGAGGAGAAAAAGTGGAGGACGTTAGGAGGCAGAGGAGGACTGAGATGTGAGGTGCAGGGGAGTGAGAGAGAGAGAGAGAGAGAGAGAGAGAGAGAGCGAGAGAGAGAGAGCACTGAGCGACCTCTCTGAGCGATTGCTTTCACCAGGAAGACGTGAATGTCAAGGAGTTAGAATGGAACGACAGAGAGGGAGGAACGGAAATGGAGCGATGGAGAGGGGAAGGAGATGAGTGGTTTCCACGCAGCTGCAGCTGCTTGGCAGGGCTCTGGGAAATGGAGGACACGTTCAGCCACTGTCTACCTACAGTGGCTGTCAAACCCCCAAAACGCCAGGTTGCTGAATATGCAATCTGCTGTTTCCTTCCTCCACGTCAATTTGAAATGGTTGACAGCCAAACCACCGACGCCAACCAACATCCTATTATATCCTAAAACCTGAAAATACGAGCGTAAAATACATAAAATCACATATGCAAACTTGCACAATTCCTTGCCTATGTCGGAATGTCAAACAGAGGTTTATTTTTCTTGTTTACTTTTTAGGCTTATTGTTTATTGACAATTTTGCTATTTTTTGGGGGGGCAGGGGTTATTTTTTATCTTGTCAAATGGTTCTATCTATCTATCTATCTATCTATCTATCTATCTATCTATCTATCTATCTATCTATCTATCTATCTATCTATCTATCTATCTAATATCTTCAGCACAATAGACTCTCATACTCTAGCGTAGCTATCTCTAAATCTTGAGGTATGTATACCTGTGTATGGATTGTATGTAGGGTATGGAACTAGTCCCATAATTTACAAAGTAATGGGACTAGTTCTGCAGTAGTAGTGTACAGTGGAGAACTGTGCCTTTCGAAGAAAGTCTGGAAAGTAAGACCTTTGTAAAAACGTCCTAGTGTGATGGGCTTAACTCAGAGGTCTCTCCAGCGATAACAATCCAGTCGTTGCGTTAATGTAACAGCGTATGGCACAACTGACCATTTCATTTTTAGTCCCATATCCAGTGTTTTAAAATGTAATTATAGCACAACCCTGCTGTAAAAATGAACCCTATTCCAATAGGGCTTTTGAAGGTTGCCAAGACTTCATTATTATTTTTGTTATTTTTAGATGAGTAGGTAAAATAAGATAAGATATGATACCACTTTAATAGTTGAATAGAAATGTGGGCGTTGCAGCAGGTTAGTGGGGAACATGAAGTACAAAGTAAGTTAGGGTACACTAAATTCACAAATAAAAATATAAATAAAAAGTAATAAACAGCTCATAAAAATAAAATATATAATAATATGTTATATGAATATAATATACTTTATAATATAATATATATTAATTATAATGAATGTATTCATTATTAAGTATAATATACTTTTAGAATAACTTTTTATAAAATATGAAGCATATAAAATATATAAAAATTAAATACCTATTTTAATGAATTTGAATGAATTTTATTTCATCAATATGAATCAATATTTTAATTAAAATATAATGTCTTTCATGAAAAGGACACTTGATTTGCCTCTAGTCGACCATTCCCTTTCAAAAATATATCTGAAATCCAAACCCTCAAGTCTGAGTTTCTCTTGCTGTGTGTGTGTGTGTGTGTGTGCGTGTGTGTGTGTGTGTGTGTGTGCGTGTGCGTGTGTGCGTGTGCGTGTGTTTCCTCCGCCCAGGTCAGCATCGGCTGTCCAGAGAAGATGGAGCCCATTACCAAGGTCTCCCACATCCCCTCCAGCCGCTGGGCGCTGTCCTGCAGCCTGTGCAGGGAGCACACAGGCACCTGCATCCAGGTGGGTGTCCTGGACATGCAAGCACACACACACACACACACACACACACACACACACACACACACACACACACACACACACATCTAAATATCTTCAAATGATCTTTATCGGGACATTCATGAAACAATATTGTTATATTTGATTTTGTCGACATCACCCAGCCCTTTGAGAGACTGATCAGCGCTTACTATTTTATGAGATTGTTATGTGTTAACCCTTGATACGCCAATAGACCAAGTAATTTTTTCCTTAACATGTAAATTAGCTTTGGGAATGATCACTGATTACCTTTGATTACCGTCGTGTACTCTGATTGCCATTGAAATTTGCATTGATTAGACTTTTTTTGTTGCTGCTGCCAACTCCTGCCATATGATATCATCTCTCTCTCAGGGAAATATTTCATTTAAGATTTTCTCAGTCTACGTCATCGATAATATTTCGATTATTACAGTTCATTTTTAGTATGAACCTGCATTCCTACAAGCACAAGCACACACACACACACACACACACAGTCACACACACACACACACACACACACACACACACACACACACACACTCACACCTATGCACGGAGCTGGTAAACTATCATGTGAAGTGACTCGGGGTGCAAATTTAGAGCATCTGTATTAGTTATAGAATTTCAATAATCGATAGTTGTGAACCTTAACAAACAATCGTAGCGTAATTGCTAACATAAAAGCTAATGATGTCGCCGGGTTTTGCAGCACAGCGCGTGTGGACCTATGCAACATCACACACCTCCTGCCGTTCCTCCTCATTTCATTTTAAAATGGAGAAGTTCGGCAAGACTATATATTTTAACTTTTTGCCTTCCTCCGCCACGGAGTCAGATGTTACGAAGCACATTGAGTCTCGTGAAAATTACTAAACATTACTAAAAATATTGTATATAATGACACGAAATCATTTAGCTGAACATTTATTTAGTGTTATTATTTAGTCATGACCAGAGCAACATATCACTTGATTTGTTTTGTCGTCGTACCTCTGCCTCACTTCACACACACACACACACACACACACACACACACACACGGACACACACCGGTGCACTGAGCAATTAAACTATCCTATGTAGCGGCTCAAGGTGTGACCTGCCCTGAAACACACACACAGACACACACACACACACACACACACACACACACACACACCCCACACACACACACACAAACACATACACTGAGCAATTAAACTGCCCTATGTAGTGACTCAAGGTGTGACCTGCCCTGATAGTTTCACATACACACACACACACACACGCAGAATTCAGAGTGGTCGTGTGTGGCCCTGGGGACAGCGGCAGTAATGGGGGAAGTGTGTTTGTTGTGGCGGAACGCGCTGTCTGTCGCCTTCAACCTCGTAGGACTTTGATGAGAACCGTGATAGTTGCGGGAAGCGGCTCTCTCCGACGAGATAAAGAGGTTTCGGAAACAAACCGTTGTAGCTAGACCGTCGTGGGAATTGAAGAGAGATTGTTTGCGTGTGTTTTTGCATGTGTGTTTGTGTGTGAGTGTGTGTGTGTGTGTGAGAGAGAGAGACAGAAAGAGAGAAAGAGAGAGGGAAGATGGCTCTGAGCCGAGACGCCAAACTGTTTGTTTTCTTTGTTGCACTTCACTCTCATTGTCTATTTAATGAACCCGGGGACAAAATCAACCCTAATGAGACCTTGCCTTTCCCCTCCCAATCTTCCGCTCTTCTTTCTTTTCTCTTTACTCTCTTTCTTTGCCACTAACTTCAATTTTGTTGGTCTTTTTTTTGAATTCTGAAATACCTCTCCTCTGCCGTCACCGACCTCTACCTTGCTCTCTCTCTCTCTCCTCTTTCTCTCTTCTCTCTCTCTATCTCAACATCTCTGACTCCATCTCCTCCATTGTCCACTCTACCCTTCTCCATCTTCCATGCTTTCTTCTTCTTCTTCTTCTTCTTTCTCTTCCTCTACCCCCTCTCTCCAATCATCTTCCATCTTCCTCTGCCAGTGCTCCATGCCCTCCTGCATCGTGGCCTTCCATGTGACCTGCGCCTTCGACCACGGCCTGGAGATGCGGACCATCCTGGCTGAAAACGACGAGGTGCGTTTCAAGTCCTTCTGCCTGGAGCACAGCAGCACCACCATCAACACCACCAACACCACCACCGCCAAGCCCGACTGGCTCAGTCCGGACCAACCAGTACCCAACCAGCCAAACGGCACCAACGAGGTGGAGCTGGTGAGGGCGGTGCCGCCGCCGTGCCCGCTGCCGCCACCACTGGTGTCGGCGTCCGAGCGGGCCGAGCGAGACCAGCTGGAGCGGGATAAGGTGAGCCAGAGGAAACAGAAGCTGCAGGAACTGGAGGACGAGTTCTACCGACTGGTGGACCCCAGGGAGGTGGCCCAGAGCCTGGCTCTGCCGGACTGCCAGGTAGGTTCTGATCACGGTGCACTGAGGCCTGGTACTATGTGTGGCTTGATAGGATATGATACGGTTTAATGATATAATCGTCAGGAGATAACAATGTATTGGACAATATGGTGCAGGAAATGTTAAACGGCACTCTGTCATTATCATACCATATACAAATAGAATATGCACCTTTGCACTTGCACTTTTTTTTATTTTTTGCACTTTTTTTGTTTTGTTTTCCTTTTCAAGGTGGACTTCCTGTATCAGTTCTGGAAGTTGCGGAGGAAGGCCAACTCCAACCGGCCCCTGGTGACCCTGAAGAGGGACGAGGTGGACAACCTGGCCCAGCAGGAGCAGGACGTGCTCTACCGGCGGCTCAAGCTCTTCACACACCTCCGCCAGGACCTGGAGAGGGTGAGCTGTGTTTTTTTTTTAATATATATATATTTGTGTATATCGATGTGTGTGTTTGTGTCGTGGCAATTGTATTTATTTTACTTATTTTACTTAATAATTTATTTATTATTTATTTATTTATTTGGTTTTTATTTTACTTTTGTTTAAAAATAAAAAATGTAAATTAAAACATTTATTTTTTATAAGTTATGTTCTATTATGTATTCATTTATTTTCATTTGTTGTTATTATTATTATTATTATTATTATTATTATTATTATTATTATTATTATTTTGAGAGATTTCAATATTTTTACCTTACTGAATATTATACTTACATTATTAACTAATTGGAGTGAGGGAAGTGTGTTCACTTAGTTCAATTAGTGCCTAAAATTTCTAGTAAGACAACAGAGTCCAAAATGATCGCTGAACACTTCACGTGTTCCTCCTGCCATCCCAGACAGTTAAATTAGATGGTTGTCATAACATTAAAGAAACGCTTCTCAAGTCTTGTGAACTAGTATCAAGATTTTACTTTTCTTTTCACTTGCCCTTGACCTGTTGAATCATGACGACTTGCCAGAGATTAATATGTTGACTTTTTATGCATATTTGGGGTCATTCAAACTCAATTTTGCCGCTATAGTTTCCTTTGTCTTTTAACTGTAAAAAATAAAAATAAAAGAAACGGGGCGACAAGGTTTTATCTTCTCTCATCCTAGATAATAGCAGCTGTAATCACCAATCGTTTGAGACTTAACGGATTTCTCGAACTGGATAAATATCACATATATCAACAAGCACACTGATGATCAGCTTCATGCAGTGACCACTGGAGGATTTTTTTCCCCGTACGCTCTCGTTCATTTCGTCGTACGGCATACTGATACCTGGTACACAATGAGGAAAATGGGGCTCAGTGTGGAACTCATATTCAACTGAAAACATCACATTACTGAAGAAACACACAGCATTTCCATATTGAGGCCTGTATTGAACGCCTGGTGAATTAGAATAATCGCAGAGCCGCACTTATCAAGCACTTAACCGTTCGCCCACATCAGCAGTTATTCATTTTAAACGAGTGATGGGAGATGGAGGGGAGATGGAGGGCGAGAGAGAGAGAGAGAGAGAGAGAGAGAGAGAGAGAGAGAGAGAGAGAGAGAGAGAGAGAGAGAGATCTCTGCGGTTCTCTCATTGTAAACAGCTTTAGTTCCTATCCAACTTCCACTTGTCAGGGTTTTCATTCCATTTTCCATTTTTTAAGTAAACAATTACAGTGCTCACATCATGCCTCGTCATTTTGCATGTATAAGACTGATATTGTTATTTGAAGCGCAATAATGTCTCACTTCCTTGAACCTTGTTTTTTAACCTCGCTTTTTCCATCGGGCTCTGCTGCTGTAAGACCTGCTGCTAAATTTCACCCCAAGGGATTAATAAAGTCTTATCTTATCTTATCTTATCTTATCTTATCTTATCTTATCTTTCCTTACGTACAATGACACAGCTGCCGGCGGTGTGAGCATATAAGATAGTACTGAATTGGAGGCTTGGGAGCATCCGCCAGCGTAGTCGTTTTCCAGTTTGTGTAAATATACGCTACATAATTCAAGCTTTATTTAACCCTCAGTTTCCCTCCTGGGCGAGCGAGAAGATGAGAGAGGGAGAGAGAGAGAGAGAGAGGGGGAAACGTCTAATGAGTGATTAATTATCAGCCTGTGAACGAGCTCTGTGCAGAACCTTTCCCTTGGGCTGACATTGTAAGCACATGCGCACACAGGCATACACACACGCACACACACACACACGCACGCACACACACGAGTCCTAGGTCAACTGCTTGGCTCGTAGAAACATGTGATCAGCATTGATGGAAAGTAAAGACGTAAGTGCTTGGTTACTCTACTTTTTTTAAGTATCCGTACTTACTGAAGTATATTCAGTATATTCAGAGACTTTCGACTTTTACTCCACTACATTTTAAGTAAATATCTTTTCTTTTTACTCGACTACATTTCTCACATGGACTAAGATATGGATTTTGATTTGTATATATCGAACTCAAGACAAAAGAAAATAAATCAATGGACCGTATCTACTGTAGCACTTTGAATTGCTCATCAATTACTCATTAGCTTCGTATAGTAAGTAAGTCAATCTTTATTTGTATACCATTTTTTAAAACAAACGTTTACAAAGTTTTAAAAAGTGCAGTTATGCAGGTTGCATAATATAAACGCAATTGGAAACAGATCACAACCAGACAGGGAAGGCATAAAAAATAAAATAAAGAATCCTTAAATATCCTTTAAAAAAATACTGTGACACCATCTATACTATTTTTTTTGCTCACTTGTAATCAGGATCTGTAGAAGCACTCATCTGCAGAAAAAAAATTACCTCAGCACTTTATGAAGCATTATGGACTCTGGACACTGGATATGACAAGTGCCTTTGCTTTCATTTTGTGTCGGGATGTGTAAAAGCTCAGAGTACTTTGTTCAGGGACATTTTAATATTTATGAAGTCATATCATGGATCATAATGGACCTCAGAACCTCTTTAATGCCAGTCATGGCTCGAGCTCGCCGCCCCCCCCCCCCCCCCACCAAACCCGGGCGCATGTCAGCGCTGCTCCGCTACATGACTGCCGTTCAGCACCGCGGATCCCCCAGAAGCCTCAGCGAGCCTGCACGTGCCTGGGAGAATGTAAAGGTCAGCCTGCTACAGCCCATGAAAAAAAATGAACAAACCTACAAACAAAAACATGGTGGGAGACACAGCTCGCGTTGGTGCAAGAGTGGATGCTTCCCACAGATTTTAACTCAGTATGACGTGGTTTTATTGTGATATTGTGTTACTTATAAAAACATTTCTCTATTTGATGAATCCAATATCGATTTTTTTTCATTGGCCTTTTTCCTCATGACATCAATATTTGAGATTTATATAATATGATACTGTATCGTGTGAGATGACATGACTTAGAGTTAGATGAAGAATCAGCTGTTGCTCATTTTGTTTTCGATGTGATTGTCTTGGTGACCGATTCCATTCAACATGGCCTTGGGGAATTACCGAAAAACCTCACTTTTTACACCTAGTTATTTTAAAGAGTGTTTTGAAGTAGGACTGGCTCATCAGCGTCCTTAGGGTTAGTTACCGTTTAGGAAAGAGTCTTCTCAACCCTAAACTAGGAACAGGAAGCAGGAAGAAGGCGGCACCAAATTTGCTGCACTGTAATAACAAGGCAATAACATTATACTAACTGGTAATAGGATCATGTTGATAATTTTGACCCGACTACCTAACCCAGCCTGTTTTATGTCATAGCCTGCCTTCTTCTTCTTCTTCTTCTTCTTCTTCTTCTTCTTCTTCTTCTTCTCTTCTACTCCCCCTCTCCAATCATCTCCCATCTTCCTCTGCTCCACGCCCTCTCACCTCATGGCCTTCGTGGCATAATGTGACCCAACTACCGTAACCCCCGGCCTTGTGAACCTTCGTGCCCGTTTTACGTCAGAGCCTATTAGAGATATCATCACTCTTCACAATGTATGCCCCTGTAAACACACACAGACTGTCCACAGTGTGTGCGTGTGTGCATGTGTGCGTGCGTGCATGTGTGCGTGCGTGTGTGTGTGTGTGTGAGCAGATTAGCATGGCAGTAGCCACTGCCCCAGCGGTCTCTAGCGGTCTGTCCGTATTGATTGCTCCTGCCTTAAGTTAACCACCTCACCAGTCCGTCCATCCGTGGACTCTATAATCCTGCTCCCTCTACACCTCAAGCTATCAATGCAGGCTCTGTGTGTGTGTGTGTGTGTGTGTGTGTGTGTGTGTGTGTGTGTGTGTGTGTGTGTGTGTGTGTGTCTGTGTCTGTGTGTCTGTGTCTGTGTGTTTGTGTGTGCGTGCGCGTGCGCATGTATAGATCAGCGTATGCACGGCGGTGGTTGTTGACATGTCTGTTCGCGTGCCAACGATTGGGAGACCACTAGATTCGCCAAGGTCGCTTCGAGTTCCCAGTTTGATGTTTTTGGGTTGTTGTTTTTTAACCCCAGCTGCCAAAAGGGAAGAGCACTTTAACTAAGTATCTCTTCAGCCCTCGCTATCTGGTGAACAAAAACAAACTGGTTGTGAAGCCTTTTTTTTCCACGCCACAGAAACAAAGGAAATTAATCTACGGTAATTGAGCCCAACGCCACGTTGTGCAAAATTGTGTTTGTACACACGGCGAGGGAGTGTTACAGCGCCTCGGGCGTCTCAGGGTGTTCTCTTTCTTTTTACCAGCGGTGGAAGGAGAACCCTGAGATTTACAAATACTCACACTCTAGTAAAAGTGAAAGTACCACATTGACTTTTTATACTTAAGTCAAAGTATGTACGTACTTGCTCTTGAAAGGACATAAAATATTAAAAGTCAGAGTACTTGTCCATAATACTTCATAAAGTGCTACTATAGCTTTTTTTTCTCTACAGATTAGTGCTCATGCAGATCCTCATTACAATTTATAAAAAAAAATGTTTATTTTTTTGTTATTGTCAAAGTAATTTACAAAGAAATGGATCTGATGAGTCATCGATGAACAATCCTAAATCACCAATTAAATGGATATGTGCTTTGAAATGTAGTGGAGTAAAAGTCAAAAGTCTCTGAAACTCAATATGGAGACATCCCCAAAGGGAAATTGCAACACCCCAGCTACTGTACACGATAAACAATCAGCCAATATACACTAAACCTAACGATAAACGACAGATACAACCTAAAAATAACAGGAAAACAATAAAAGGATAAAAATGAAAGAGAAACTGGAAAATAAAAGGTCATGTCCAAAAAAGAAATATACGCTCCTATACAATAACGTAGGAAGTGAAGAGTGAAGCAGAGAGATGAACTTAAGATAGTCAGTGCTGTGTAATAAACATTGAACGACATTGAATGTTCCCCTCAAAGAGTAAACAATGATGCAATAAGCTGATACACAAAAAGACACACTTCAGTATAGATGCGTCCTCAGCTTCAGCCTCGGCTCTTTCCGCACCTCAACAGAGGTGAGGAAAGAGCCGAGCACCAGTGTGCGGAGGTGAAGCCGGTACTGAGCAGCGGTTTCTCTTTCACACCGCCGCTCGCTCTCCGAGGAGGACGGAGGATATTGATTATGTTATGCAAGAGCCTGACCGGTCAACCTGCAGGTCCATCGATCATCTATCGCTCTGTGTATGGGTGGAGAGAGTGGTGACAGCTTAACCATGCTGAAGCTATGGGCTTGTCGATGCTCCAGCACTCTGTAAATCTCTGCTTTCTGCCTCACTCCCTCTCCCTCTCCAGCCAACTCTCTATCTCTCCCCCTCTCTCTTTCCCTCATCCTGCAAATATGAGTCAATGTGTAACTTCTTTTCCACACACAGATGCACACATACATACATGCACACATACAGCCTGTACATATTTTGATTATTCATATAACATTACATATTATTGTTCTATCTATCTATCTATCTATCTATCTATCTATCTATCTATCTATCTATCTATCTATCTATCTATCTATCTATCTATCTATCTATCTGTCTATCCTCCTGCCTTTCTTTCTGTCTAGGTTGCTCAGTTTGTGCATGCACATGTGTGTGTGTGTGTGTGTGTGTGATTGAGAGGGAGTATTCCAATCATCTTTGATTTGCTGGCAAATTGAAAAATCCCCTCGTTCTCATCCATCCCTTCATCCCTAGACCCCAGCCCAATCACAGCCTCCAGCCAAACCACAAGACACTTACTTTGTGTGCGTGTGTGTGTGTGTGTGTGTGTGTGTGTGTGTGTGTGTGTGTGTGTGTGTGTGTGTGTGTGTGTGTGTGTGTGTCTGTGTCTGTGTGTCTGTGTCTGTGTCTGTATACGTCAAAATGTCACAGAAACTTTGACCACAATGTTGTACTTGTCCTATACAGTATATATATATATGTGCATATACTGTGTGTATATATATATATATATATATATATACTGTAAATACTGTATAGTACAAGTACAACATTGTGGTCAAAGTTTCTGTCACATTATCATTCTGTATGTGTCCACTCACTCTGTTGGCCCCTGTGTTATTGTGTGCCTGTGTGTATATGAATTGGTGTGTGTGTGTGTGTGTGTGTGTGTGTGTGTGTGTGTGTGTGTGTGTGCGTGTGTGACTGTGCGTGTGCGTGCGTGCGTGCGTGTGTGTGGTGGAAGATTCCGCAGGCTAATGTTGGGCTGGATTATCCCCCCTCCTCTCTCCCTTTGAAGTCCTGCCAATGGAACAAATTTCACCGCGCTGTCCCTAATGCTGCATCCCACCACCACCCCTCCATCAACCCCCTGGTGCCCTCGCAACTCCCCCTCTTTTGCCCCTTTCACCTACACCCCTCCACCAATCAGAAGCCAGCACGTCTCAGGCATGTGTGGCGCTGCAATTGGGTAGAGTAAGAAAACCTCTCCTCCCTGATACAACGGAGGATCGAGCTCCCTGGCTGGAACCACGGGTGTGTGTGTGTGTGTGTATGTGTGTGTGTGTGTGTGTGTGTGTGTGTGTGTATGAGCATCAGATACTTTGGACTGTAAAGTTTGTGTCTGAACCTCCCTCTGACTTCAGTGGAAAATCAGCAGAGCAAAACAAAAGTGTGGCGGGGGGTCGGGTCTGGGAGGGAAGCTGAGGACGGGGTCTGGGATGCAGCACGATGAGAAGGGGCGGAAGCATCAAGTGTCAAAGTGAATAATACTGAAGAGACTGAAACTCTCGACTCGGGATGGATCAGTACTGATACTGGTGTCTGATCTCAGTTCCATACCGGGCTCAAAAAAGTATAACAGTATCTATGCCAATGAGCAATAATAAACCCATGTCAGCTTTTAAATTAAAGCAATTTGAGTTTCTTCGTTTTGCCACATTGGTTGTTAGAGCATGCCGCCATGTGTATATCTTTATATTCTCAACCCCAAACTAATGTTCTTTTCAGTAAAAGTAGCACAGGAAATCGGTACTTTTCTATTGGCTGGCGATGGTGAGACAGATGGTGATGGTGAGACAGATGGTGATGGTGAGACGGCTGGTGATGGTGAGACGATTGCTGAAGCGTCGCGTTCATTACTCGAGGCTTTGGGCGCACGCTAGGGCCACCTGCTGGTCAAAAGACTTCACAGCGGGAAGATTGTCGTCGAGAACGGGGCGGTGCTACGACGTGTGGAATGTTGGGCGTGGTGAAGAGCAGGGAATTCAACTGCATACGGAAACAATGTCAATAAAGAAATTCATGCGTGTGCATTATTTTTAAGGCGAGATGCACGATCATAATTGAGTTGAGATGGTGATGAGAACTTTACAAATAATAGGAATGCGTCAACTACTGTATGTTGTATAATCCATTGGTGTAATGATCTCGATAGCAAGATTGAAATGTAGCTTCAGCTGAACAGTGCTTCTTTCAACTGGGCAGTGAATGGGCCTTTGGGAATACTTAGTCATTTTTACTTTTTTGCTGGTTCCATCTCAACCGACATTTATTCCTTATATCCATTCCTGAAACTGATCTCCAAACCCTAAACCAATCACAAGTATTGATACAAGGATTGATATGGAGCTTCGGCAGAAACTTCCCTTCGTTCTCGCCTCATGCGCCCGAGGCTCCGATGATACCGATTGCAGCATCTCTGGTATCGGCGAAAACGTTGAAGTTGAAATGTATTTCTGGACATGGACAATTTGGGGCGTTGGGGTTTGCTATGCATGGCAGAGGGCTCACATTGAGTCTTGACACTTTTCCAGCTGCGGAGCCTCCGCAGCCCTGCCGTAGAACACTCCGGTGCTTGGTGTGGGACCAGCCCTCTGGAGGGTGAAGGGTGGAGGGGGCGGAGGGTGGAGGGGTGTCAGACTGATGGAGGCTGGCGCTGAGCGAGGATGCAGGTGTGCAATAATCACTTTTCCTCCCTCATTTCCTCTCCAGTGTTTTCACATCTACAACCACTTGGGATAAAAAGATTCATTTTTTTTTCAGTTTTTACACACCCAAACACAACGCACACTGACACGCTCACCAAAACATATACACACACACACACACACACACACACACACACACACACTAAAACACACACATACAGAACATACTCTGTGTACTTAGTGAGTAGACATTGCCAGGACCGGCTCAGAGTCTTATGGCACCGTGCCCCTTCTGTGTCCTGGCCTCTGAGCTCAACTCTCTGTTTTCCTGTGTTTGTGTGTGTGTGTGTGTGTGGTTGTGTGTGCGTGTGTGTGCGTGTGTGTGTGTGTTTGTCTCCCTCTCTCTCTCTTCTCTCTCTCTCTGGAAAGAGAGACTTGGCAGAGCACCCGGCCCAATCGGTCAGCAGCCCCACACCCAGGAGGTCCAGAGAACAGAACACTTATGAAACAGCCTCATGATGGAGAGAAGGGGGGGGGGATAGAGAGAAATCCTGTGTTTTAAACAGGAGTCTCCACAGAGGTCTGTAGCCCTCGCACCTCTGCACGCTCACAGCACTGGTTGCGAGAAAGAGAGAGAGAGAGAGAGAGAGAGGGATGGACGGAGAGGGAAAGAGACGGAGAGAGAAGACGAAGGGGTGAATCAGGGTTGAAGGACAAGCGGAGGTGAAGTGAGCAGGTGGACGGAGCAAAAAGGTTTAATGTCCATATACTGTCGACGTTTCATACGGAATTTGGACATGGACTTGAAGTCAAAACATATCAACTACAACAGGGGTTTGCAAACTTTTTTTTCCTGCCACCACCGCCTTCTCTAAAAATGTGAAATGAAATATTTAAAACCCTGTGCACGACAGCGTGCACACACAGCACCACTGACAGGTTGTGATCGCTGTCACGGTGATCATGTCATTTTGGAAGCCGCTTGGACTGACGATCATCATGTCCAGCTAGGCTCCCTACTGTAGGTTATCAGTAGCTACAATGTTTATTTACAGGGCGCTCGGCGAGGCTGGCGCTCCGTCAACTCATCCACAGTGCGCCCTATGTCCAACTTCTCCACCCGCACATCTTCAACTGACAACATGACCGATCCACTCAGTCAGTCTGTCCCATTGTGCTCCTCACAAAGTATTTCATAGCTTTTAGTTTGGAGAATGAGCGCTTGGCAGTCGCGACGGTGACAGGAAGAGTCAGAAACTGTTGACAAGTGATTGAAGGTGACGTACAGATTATTTTGGCAGTTGTTGATGACGCAGCGTGTATTACCCGGCATACATTTGGAGGCGATTCACCCCTACATCTGCGTGTTAACTTGAGGGTGCAAATAAATCTACTCATGCAACAAAATTATTTTATTAATTTCATAGTTTTATTTGAGTCGTGACTCAAATTGTTGTCCATTTACTACTAACCATGAGCGTAATTCATATGTGAGTTATATATAAAATGAGTGCACTGATTGAAGGTATGGTAGTGCTTTAAAGGTGACATTGAATCAGTGCTCAAACTAATTATTATGTCAATTCCGGTACGTGGTATGGGCCAGCCCATCATGCAAAGGGGCCGAGCCGGCCCATAGTAGGGCGGCCATTCTGGCATTTGCCCAAATGCCAGAATGGCCAATCCGTCACTGTATGCCAGCGCAAATACGCCCGTAAAGCTTTGTTGCTGAGTGCAGTTTGCCCTTGTTTTGCAGCGAATCAGACACGTAATGGGGAGACCCGTTCGGGTTGCCAGGTCTGTGGGGGGGGGGGGGGGGACTCACAGAGAATGTGTCCACATTACGCACAGCTTCGTTCTATACCATTCCATACATCATCCCCAGCCCCATTTTTATAGTTTTTACATTTTTATTATACATATTATTCATGTAATTTGCATGCAAAGTAGGTCTACCCAACCCACGGACAACAAATTCACCCCGACAACACTTCAAAAGTAGCCCATGTCCGCGGGAAAACCATGGACCTGGCAGCACAGCTCCCTGTGCGTCTGATCGCAAAATCATAACGCGCAACGGGGATTTTGTGATAAGACTCATAACGGAGAGACCCGTTGGGGGTCTCCCCATGCGTCTGATCACAAAATCCCCTTTGCGCGTTCTGCGTACCCCACTGGGAGTCCCACCATGCATACCCATGTCCACGCAATTACCACCAGGTCTCTACAGCGTCACTGTGTGTGGCTGGTAGCGCCTATTTTTGTGAATTGGACGCTATTTGAAACAAGGGTCAAAGCTGCCAATTTTGCACCAAATGTATGCATAATAACTCATTTAAAGATGTGAAAATAGCACCGGCGCAACAAGGCGCTATTTGCGTGGCAGCGTATTTAGCGGTGCATTTCACTGTTTGCAGGTGCTTTGTGAATTAGGCACTTTCTTTTTCTGTTATTTGCACCGGTTTACCGGCCGCAAAAACCGCCCAATCCCTTTGTGCATTCGTCCTAATTTACTTATTTTGGCTCATAATTAATTGTATGATTTATGGTGGCCTTTGGTATTGAATTTTCTTTTATTTGAATTTCTTAGTCGTCATGAGTCATCTTTAATGCAGCGGTCTTGGGCTTCCCTGTTGGCTTTATAAACCTGGGTTTTTAGAATAAATAATAATGCCGTGAAATTTCCAGCTGGCCAACACTGATAAGAAAAACCACAATCTTGATGATTTATGTCATTTGGATTCCCTGCCCTAAACAAAAACAGATCTGGGCTTTTCGGTTGGGGGGTCGGGTAGTTGGGAGAGAACCATGCAGGTATGTGATTCCAACATGGCAGAGGCCAACCGCAGAGGTGTGGAAATGCCAATTCTTATACTATCTTTAGCCCCTGTCCCATATAGAATCCATAACAATGCTGGATAAAAAATGCGGCAAAGGCAGTTGGCAGTCATTCCCACATGGCCTCCTTTACGGAAGAGTTCTGTTTGGAGTCTGTTCCCACCTTGACGACTGTTACGGATACAGTACGTAATGCTCGCTCCAGAGGTGTCTAATATCACACGAGACAAGGCAACAGAATCGGTTTTGTTTGTTTAGACCAGTACTGCGCTCCCCGTCTCCCCGCCCCTCCCTGAGGGACTCAGCTGACAGAGCCCCCGTCCCCGGACACAACAACCCCAACCCAATGTTATTAAATCAGTGTGATTATGTTCAGCCTGCCCTACACTCTCTGCCTCCAGAGAAGGAACGTGCTCCACCCGTTCTACCTCTCCCTGTGCCGCTCCCTCCCTCCTGCTCCGTGCTCCGATGTAGCCGGTGGGCAAGTGTGTGCCCGATGTCCTAGCACTGCACCCATCACTTCGGATACAAAGAATATAAAGACCTGTCTCCGTAGAGACCGGACGTGTTTCAGTTTCTCGTCTTGGAAACCGAGCTCCACGGTTCGGACTCACCATTTTTTGGAATGAGAATGTTTTTCTTTTCTTCCTGAAAACAATTTTTTAAATATTCGTACGAAATAAATATTCAAAAAATAATTTGGATTCAGCTCCACCCCTTCTTTACGGAGATGTATCTGCTTCCATTCCCACATACTTCCATTCACAGCTGTACCGGAATTTTCCCGCAAATGATACTAGATCAAGAGTGGGGAGAATTAGGGAACAACTTTTACAGAACATCGACACCGTATCCATTTCACACATGACGCCAAAACGGAATAGTTGCCAGTAGATTTACGGCTTTCAGTGCAAGTGAGGAAGGGGCCATAGTTTCGTTTTTTTTCCCACGACCACCTCAATAAGTTTCCTTTTCGTTTTCACTCTATGACAGGACAAGTGGCAATGTGTAAAGAAATCAAAAGCGCACCCTGTCTTCTGGTTTGAACCTTTTCACCCAAGCTGCCTTGCATATGCAGAAGGGAAGATGTGACGATTTATTCAACCAGAACAGATTTTCAGATTGTTTTTCCTCTTCCAACCGCAGTTCAGCAAAGTCGGTCTGATTGTTTTGGACGTAGCTCCCCTCCCAGCTCCACCACCCGACCTCAACCACACCCCCGGTCAGACCCGGTGTGTCACAAAACCCCACACACACGCACACACACACACGCACACACACACACACACACACACACACACACACACACACACACACACACACACACACAATCCCTCGGTCTCTGGCATGTAGCCATCTCTAGTCTGTTGTGTAATGAGAGGTAGGGTCGTGGGGAGGACAATGACGTAGAAAGGGATAGACACGAAAGGTAGGGAGTGGAAACAATACACTGTACACACTACTGCTCCCACGCAAACCCTGCACTTTCATTCATATTCACACACTCAAAGACTTAGTTAAGTGTTATTCACATGGCACTTTTCAAAGAAGCTGTCAAGGTGTTCAAAAATCAGACAGCAGCAAATATGTATGAACATCTCTTACTCTTACACATTATACACAGATACTCAGCAAAGCAACCATCCACCCCAACACACACACACACACACACACACACACACACACACACACACACACATGGACAGGGGCACACTTCCTGACATTGGGGTACATGCACGCGCATAATTATACACATACTTATGCACTCATTGAGCAGATCTGTGCTCCAAGCCAAACATTCAGTCGCTCGCCACACTCCCTCTGTTCCGGCTACTTTCTCACTCCTGATTCAAAGCACTGCGGCCCAAGGCACTGCCCAAGCTCCCTACCCACAATGCCTCTCCAGTTACACTCTCCGAGTAAGCTGATCCAAATCACTTTAGATTGCTCCAAAACATTGTTGTTTTTTTTCTCCTCAAAACTTGGCAGCCACTTACATCGTAATACTAGCCAATTCATATTTTTGCAAGGCTGTATCTGTGCGGATAACCGTTGTTGGAGAAACAGTGCAAGCTAATGGTGAAAGAGGATTTTCCAAAACATACAAAGCATTTTGGTGGTGGTTAAAAGCTCACTGGCGTGGCGGTTGCATTGTACTTTGAGCCATAAGTTACCAATTCAACCTACATGAGAATGGGGACCTCTGCCTCTGGTAATGTTAGAGCCATGCTCCTTCCAAACAGGGAATTGAACCCTGGTATTAGTGTTATGCCATTCCCTACTGAGCCATCATTGTTGCTTTGCTCTGAAGCTTCCCATAAATAGGAACTCATAACCCTGGCAGTCTTAGTACAATACATTGATTAATACATAAAGTAAATACATGTTTATTTATTTATTTGTTTATTATAGACATGAGCAAATACTGGATACAGCCCAAAGAGCAGCTGGGAGATTGCCAAATTGCATTAACCTGGAGCAAATAATTCACATTCATAAACTCTCCAAATTACAGTCGGTTGCAGTTGAGTTGAATGATGATACTTTGCATTCAGTCGAGGGCCCGGCGGCCTTCCCAGGGTGCTAGGAGCCCCCCCCCCCCCCCGCTGAGAACCAGTGCTGCTTTAAAATGCTGTCTGCTCAGCCTGACCGTCTTACAGAGTCCTGAGGCGTCTCAGGTCCCGCAGAGCTGCTGCTCTGTCTACAGATCTACAACCACAAGGTCACCATGCTGCCTTCGCCGGCAACAGAGAATAAAAACACTTGATTTTTCAAGTACGATAGACATGTGGGATATGCGCGTGTGTGTGTGTGTGTGTGTGTGCGTGCGTGCGTGCGTGCGTGCGTGCGTGCGTGCGTGCGTGCGTGCGTGCGTGCGGGCGGGCGGGCGGGCGGGCGGGCATGCGTTGGATGTAGTGGTGAGTTTCTAGTGGGTGGACAGTTTCTAGTGCATGGTGACTCGCACGGTACAGGAAAAATAACACCTGAAACGATTGAACAAGGTTCGAACCTTCAAGTTAGAAGCAGTTTCCTCTTTTCATTTAACAAGATTTGTCCAGCGAAAAATGCAGGAAAGCTTAGATCTGTTCATGCGAGGCAAGAGTGGGGGGGGGGGGGGGGAGCACAGGCACACAAGGCATCCCCCGCCTGCCTCTCACGGCGCGGTGGTTGGGAACCCCTGCACTAAACCATATCTAACAATAAAAAATATTCTCAGATTGGGATCCCAGAGATTAAATCTTGTGACTAAAATAGAGTCCATGGCCTAATGTGTATCACATTGAGGGTCCTTGGCATGAAATGGTTGATATGAACATTTCTATTTGAGAGGATGATGGTGATCAGATGGTATTTCCAAACGTCCTCTTCTGTGTTGTTACACTTATAATTACGACTGTGGATGCTGCGACGAATTGGTCGACTGTGAATGAAGCTTTGTTGTTTTTTTTTATCTTGAACTCCTAGAACCTCGCTGGCGCTCTCCTTCCATCGAACCCAAGCTCTTTTTGTTCATGCCTGACGGACATTGTTATTGTCCTTGGCCTGTTACTTCCCAGCTCATCTCAGGCCAGACCTCTCCACCTTTCAGCCCGGGTCACCAAGAGCCCCGCGAGTGTTAAGGATGGCCGTCCACCTCCTGGCTGCTCTGTCTCCCTGCTCTTTTGTCTTCCTTCCGTCACTCCTTTTTCTCCTCTTTCTTCCCTCCTGTACCTGTGCCTTTCCGTCCATCATTCACAATTTTCAGCTCTGACTCTTCCTGCCAACAACCTACTCCTGACTGTGCTTCTGACTCGCTCTCTTCCTCCAGATCTTTCTTTGTCTCCATCCATACTCTCCTGTTATTTATTTCTCTCTCTCTCTCTCTCTCTCTCTCTCTCTCTCTCTCTCTCTCTCTCTCTCTCTCTTCCATTGCTGCCTCTATTCTATTCTCTCTCTTCTCTTCTCTTTCTCACTCCACACGTGACCCATAACGCTGTCTTTCCTTTCCATTCGCTCCCCCCCTTTCTATCTATCTACCATTTTACCTTGCTTACTCGTATGCGCTCTCCATCTGTCTCAATTAAACTGACATGGTTGTGTTTCAATATTCTCTCTCTCTATCCCTCTCTCTCTCTCCCTCTCTCTCTCTCTCCCCCTCTCTCTCTCTCTCTCTCTCTCTCTATCTATCCCCTTTTTCTGTGTGGATATCCTCACCATCCCGCTGCCTGTCTGATATGAGCACTGTCAGATGAAATAAATATGAGGCAGAAGGGACATAAATATTTATAGCGGCTACGGCTGTATAATTTTGCGGAGGCTGTGCATGGTGTGTATGTGTGCGTGTGCGTGTGCGTGTGTGTGTGTATGTGCGTGTGTGGTATATGTTTTCATCCCTGTGTCCAATGTGGGGGCTTGGGGGAGTATGGTCGCAGGGCATGTAGATAAATAATTCACAGGCAACTAAACCTTGAATTCGCATCACTTTGATAAAACAATAGGGCCAAACATGGTGTCACCATGCACCACACACACACACACACATCCACATGCACACTTCCGTGCAAATGCATGTGCACATAAATGGAATATCCATAACACACCTGTATGCAACCACATGTTATCAGGTTTACCTAACCACACACACACATACACATCCACACACACACACACACACACACACACACACACACCCACACACACACACAGGTTAGAACTACGCACTTGGCCATACTTACATATGTGTGTAATGTGTACACATCCATCAAACTACAATCATATACCAATGATGTCCTGCATCCTCACCCTAACTGGGCACTTAGCCACTTTCTTTTATCTTTTAATACTTTTAATACCTCTATGGTTATGCAATTTTGTGTATGTGTGTGTTGTTCATTTTTGTCTGCATACACTGCCAGCCTTCCTCCTGCCAACGCTATGGATGCTCCAGTCAACCATCTGCATGGACACACACAAACACACACACACACACACACACACACACACACACACACACACACACACACACACACACACACTCTCTCTCTCTCACTGGATTACACATGGATAACGGTGTTCAATAAGTAATGGGAGCAATATGAAGGCCCCCAGTTGAACCGGGCCTTTAATATTTTACAGTAGGGCTTCCCAGACAATACCAGCCCAGACACTCAAAGAGGCTAACGGCAAGAACTGACTTAACTAACACAACACCAACCTCTACTCTCAGAGTCTCAATTTGATAACATCCTCAGAGAAAAATTTCAGGCCATTTATTTCCAATAACAATGTTAACCCTCTTTTCAAAACCTTTATACTGAATGTGAAAAGCTGCACCGCCTGTGCCAAGATCTGAAGCAGGAATTTCTGTGCTTGCGGGGTGTCATTTTGTCTGGAGTGTGAGTACGCGCTGTACTCTGGTGTCTGTTCCCTCCCGTCACGTACCACTTGCAATGTAAAACGGTACGACTGTGTCACTGTACAGTATCCAGTCCAAGACAAAGGTTGTATACATTAATTATGGAGCCTCCTGCGGCTACAGTTTTACACAAGATAAGTTGAAGTTGTTAACAGTAAACTCTTTATCATGTTTAGGGCTTGTATCAACAATTATTTTGTAATCAATTAATCTATTGATTTTCTCAATTTGTTGACTAATCTAAGTAATTAATTGCTTAATAATGGTAGATGTGCAACTGAGGTTAAGATACTTAGTTCAATTGCTTTATGTCTTGAATTTCTAAACTGATCATTATAATTAGGGATGTACCGATCCGATATACAGTATCAGTATCGGGTCTGAAATTGGCCAAAACAACCGGATATCGGACATAATATATGTTGTAATCCGATACCACCGTCTGATGAACATCCCCCCGAAACGCTACGGTGAAAGGTGTAGCCCTTGCATTGTATACACAGTTCATTTATGACATGCTGTAAAGTAGCAGAAACACAAGTAGCAGCAATGACATCCGGTGAGCGAGACGTGTCTGCGGTGTGGAATTATTTCAAAACGGAACAAGCAACACAGCAGAATGCAATATATGGCATGTGGGCCTGTCCAGGGCCCACCAGAAGTCATGTTGTGGGCTTTGTATTTATTTCTTTGGGCAAATGCAGAACAGTTGGAGCATGGTTATTTATTTTATTTTATTATGTCGGATCGAATCGGCAGACATTTAGGGCGGTATCGGATCAGAAATTAAAAAGTGGTATCAGCCCATCTCTAATTATAATATATACTATAAATTACAGTCTACAGTATTTATTAAAATGTATATAATATGGGACAATGTCTGTAATGCCTGAGGATGCTGCTGCAGCTGATGTGATCCACAGATCCAGAGATGACCATGTGAAGGTTTCACTTCATGGGTCGACAGCAGTCCATACAGTATGGTGATGCAATAGCCTTTTGGAAGGCCCAGGCGTTATTGTTTGGGAAATTGGGAAAATGCAGAAATTGAACGGTTAGTTTGTGCCCAAAGGTCACAGTCCACTGGATGGGCACATTTCTCTACTCCAGAACCCAACACATCACTCCTTCCCTCGTTCCCATCGTTCCTTCCCTGAATTCGGTCAAGAAACCGTAAGTGGGCAAACCAACCGCCATTCATTTGCAAACAGCATTTGCTCTCACCAGAAATTTAAGTATTTTTGTATTAGTAAAGGTTTGCCAGACACCCTCTAGTGCCACACAACACACCCTTTCGGACTTGCGCTCTATTGCGGCTGACTGGGCAATAAAAAACACATTAGGCTTCAATCTTCGTGCCAAGAACACCATCTTTCCTACTGTTGAGTTTAATTTGGATCCGAACTGCCTACATCTCTGGCTGGCCCCCTCATGGGGAGAGAGGTGTGCCAAGCAAAACCTAATCTGCCTGGGCTTTCTTTTTGAAATGGCTCTCTAAATGGCCTGCCCACTCAACTACCCTACCATCTCACTCTACTGTAGTATTGCATACAGCCCCCTTTACTATGCACATATCCCATAGTGGTACTTTACAATGCTGTGATAATTATCATCGCTAGTGCACGAAGCATTGAAATTGTTCAACTTCCCAGAAAATGTGCGTGTTTAACTGTCTGGAAAAGTTAAAGTGTAAATCCACAAAATCACTACACTGCAAGTCCCATCCAACATCCAGGTCTTCGCTCTTAGACGGCCACTGTCTTTGCTCCAAAGTCTTGGTTTTCTTGGTCACTTGAGGTGGTCAGTTGGCTGACCACCGCTAGCTATGCAGCCGCATTATCAAATTCACCGCGGCTGCCTTTCACTTCTTGCGTGTGCCCGATCCTTACGTCCTTTGCTGGGAAAGGTAGACCCCGCCATCAACAGTGGAATCAGCATATAGAGACGCTCAAATAAACTAAAAATAATAAACTAAAATATATAAACTGTTTCTGATAGAGTTCCATAAATATGGGATTTTTTTTAAATACAATTTTTTTTTTTACGGATTACCACTTTAATGACGTTGGAAAATTACAGTTACACCAAGTAGCTCCAAGGTGTGACAATTTGTAACCTTGCCGTGTGAAGCAATGAATCGCAAAAGAAAGAAAGAAAGACAGAAGGTTTTTATTTGAAGGTTAGTGGAAAACATTAAATGTGAGTGCCAAGAAATTGAGAACCTGTGTCTTCTTTGTTGCTGTCAGAGTTAATAGGTTGAGCACGCGGCTCTGGCTTGATTCATCATGTCTGGATACACTGTCGATAGCAGATGAGATACAGACAATTTAATCCCTTTCCCTGAGTCCTGTTGTGTTTGCCGACATGAAACACTTTGTTCAATAAAACCTCAGACTGTTGGAGACGGCGGGCTTCAGAGTAATACGATTTTCATAACCCGGATTTGATCTTAAAATATTTGCTATTATACGTGGCGTATACCCAGCCTCTCAGTTTAATTAAATTGTGTGTGTGTGTGTGTGTGTGTGTGTGTGTGTGTGTGTGTGTGTGTGTGTGTGTGGCTGTGTGTAGCTCTGTGCGTGCGTGCCTGCGTGCGTACGTGTGTATTTGTGTCATGTTGCCTTCGCTCTTAATTTTCTGTCTTGCTCTATCTATGTCTCTCTGTCTCTGTCTCTGATTTTTACACAGGCACACACACACACACACACACACACACACACACACACACACACACCACAAACTCTGACTCTGGCTGCACAGTGATGTTTCACGTCCTGATTTGAGTGTGGATACAATGTTAGTGACAAACTAATAAATCATGAAGTGAGGGGATTGGGTCTTTGTACCTCCATTATCCGTGTACGTCTCCATACGTCTGTCTATTAGTGTGTGTGTGTGTGTGTGTGTGTGTGTGTGTGTGTGTGCGTGAGGACCCAGTAGGGATCCACAACGCCTCAGACTACTGTATCCAGCTGCTGGATTCTTTGCTGTCTGCCTGCTGGTCTGTTTGACCCACTTTCTAACCACCACCCATCACCACCCTCTCCATCCTTTCATCACCCCCTACACCCCCTACACCACCACCCCCACCACCCCGTGCATCTTTTGACTCGGCAGGCTGGCTCCTCTTGGCAGGCTAGAGTTTGTCAGTCAGTTGACTCGCCCGGGCATCTCTCTCTCTCTCTCTCTCCCTCTCTGGCTTTTACAGTTTTGTTTTTTTTCGTTTGTTTTCTTTCACCTGTTATCCGGTCTATTTGTCTCCCTTTTGACTCTTTCACTCTTTTTCCCCGGGCCGTCTGCCCTAAAATTATAAAGGTTCTACACGGACAGACTTTTTACTGAGCTACTGATCAGGGCTGGGGATATATCAATAAAATATTGATTACTGTGATTTGAGACTAGATATCCTCCTGGACTTTGCTTATCGTAGTATAATGATATAGTTGAATGTTGTCTTTAAGGCTGTTCTATTCAATGCTGCTGCTGGTCCTTATTACACATTACTGATGATTGTCTCTCAAATATTTCTATTTTGTGTCAATATCTTGTTAAAGGACCAAAGTATCGTCAAGTTATCAATGTTGAGGTATCGGTTCAATAATACAGTGATCTTTCATCGGCCCTAGAACTGATGTGACTGATGTGTGTCTGGTGTTGTTTTCTAAGTCTTAATGGGCTTTGTTTGTTGCCTGGAGGGACCTGTGGAGCATCTTGTGGCGCTTGCTCTGCATATTAATCTCACCTGCTCTCTTTCACTCCCGCGTTCCCTATCTTCTCTTTTGTGATTCACTTTGTGTGTGCGTTTTTTTTTTTTTTTCTTTCTTTCTTTCTCGTGTTGTTTCGTCCGACCTCGTTGACACTCGCTAACCTCTTGTTTGTGGCGGTTTTCAAGAGAAATACACCTCAATCGATTACGATCCGGTCACAGAAGGTCCCGGTCCATCGGTCCTTCAACAGCATCTTTCACCAGCGAACGGTCTTCAATGTGAGGCCGAAAACGTTTGAGACGGCACACGGACGTCGTCTTTGAGACGCTGCGGTAGATATAGTGTGGCACAGCGGTCAACGTGAGGCGGATCAGCTTCAGGTTCATCTCGCCCGTCGGGGAGGTGGGATACCCTCACAGTCACGTACGGTAACAGAGAGCCGTGAAAGAGGGCACAGAGCCGTCGAGACGGTCCCCGAGGACCGGGCTCAATCCGGCGTCTCACCGCAGTCGTGGATCGACTGCAGTGAGACGCCGGAAGAACCGACCCGCAGCTGACGAGGTGCTTCAGCAGATTGGCGGACATCGTTTGTCTTAGCGTCGGGACAGCGAGCAGCGCTGTTTGCCCTGGAGCACCAGAGAGCTGGGTGCAAGGTTTTGTCTCAGCTCCTGGACAGGAGAGCGGGAGACCCGCGATCGCCCGTGGATGTGGGCTGTGTGTGACCTGACGATTTGAGTGGATCTGATAAAATGTAACGATGACAGTGGTTGGTCGTGGCCACGTTTAAAAATGGAGTTCAAGCAGCAGAGCACAACGACATGGTAAATGCAGTACCTAAATTAAGGAATTGTTGTATGTTGATGTGACACGTTGGTACTCTAAATATACTGTTTATATACAGAAACGCATGTTAGAATATATATGTGCTGTGTGAGGTCATTGTTAAATTGACTTTGACTTTCCACACTTATTTTAACTTGTTTAAGTCCTATTGTACCCGTTGACTGGGACCAGGAGCTCCACATTGGTCTGACGGGGATATCGGGCCAATTAAACACTTTGGTCCAAAGTATTTGCTACCTGCTTCTACGAATCAGCTTTTATGTAACACAGCACCGATAAACGCTCAATAGCTGTAATTAGTATCCTCCCTGTGGAGAAGTTCATTGTCAATATGCTGAAGGCCTAATAGTCCTCGGGCCAGTGAAAAGCTGAGCTAGGAAAGTTGCGGCTTAGGAGTTTGGCTTTTATATTTAGCAGACGCTCTTATCCAGGTGATATGTGTTTTTTTTGTTTGTCTGTTTTTTTTTAATCATAACACAGACAACATTAAAAGGCCTTGCACGCGGATACCGACAAAATGGCTTTGCGCCGGCCTGCTGGGCGGTGTTGCTCGGCTGTTGCCACTGGGCTGCCCCATTCAGAGTTTGAAGTACAGTATTCCAGCTTTGGCCCAATTCACAGCCGACGGGGCCAGAGGGAACGTGTCCTCTGTGGTGCCGAGCTCCCTGAACTTTACAGCCCAACTTTAAACGCATATCCCCACACTTGCCAGGGAGCTCTTTTGCATGGAAGTGAGAGCCGTCGTTGGAATACAAAACAATTTCCTCCTGCCAATGCTCCATTCTACGGTGAGCAAAGAGCAGAATGCTGATCAAGAACTGTTAGAAACAGTGCAGGGGTTAACTGAAAAGGGGTTGAAGATGTTGATAAGGAGGAGGGGTGTCGTGTACGGAGGGCTCTTCAGGTGGTACAGACGACGACTCGCATCCCCCGTGTCTCACGCCTCGGATGCCCGCTTCATTTCCTCTGTCTTTGTCTTTCCGTTTCCGAATGAACTGTGCTTTTCTTGGGTTCCACGAATCTGTTGAAGCCAACTGTGACGCATGCACGCGCGCGCACACGCGCGCACACACACAGGCACCAAAATATTCACAACTTATCACTGATTAGGAAAAGTGCCGACAACTTGATT